>NC_052149.1:218051719-218364236 GCF_902713615.1 Scyliorhinus canicula | reverse complement strand
TGTGTTGGGTTTGTGTTGATTGCTTGTAAAAATGTTAAAATACTGAAAATTTGAATAAAATATTTTTTAAAAGGACAAAATCAGGTGGGTGTTGATTCGTACTCCTGTTTAAAAATGTAAAGCTGGCATGATGGCTTCTGAGGGGAAGTGAGGCAATGAGTAGCCATTCCCATTTCCCGGAATGTGGCTCACGTGCACTGGAGCTGCTGCCCAGTGCTTGGAGGTCAGGGGTGGTTTGAAGGTTGGGGGCCTCAGGGGGACTGGGATTGGTCAGAGGGCCCCTGGGCTGGGGTGGATGAGGGACTTTTTGTCTGCAAGGCCTTCAAACCATATTTAAATATTGTGAAGAGCCATAACCAGGGGCAACGGCAACTAAAGCTGCAGTCTGTCTGCCCTACCAAACATTTCCAGGACAGAGCCTCGCTGTTCCTTCAATGCTGAAATTCAATCTCATTCCCTTTTATTGTGAGAAGCCTCTCGCTTCACAGCTGAAGGTGAATTGGCCATGTTAGTTGCGAGAGCACTTCACAGCTGCAGGTTGTGTTGTGTTTTCTGCTCGCTCCTGATGGTGGCTGCAGATGCCTGGAGACTGCTGTTGCTATTTCCTTCCTTTTCTGTAGCCTGAAAGAAGCACAATTTTTTCTAAGATACCTGGGTCCTGGAACACCAGCTCAGAGGGACGTATGAGTCCAGAAGGCAATCCGGTTTGAAGCTAGAAGACGGGGGACCCGGTGCGCGACATTGATCCAAATGGGCCACCTGATGGCGCCGTTAAAGAAATGCTTTGCAGATTGCTGATCTTTTGTTGCTAGTGTGCTGCCTATAACTGGCACTTCACTGTGGGTTCAACACGCCGGATGACAAGGATGTTCCACTACACTTTGAGCGCCAGTGGAATATGTGGATGCCAGGATTTGGTTCCGGAGAGATTGGGCCATGTGGGAGGGGCCTGCACAGCTGCGGCTCCTGGATGGAGAATGGCACTGATAGGAGGAACAAGTAACACATTGATGCACAGATCATTTCTACGACAAAGCCCTGGACATGATAACACATTCACAGGCTTATCCTCAATTTCTGTCGAGGTACCTGTGAGGGGTGATAATGTGTTTTGTTTTTTGTGTGAAAATGAGCTGATATTGCTTTGTATTGTAACAATATGGAACAATGATGTTGCCTTGTTGTTTAATGGTTAATGTGATATGTGGACTGTTATGGAGTTGATTTTCAAATCTTTGTTACTGTTGACCATTTAATAAACAAAATAGTATCAACTCTCAAGTGCCGACTTCAGGGTGCACATGCCACGCCTCAGAGGATGATTAGTGCATAGCATCTCAAGGAAATCTTGAAGGGTGAACACTGTGCTTGAACTCTAGTAGTGTCAGCACCATAGAGGCAGCTGCCACCAATCAAGCACTAAAGAGCAGGCCTTTAGCACTGGGGAACCTCTCGTGACTAAAGGATAAGTGTGTGGATCGGGGAGGGCACCAGATCACGGCCTCCCTAATTTCCCAGCAGAGGTCTGAGGTCTGGGGTCTAGGATCTCCTGATGTGGCCGGCGGTCAGTGTGCAGAGCAAGGTTTGCCAGCACAACTGGCTCGCTGGATGGCACTCTGAGAGAAGACAGGAGAGTCATGGTAAGAGTGGGGAAGACTTGTGGGATTTGAGGGTCCAGGATGTGAGCACTAACAGATTGTTGGTCTCTCTCCGTTTTCAATTACTTCCAGGTTAAAAAGGGTTTGTTTGTGTGGATCCCGCAGAGGCTGCCCTCACATTTCTGGCAGCAGCCGAGGCAGGCAGACTCCAGAAAAGCCGGCAGCACCGACGACGTAGGCTGGAGGTGGCACCCCATGATCAGGGGGCCGCCGCACACCCTGACGACTCGGCCACCCAACCCAGAGGGAGAGACTAGTGATGGTCCATGGCGTACAGTCTCCAGATCGCATGGCCTCATCAGGTGGAGATCCTGTTAGACAATGGACATTTGGTCAGTGAGAGGGAAGGATCATTTTGTCTGACATGAACGACTCACTTGAGAAGGGGCAATGGATCCTCCCCTCTGTGGCAAAGGCCAAGCTCGTTGTCAGTGACTGCTCTCTCCTGGGTCAACACCGTGATCACCAGGGCCCGTTCCTCAGAGGGGATGAGGACTCAGATCTCTGGAACTCCACGTCCGTCTTTGCCCGTTCCCATTTATTATGGGCTATCTTCTCCTATGGGAACAAAGCGGGGGCATTGTGAGCAGCACACTTGATGGGTCAGAGGGGTCTACAGCAGGTGACATGTGTGGGCACCACACTTGGACATGAAGGGATTTTGCTGATAGGTTCCAGGGGATGCTGAGGACAAGCTTGAAGATTAGTGTGTGGAGGTGGCGACATGTCAGCCAGTGATCTGTAGGGGAGGGGGGTTGGGAATTTGATGAGTGGCAGGCGAAACTGATGGCAGGAGAGAGGTGGTAACTTACCGTTGCAGCTTGGTGGAGTTCATTAGACTTCTTCCAACATTGACGGCAGTGCTCTTGATCATGTGCCCGCACTGACAGCCGCTGCCACTGCCATTGCCTCTCATACGGCATTGCTGATCCTGCTGCTGGGCTAATTCTCGGCACTCAGTGCGGTTGAATGCAGGCCATGAACTCACCAACCCATCTGTCAAGGAACACCCTGCCAAACGCACCCAAGATTACATTTAGAATTTTTTCCGCTGAATCGCACCCAACAGTTTGAAAATTATTGAGAGCTTTTGAGGATCTAACTTGGAGGTTAGAGAAAAGAGGAAACAGTAGATGAAGCTCACTTGGATTTGTAAAAGACATTCAATAGGTGTCATGCAAAAGGCTACTCAGAAAGACAAGGGCTCACAGAGTTGGGGGTGACATGTTAGCAATAATACAGGATTCGTTAGGGGACAGAAAACAGAGTATGGACATAAACGGGGCATTTTATAAGTTGCAGACTGTGGCTGGTGGAATGTTACACGGATCAGTGTTGGGGCCTCACCTATTTACAACCAATATTAGTGACTTAGATGAAGTAACAGAGACTAAAGTATTAATGTATGCTTTCTTCTAGAGTGACACTTTAGCCTTTACTAAACTGGGCCCTCAGCTCGAGGTTCAACTTCAGGCCAATTTTCTCTTGAGAAAATTTGGGCGGTATCTACCCAAACTGAGGCATGGCGTGGCTGGTAGATGCTGGGACAGGCCTCTTCCGGGATTTACCTGGCTCGCCACGCCATGCAAGATCTAATGGGACCTTGTGTGACGTCATGATCTGGATCATGCCCATTGTGGGTGGGATCGGTATTTGGCAAATCTGCATAGTAGAGTCTGTAGTTCACCTTTGGGCTCTAACACCTTTGACTCGGAAACCTTTGGCGAGCGTCATTCAGTACTGATCAAAACAAATGAGGACCAGGCGGGACAGCACTTAGAGCATTGGCCAGGGGGTTGGAGGCCCCCGGGTGGTTGACACCTGGGCAGGGTGACACCCTGATGCTGCTGGTGCCACCTGGGCACCATGGCGCTGTCAGCCTGGCACCCTTGCAGTGGCACCCTGACTCTGTCAGCCAGGTGGCAGCATTGCACCATCAGTGTTTCCCAGATGGCACTTCTTGGCTGGCAAGGGCGTGCCACACTGGCATCCTGCACGTGCTGGGGATTCGGCTTGGGGGTGCCCTGCCTGTGTGAGGTGGGGTGCGGGGGCCCTGAGGTCCCCCTTATAGGTGAGTTGGGACTTTGGGGGGGATCTGGAGGTTGCGTCGGGGGAGTTGAGAGAAATGGGTGTCTCGATCTCCTCTTGCACTGAGGAGTTGCAGTGAGTGGAGCTCCTCAGTGCAGAACATGTGACTGAGTGCGATCACGGGTGGGTGGGGGGGGGGGGGGGGGGGAGGGGGTGGTGTCCCTATTGGGCCACCCATAAAAAACAGCGTGCTGTTAGACAGATGAGTAATTTCTGCCACTTGTAGAGCCAGGGATGACCTGTCAATTCCTGCCAGAAAGGAACCTGTTTTCCTTTTTGGTTAGTATGCACTCTTTGTCTCACATCAAACCCTACTTTCATGAAATGAAATGAAATTGTCACAAGTAGGCTTCAATGAAGTTACTGTGAAAAGTCGCCTAGTCGCCACATTCTGGCGCCTGTCCGGGGAGGCTGGTACGGCCTGGTACGGGGTACAGCTCAGCTATCTGCAAGTTTTGACTTCAGACCTCTGCAACCTCCAGAGAATGGTGCCACAACTTGCTGGAGAGAGAGTCAGTCCTCACAGTGGCCGTATGGAGAGAGTTTAGCTGGCTCTTTTGGGACAGAGATACTGAGAACTCTCCAGGCAAGCTGCAGAGTTAAAAGGCAAACCACACTGGGACCTTGTGACTTTGAAAACATTCCAGTGGGATTAGATCCAATCGCCACCTGTTGCCAGTCAGAGCACAGGCCTTTGGACCAATTCATTTGCATCAGCCAAGTCAATCAAACTGAGTCATCACAGATGTCAGTCAGAGCCAGCCTCAATCAGCACAGTCTTCTGGATCCTCCAGTTTGAATTAAAGCCACAGGCTGCCTACAGGCTGCTTTTTCTGAGAGTCACCAGCCCATTAAACATCCATGGATCAAAAACATAATAGCAAAACTAAAAGAAAGGGGAAATAAGGTAACGAACAGGGAACAAACAAGAACAAACAGGAAAGACTTCACTGTGTGGATAAAGTGTTGAAGCCACTCTCCGTAGCCCCTTTGAAGCTATTTTTCCAGGAGTCGGGGGTCACAAATTTGGTGACACCAGAGCAGCAGTTAATGCGGTAAGAATTGATTCATGTAAAGGGAAATTCTGGTATGCTGAAAGACATTTAAATTGCAAATCTTCATTTCTGCTTCTGCGTCCCAATACTGTAGTGTTAAAATATGATGGCTTCTGGCTGAATAATAATTGAAGGATTCACCTGTGGAGCACTGAGTCCTGAGCTTTCAAAACATTATCTGCATTATTTAATGGAGATTATTTTTCCTATCTGCTCCAGTCAGTGACATGGCAACAAGTACACCCACAGGAGACTGCAGTGAAGACAGACATATTGTCACCAGGTTTACCCCAATGTGTGTTGAAGAACAGAGAACTTAGTCCATGTTCCGACAAACAATAGATTTCCTAAACCCTAAGATGTGCTCCAAGTGATAGTTATTTCTGTCCTTGAAATTCTGGTACAAGATAAAGCATTTCAAACACAGTTCTGAACAGGAGGAAGTTCGCTGGAGGGGAGCTTCATCACTGCCATCTGCTCAAGACTTTCGAGTTCATACAGAATGATGAAGGGCATTTGTAGCAGACCTTTTGTTCCTAACATGGATTAAGGTCTATTATAAAGTCCAACTATTCTTTTAAATCAATATTCAAAGGGAAAAGGGGAACAGGCATTTCAGCCCATCAAGTCAGCTGTGCCATTCAATTTAATCACAATTGATTTATACAATAGATCCATTTGCTTCACCTAACTCCATATAGTTTGATGTCCTTTCCTGACAAAATCTATCCATCTCAATGTTGAAAGCTACAGTAATCCCAGTATCCATAACCTTTTGCAAGAGAATGCTCAAGATTTCTACTGTACTCTGTGTGAAAAAGTGCTTTCGGAATGACCTACCTCCCATTTAGAGATTATGTCCCTTCGATCTTGATTTTCCCAGTGGACGAAATAGATTCTCTGTATCTACCCTATTGAATCCTGACAGCACTTTAAACACGTCTGTCACCTTGGAAACCTGGGTGTTCAAGAAAGATAGTGAAGGTACGAGGGAGTAGGAATGGAAGTTTTGATTAAGGAGAATATTGCAGTGCTGGACAGAGAGGAATTCTTGTCGGGGTCAAGGACAGAATATATTTGGTTAGAAGCTAAAAATCAATAGGGTGCTGTTATACATCTGGGCGTATTCTATTCGCCACCAACCAGTGGGAAAGATAAAGAGGAACCAATCTGCCTGAACATTCGAGCGTGGTGCAAGAACAGAAGAGCAGTGATAACAAAGAATTCAATTGTCCTAACATAGATTGGGATGACAAAAAGGGAAGAAAGGGGAAATTTCCTGAAGTCTATTCAGGAGGATTTTCTTGATCAGTACATTTCCAACTGAATGAGTGAGGACGCATTGCTTGACCTGGCTCTGGGGAATTATATGACTCAATTGCCAGGAGGTGAACATTTAGGAATAAGTGTTTGATGTAATAAGTAATCAAAAAGGACAAAGAGCACTCTAAAAATATTTAATTCGTAGAATAGAATCCCTACAGTACAGAAGGAGGCCATTCATCCCATCGAGTCTGCACTGACCCTTCGAAAGAGCACACTACCCATGTCCACTCTCCTGTTCACCATGCCCTATCCCTGTAACTCCATAACCTAATCTGCACATCTGTGGACACGAAGGGGCAATTTAGTACGGCCAGACCTCTAACGTGCTCATCTATGGACTGTGGGAGGAAGCCGGAACACCCGGAGGAAACGCACACAGACACAGGGAGAATATACAAACTCCATTAGCGGAGGGCCAATTTTAGTGGGTCAGGAAAAGATCTGCCCTGGTCAATTGGAATCAAAGATTATCAGGAAAAACTGTTGTCAAATAATAGGCTGCCTTTAAAGGGGAGATTGTTCAGGGACAGCTGAGTATTGGGGGAAAGGTAGGGAAACCAAAACAAGAGATCTCTGGAAGAGAGAGAGATAATCTTTATTAGTGTCACAAATAGGCTTGCATTAACACTGCAATGATGTTACTGTGAAAATTGCCTCGTTGCCACACTCGGATGCCTGTTCGGGTACACAGAGGGGGAATTCAGAATGTTCAATTCATCTGACAAGCACGTCTTTCGGGGCTTGCGGGAGGAAGCCGGAGCACCCAGAAGAAACCCATGCAGAGACGGCGAGAATGTGCAGACTGCGCACAGACATTGGCCCAAGCCAGGAATCGAACCCGGATCCCAAGCGCTGTGATGCAGCAGTGCTAGCCACTGTTACATCATGCCGCCCACAGATAGATAGAGGGATAGAGAGAGATTAAGATGAAATGGAAAAAGAGGACATATAACAGGTGTCTGGTTGACCGAGTCAGAGTCATAGAATTTACAATGCCATTCGGCCCATCAAGTTTGCATCAGCACTTGGAAAGAGGATTCTACTTAAGCTCACACCTCCACCCTATCCCATAACCCAGTCACCCCACCTAATATTTCTGGACACTCAGGGCAATTTAGCATGGCCAATCCACCTAACCTGCACATCTTTGGACTGTGGGAGGAAACTGGAGCACCCAAAGGAAACTTATGCAGATATCGGGAGAACATGCAGACTTCGCACAGACAGTGACCCAAGCCGGGAATCGAACTTGGGACCCTGGAGCCATGAAGCAACAGTGCTAACCACTGTGCTACCGTGCTACTGTAACGAAACAAGGTGAATACAGAAAATCAAGGGGGAAAGTAATGAAGAAGGGCAAAAATAATTTGAGAAGAGACTGAAAGCTAATATAAAAGAGAGGGGCAAAGAGAGAGAGTATGAGGAGAGACCGGCAGCTAACATTAACGGGAATCTAAAAGTCTTCTAAAGGCATATACACTGTCCGTGTGGAGTTTGCACATTCTCCCCGTGTCTGCGTGGGTTTCGCCCCCACAACCCAAAAGATGTGCAGGTTAGGTGAATTGGTCACGCTAAATTGCCCCTTAATTGGAAAAAATAATTGGGTACTCTAAAAAAAAAGAAAAAAGTTAAAGGCATATAAACAGTGAAAAGGCAGTCAGCCCAGGCCAATTTGGAGCCAAAAAGGAGACCTACATGTAGAAGTAGAAGTGATGGTTGAGGTAACAATGAATACTTTGCAAATAACTTCAACAAGGAAGACGGTGATGCCAAAGTTGCAGTGGAAGAGCAGATAGTTGCATAAAGGTGACTGGGCGGTTTATGAAAGTGTTTGAAAAGGCCAATCATAGAGACATAGAAAACGAAAGCAAGGAAGTTATAATGAACATTTATAAAATACTGGTTTGCCCTCAACTGGAACATTGTGGTAAAATCTGGGCAACACACCGGAAGAATGGAACTACTTTAGGGAGGGTGCAGTAAAAATTACAAAAATGGCTCTGGAGTATTCAGTTATGTGGACAGGTTGAACAAGCTAGGGTTATTCTACTCCAAGGAGGGAAGGTTGAGTGGAGATTTGGTAGAGGTATTCAAAATCACAAGAGCTCTGGACAGAGTCGATAAAAATAATTTGTTCCCATGGGTAGAAGGGTAATTTACCAGAGGACATAGATTTAAAGTGATTGGAAAAAGATTTAAAGGCAATATGAGGAAAAACCTTTTAAACCATCAAGTGATTAGGATCTGGAATACACTGCCTCAATGATTGTGGAGGCAGATTCAAAACTGACTTTCAAAAAATGACTTTTAAAGGTATTGAATAAGTATCTGAAGAGAAGAAAAGTTGCAGAGTTACTGGAAGTAGGCCGTGGAGTGGGTTTAGTTACATTGTTCTCACAGGGAGCCAGCCCAGGCTCAATGGGACGAATGGCCTCCTTCTAAACTACAATCATGCTGTGATTCTATCAGATCATCCATCAATCTTCCACATTCAAGGAAAAACAAGTCAAGTGCATGCAATTTGTCAATATAATTAAACCCACTAAGCACCTTTCTCGTGAACGTGTGCTGCACCCCTCTCTTTCCTTCTTATTAGTGTTGATGGCAGAGTACCCCTTACGAGCGAGTCTGCGACCATACTCCTTAAGTGTGGGGCCAGTGCTGGCACAAACCTTTTGTAGAAGTCCACCAGGGAATCCATCCGGCCCAGGTTCCTTCCCTTCCAGCGTGGAGTTGATACTTTCTGTGACTTCCCTCAGTTCTATTGGTGCTTCCAATTCCTGTCTCTTATCTTCCTCCATGACCGGCATGTCCAGCCCGTTGAGGAGCTGGTTTATCTTCAAGTCCCTCTTCGGGGGCTCGGAGATGGAGCCATCGGTAGAAGGTTGCAAAGGCTTTGTTGATCTGTTCTGGCGCTGCGACCAGCTTGCCGCATCCGTCATTGACCTGAGATATTTCCTGCGTGGCTGCCTGCTTCCTCAACTGGTGAGCCAGCAGGTGGCTGGCTTTGTCTCCATGTTCATAAAAGGTCCCCCGTGTCTGTTGGAGATGGTGCATTGCTTTCCCAGTGGAAATCAGGTCAAAGTCCATATGTAATATGTTCCCCTCTGCCAGCAGCACGGTTCAATTCCCGTACCAGCCTCCCCGAACAGGTGCTGGAATGTGGCGACTAGGGGCTTTTCACAGTAACTTCATTAAAGCCTACTCGTGATAATAAGCGATTTTCATTTTTCATTTTCATTTCATCACTAGAGGGCCGGACCAACAGGGGTATAAAAAGCAACCACATTGGGTCTCTCGCTCTCTTGGGTGCATTGTGACCAGGGCAATATCAGACTAGTCCAGATGGCTAGTGGAGTTACTTATAGTTACTGTAGTTCGATCTTGTTAAACTTATCGCTATTATCAAAGTTAAAGTAAAGAACTCATGCAATTATTGTTATAGTTACTCAATAAACCTTGTGTTACTACTGGACGAGTTTGAGTCTTCTTCATCGAGATTCAGAAGACCTCACTATCAACCAAGGATTGAGTAGCACGAGTTACCTACCACACAGGTAACAAAACAGGAGGTAAATGGGTTTGATGTGATTGCCATTACGGAAACATGACTGCACGGTGACCTGGACAGGGATCAGAATATTCAAGGATATTTGATGTTTAGGAAGGTAAGACAAAAAGGAAAGGATGTGGAGTTGATAATAAAAGGGCCGGGGGGAAGGCGGGGATCAGTGCAGAAGTAAAGGATGATGTCAGATTGGAAGAACAAAGTGTAGATGGAACTAAGAAACAGCAGAGTGCAGTGCCTACATGTTGGAGTTTTTACGTCTCCTAATAGAAATGGTTGGGCATGGTATTAATCTGGAGGTCAGAGAAAACTTCAGCATGGGCAACACAGTGATTATGGGTGACTTGAATCTGCACATAGACTGATCATGAAATGAATGAAAATCACTTACTGTCACAAGTAGGCTTCAAATGAAGTTACTGTGAAAAGCCCCTAGTTGCCACATTCCAGCGCCTGTTTGGGGAGGCTGGTACAGGAAATGAACCTTGCTGCTGGCTGCTGTGGTCTGCTTTCAAAGCCAGCGATTTAGCCCTGTGCTAACTGGTTTAACCAAGACTGGTTTAACCAAGTGAGCACTAATACTGTGGAAGACGAGATTCTGGAGTGTGTTAGGGATGGGTTTCTGGAGCAGTATGTTGTGGAGCCAACCGGAGGACAGGCTATTCTAAATCAAGTTTTAATATAATGAAAATGTGCTAATTAATAATATAGTTGCAAAAGAACCTTCAGGGATGAACAACCACAATATGGTAGAATTTTATATTATATTTGACAGTGAGGAAGTTCAATCTGAAGGCAGAGTGTTAAAGTTGAATGAAGGAAGCTATGAAGGCATGATGGAAGAATTAGCTGAGATGGACTGGGAAAATACATTAAAAGGTTTGACTATGCATGTTCAGTGGATAGTCTTCAAAGAACTATTCCATCACGTACCGCATTTACCTCTACATTCCTTCAAGTTGCAAAAGCTTTAAAAAAGCCAGTCAACTATGGCTGATAAAGGAGGTTAAGGATTGTATATGATTAAATGAAAAGGCTTATAAAGTTACCAGAAATTGCAGGAACCTGAGGATTGAGAGGTTTTTTAGAATAAAGCATAGGAAGGCCAAGAAACTGATAAAGAAAGGGAGAACAGAGTATGAATGCAATCTAGCAAAAAACATAAAATTGGACTGCGAAAGCTTCTACAGACATGTAAAAAGGAAGCGTTTGGCTGTGACAAAGGTGGGTTCATTACAGGCAGTGCTAGGAGAATTCACAATGGGGAATAGGGAAATGGCAGAGAAGTGAAATGATTACTTTGTGTCTGTTTTCACTAAAGAAGATACAGGAAATCTTCCAAATGTAGAGATCCAAGGGACTAGGGAGAATGCGGAGTTGAAGGAAATGAATATAAGTAAACAGGTTGCATTGGAGAAATTATGTTTGACGAACCTGTTGGAGATTTTTGAGGATGTCACCAACAAAATTGACATAGGAGAGTCAGTGGAGGTGGTATATTTGAATTTTCAGAAGACTTTTGATAAAATCCCGCACAGGAGCTTGATTAGCAAAGTAAAAGCACATGGGATAGGAAGCAATATACTAGCATGGATTCTGGATTGTCTAAACAAGGAGTAGGAATACAAATAAACATAGAACATACAGTGCAGAAGTTGGTCATTCGGCCCATCGAGTCTGCACCGATCCACTTAAGCCCTCACTTCCACCCTATCCCTATAACCCAACAGCCCCATCTAACCTTTTTGGTCACTAAGGGCAATTTAGCATGGCTAATCCACCTAACCTGCACGTCTTTGGACTGTGGGAGGAAACCGGAGCACTCGAAGGAAACCCATGCAGACACTGGGAGAAGGTGCAGACTCCACACAGACAGTGACCCAGCGGGGAATCGAACCTGGGACCCTGGCGCTGTGAAGACACAGTGCTATCCACATGTGTTACCATGCTACACAAATAAATGGGTTATTCTCGCATTGGTAGGCTGTGGTTAGTATGGTACCGCAAGGGTCAGTACTTGGGCCTGAGCTGTTCACAATATATATCAATGATTTGGATGTGGGGACCAAATGTAATATTTCCAAGTGCATGGATGATACAAATCTAGGCTAGAATGGTTTTGAGGGGTTTGGAAGCTCAGACATTGAGTATGTTTCGGTAAAGTTTGATAAATTTCAGATTAACAATAATATAAAGGATTATGCGGATAGTGTGTGTAAAATATATTGAAATGTCCGATCAGCCATAATTGTACTGAAAGGTAAAGCAGGCTCAAAGGATTGAATAGTCGACTCCTGTTCCTATGTTCACACACACACATGGAGACAGACACACACACACACACAGACACACACATACGGAGACAGACACACACACACAGACAGACACACACACACGGAGACAGACACACACACACGGAGACAGACAGACACACACACAGACAGACACACACAGACGGACAAACACACACAGACAGACACACACACACAGAGACAGACACACACACAGACAGACACACACACATGGAGACATACACACACACACAGACACATACACACGGAGACAGGCACACACATACAGATAGACACTCACACACAGACAGACACACACACGGAGACAGAAACACACACACACAGACACATACACACGGAGACAGACACACACATACAGACAGACACACACACGGAGAAAAACACACATGGTGACAGACACACACACACACAGAGAGACACACACACAGACAGACAAACACACACGGAGACAGACACACACAGACAGACAGACACACACACATGGAGACAGACACACACACAGACAGACACCCACAGACGGAGACAGGCACACACAGACAGAGACAGACACACATGGAGACAGACACACACACACACAGACAGACAGACACACACACACACAGACAGACACACACACACGGAGTCAGACACACACACGGAGACATACACACACACATGGAGACAGACACACACACACAGACAGACACACACACACGGAGTCAGACACACATGGAGGCAGACACACACACACGGAGACAGACACACACACACAGAGTCAGACACACATGGAGCCAGACACACATACACGGAGGCAGACACACACACGGAGACAGACACACACACACGGAGACAGACACACACACACAGAGTCAGACACACACGGAGCCAGACACACATACACGGAGGCAGACACACACACGGAGACAGACACACACACACGGAGACAGACACACACACACAGAGTCAGACACACACGGAGCCAGACACACATACACGGAGGCAGACACACACACGGAGACAGACACACACACACGGAGACAGACACACACACACAGAGTCAGACACACACACACGGAGACAGACACACACACACAGAGTCAGACACACACGGAACCAGACACACATACACGGAGGCAGACACACACACGGAGACAGACACACACATGGAGACAGACACACACACATAGAGACAGACACTGTAGCCACCTGGGGTGGCCATTGCCCAACACAAAATGGAAGATTGCAAAGAATACAGGGAAAATGGACATGTTGAAAAACAAGCAGCTTGCAAGGCGATTGTGTATTTGGACGACTGCAGAAACTGGTTTCTGCTGCTGCAGAGGCCAGACAGCACTGTGAAAGAAAACACATTAACATACTAATGAGGCAATACCGGGAGAGTCCCAGATACAATGGACACAAATTAAGAACAAATCGATACATTCTATGGAAGGCCAGACCCAATGGCGCCAGAGAAGCCCAACACAAAAGGTCCCAAGAACCGCCCAGCAACCAAGGAACTGCCCTATGATTGGGGGGTTCAAACATATCGATTGGGAAGAGACCCAATCGATTCCAAGCAGGTAAGGGAGTCCGCCCAAAGGGGCGCGGACCCCCTGGGACCTATAAAAGAAAGGTCCCACACATGGTTCATTCTCCTGTCTCCGGGCTCCTGTCTTCTACAGCCGTCGAGCAGCAGCCACCAACAAGTAAGTGCCTAAAGACAACGACCGCTACCAGGCCTAGGCACTCCTGACACCCTTGGCAACTTATAGCAATCCGAAGTCTGCAGACCAGAGCAGAGCAAGAGGCCTTGTTCCCTGACCTCGCAGTTCCTTCGAGATAAGTATTAGTTGTTTAGCGGTATGAGTAATTAATTCTTTAGCGTGTGCATGGGTAGTTATTAGAATTGTGTTATAATAAACTCTAGTTGTTTGGACTTACTAATTGGTGTACGGTTTTTATTGCTTTGAACTTCACCTTGAAACTTGTGGCGGTGTCTTAATGGCACCTGGCGACTCCAGAGTTTAGAACGAGAAACAGAGTCAAGTGAGTGATAAGCACACTCACCCAGAACGAACAACAACACACGCAGACAGACAGACACACACACACAGATAGACACACACACACAGACAGACACACACACGGAGTCAGACACGCACACAGGGAGACAGACACACACACACGGAGACAGACACGCACACACGGAGACAGACACACACACACACGGAGACAGACACACACACACGGAGACAGACACACACACACACGGAGACAGACACACACACACGGAGTCTGACACGCACACAAGGAGACAGACACACACACACGGAGACAGACAAACACGGAGACAGACACACACGGAGACAGACACACACACATGGAGACAGACACACACACACGGAGACACACACACACGGAGACAGACACACACGGAGACAGACACACACACACACGGAGACAGACAAACACACACGGAGACAGACACACACGGAGACAGACACACACACACACACGGAGACAGACACACACACACGGAGACAGACACACACGGAGACAGACACACACACATGGAGTCAGACACGCACACAGGGAGACAGACACACACATGGAGACAGACACACACACACACGGAGACAGACACACACACATGGAGACAGACACACACACACGGAGACAGACACACACACGGAGGCAGACACAGAGACAGCCAGACACACACACGGAGACAGACACACACACACAGACAGATATTAATTGTAGAAACACAGACACACACACAAACAGACACATGTACACACACAGATGAGGAAACACAGGCACACACATACACACACACAAAGGCATGTACACACACACACACTGCACACAGCCGCACATACGTTCACATGGAAACACACTCATACACAAACATGCATACAGAAACACAGACATACACACGCCCATAAAAACACACACATACACACACATACACATGGAAAGGCAGGCACATGGAAACACAGACGTGGACACACACATACACATACACACACTGTTAATAGTGGGAATTAGGAAGTTTATTGTCTGGATTGTCCTGCTCCTGCAGAAGCTTCACTACAGCAGTATCTTGCGATGAGACTTGGCATTGAAACATATTGAACAGCATGACATTGATGTACCAATGTGTCAGATGCACAATAAAATCACCATAAAAAGTTGGGACTTGTTCATTCCAGTATAAGTACGTTTTTAATTATGTTATAATTCATAATTGATGCCAAACAAAAGCTCTGGTGCTGAAAATTAATTTTTGAAGTTCCATCAGATTTTCACTATTGTCGAAATTCTAAAAACATTTATAAATAGTTTTGTGACATTATTTTATGTCTCCTTAATTATCTTCCTCTCTCAATCCCATCTTTCCCTCTTGCTTTTTGATGCACCTTTTTGCACCTTATTTGATGCTGAGTTAAATATTCTAACAAATACTTCCTGTTCAGACACTGCGCTGCTTATTAATGATTCTACAATCTGGGTGGTTAAGGAGACATTGGGAACAACCGGATAAGGCTTTTACTGTTAGCGGGCTCAGGGATTGTGGCCTATGATTACCCTACGCCTGGAAGCAAAGCCGGGCACTACATCTCCATGATTGTTGCCTGCAGGCCAGCACTCGACCCTGGTTCAACGAAGAGTGTAGGAGATCATGCCAGGAGCAACATCAGGGATATCTAAAAATGAGGCGTCAACTTGGTGAAGCTACAACACAGGACTACTTGTGGGCCAAACAGCATAACCAGCAAGTAATAGACAGCTGAGTGGTTCCACAACAAATTAATCACATCTAAGTTCTGCAGTCCTGCCACACCCAGCCGTGAATGCTGGAGGACGATTAAACAACTCAATAGAGGAGGAGGCTCCATAAGTATCCCCATCCTCAATGATGGAGGAGCCCAGTACATTTGTGTGTAAAACACCAGGCTGAAGCATTAGCAAGAATCTGCAGCCAGAAGCTGAAGGGGCCTCACTTACGGTAGCATGGTGGTTACCATCAATGCTTCACAGCTCCAGGGTCCCAGGTTCGATTCCCGGCTGGGTCACTGTCTGTGTGGAGTCTGGACGTCCTCCACGTGTGTGCGTGGGTTTCCTCCGGGTGCTCCGGTTTCCTCCCACAGTCCAAAGATGTGCAGGTTAGGTGGATTGGCCATGCTAAATTGCCCGTAGTGTAAGGTTAAGGATTGTTGGGTTACGGGTATACGGGTTACGTGGGTTTAAGTAGGGTGATCATTGCTCGGCACAACATCGAGGGCCGAAGGGCCTGTTCTGTGCTGTACTGTTCTATCTAAGTGCCGAGTGAATGATTCTTCTCGGTCTCGTCCAGAAATCCCCAGCATCACAGATGTCCGTTTCAGCCAATACGATTCACTCCAGGGGGTATCGAAAAACAGCTAAAGGCACTGGATACTGCAAATTCCCTGACAATATTCAAGCAATAGTACTGAGGATTTGTGCTCCAGAACTTGCCGCACCGCTAGCCAATTTGTGCTGGTACAATTACAACACTGGCATCTACCTCGCAATGTGGAAAATTGCCCAGGTGTGTGCTGTACACAAGAAACAGGAGAAATCCAACCCAGCCAATTACCGCCCTATCAGTTTACTCTCCAGAATCAGAAAAGTGATAGAAGGAGTCTTCAATAATGCTGTCAAGTGGTACTTACTCAGCGATAACCTGCTCAAGGACGCTCAGTGTGGCTTCTGCCAGGATCCCTCAGCTCCTTACCTCATTACAGCCTTGGCTCAAACATGAACCAAAGAGCTGAACCAGAGGTGAGGTGAGAGTGACTGCCCTTGACATCAAGGCAGCATTTGACCAAGTATGGCATCAAGGAGCCCTCGCTAAACTGGAGTCAATGGGAATTGGGGGAATCATAGAATTTATAGTGCAGAAGGAGGCCACTCAGCCCATCGAGTCTGGACTGGCCTTCGGAAAGAGCACCCTACTTAATCCTGCGCCGCCACGCTATCCCCGTAACCCAGTAACCTCACGTAACCATTTGTACACTAAAGGGCAATTTATCAAGGCCAATGCACCTAACCTGCACATCTTTAGACTGTGGGAGGAAACCGGAGCACCCGGAGGAAACTCATGCAGATAGGGGAGAAAGTGCAAACTCCACACAGACAGTCAACTGAGGCTGGAATCGAACCCGGGTCCCTGGAGCAGTGAGGCAGCAGTGCTAACCACTGTGCCACGGTGCTGCTCCTATTCCGCTGGTTGGAGTCTTACCTGGAACAAAGGAAGATGGTTCCCGTGTCTGCGTGTGTTTCACCCCCACAATCCAAAAAGATGTGCAGGTTAGGTGGATTGGCCGTGCTAAATTGCCTCTTAATTGGGAAAAAAAAAAATTGGGTACTCTAAATTTATTTTTAAAAAGAAAAGTAAGATGGCTATGGTGGTTGGTGGTCAATCAACTCAGCTCCAGGACATTACTGCGAGAGTTCTTCAGGGTAGTGTCCTTGACCCAACAATCTTCAGTTGCTTCATCAATGACCTCCTTTCCATCATAATGTCAGAATAATAATAATCTTTACTGTCACAAGTAGGCTTACATTAACATTGAAGTTACTGTGAAAAGCCCCTAGTCACCAGATTCCGGCGCCTGTTCAAGTTCAAGTACACCGAGGGAGAATTCAGAATGTCCAAAGCATGTCTTTTGGGACTTGTGGGAGGAAACCGGAGGAAACCCAGGCAGACACAGGGAGAACGTGCAGACTCCGCACAGACAGCGACCCAAGCCGGGATTTGAATCTGGGACCCTTGTGCTGTGAAGCGCCGGGATGTTTGCGAATGACTGCACAATATTCAGCACCATTTGCAACTCCTCAGATAATGAAGCAGTCCATGTCCAAATGCAGCAAGACATGGCAATATCCAGGCTTGGGCTGACAAGTGGCAAGTTACGTTTGTGCCACACAAGTGTCAGGCAACGACCATCTATTGCAGGAGAGCATTTAACCATTGCCCTTGACATTCAATAGCATTACCATCGCTGAATTCCCCACAATCAACATCCTGGTGGTTACTATTGATCAGAAATTGAACACGCCATGTTAATAGTGTGTCTACGAGAACAGGTCAAAGATTCGGAATCTTATTGGAAGTAACTCACCTCCTGACCCTCAAAGCCTGTCCAGCATCTCCAAGCGTAATGGAATACTCTCAGTTGCCTGGATGAGTGCAGCTCCAACAACATTCAAGGAGCTCAACACCATTCAGGACAAAGCAGCCCGCATGATTATCAGCTCTCCCACAAACACTCAATCCCTCCACCACCGATGAACTGTGGCAGCCGTGTGTGCCATCTACAAGATGCATTGTAGTAGCTCACCAAGGTTCCTGAGACTGCACCTTCTAAACCCATAACCACTACCATCTAGAAGGACAAGAGCAGTCGATACCTGGGAACCCCACCACCTGGAAGTTCCCCTACAAGTCACTCACCACCCAGACTTGGAAATATATCGCCATTCCTTCACTGTTACTTGCCCAAAATCCTGGAACTCCCTCCCACTAACAGCACTGTGGGTGTACCTACATCTGAGGGATTGCAGCAGTTCAAGAATTAAACTCACCACCACCTTCTGAAGGGAAACTAGGGATGGGCAATAAATGCTGGCCAAAGACGCCCACATCCCGTAAATCAATTTTTTAAAAAAGGTATCAAACCCAGGGTTCTGACCTCATGAGATTGGATAGTGATGGTGAAAGTTCTTAAGATCTGTGATGCATCTTCAAATTGTGTCAGGAGATTATTTTTTTTTAAAATGGGGTGTGCATGTTTTTGTGCATGCTTTCGAAGTAAATATGGTGCCGTTCAATTATCTGTAAGTGAGCTAGTTGTGGGTAGAAATTAGTACTAAGAGATAGGGAGGGTGAACTAACGAAAAGAAAAACAGAGTCCCTTGAGGGAGGGATTTGAAGGATCGTTCCCAGGAACGACCCTGCTATCTAACGGCGCTCTGGTTTTTTGGGCCTTAGCGGGGAATGAATGCCAGGTCGGGATTGCACCCAGCCGCATTTCCTGCAGTTAGAGGTTCTGCTCGTCTGTGCATGGCGCCCAATCTCTCAACCCCTCAACCCGACCCCCAGACACCCCAATGCCCCAGCTCACCTTTTGGGGAATCATCGCTCAGCCCACTTCATGCGGGCAGTGAACCCAGGCCTGATCACCGTTGTGGGAAAAATGCCACCTCAGCAGCTTGGCACATTGGCACTGCCAGCTCTACACCTAGGCAGTGCTACTGCCAAACTGGCAGTGCCACCTGGCTACTGGGGCAATGCTAGGCTGGTAACTGGGTGGAACTGCCAGGGATTCCAGATAGCACTGCCAGGGTGCCAGCCAAGCTGCCTTGGTGGCATTAGAACTGCCAAGGTGCCACCCTGAACAGATACCCGGGGTCCTCCAATTGCCTGCAAGGGCCCCCAAAGTGCTGTTCGGCCTGGTGTCATTTTGTGAGAACCAGTGCAAAACGGTATCCAGCTGTACTCTTCTAGGTGAGCCCAATAAATCTAAGGAGCCGGTTAGATATGGCTGTGGCAGAGTTCAAAGTGCTTTTAAGTGCACTTAATTCTGCAAGTCTGCGTCTCACCCATTGTGGGCAGGGTCCAGATCGCCATGTCTCGCGAGATATCGTTAGATCCCATGAGGTGTAACGACCATGGGAAACCCAGAAGAGGCCTTTAGTGGGATCTATTGACTGCATCCAAACTTGATTCCGGCAGGACGCGGCTGGTGAATCGCACCCAGTTGTTACATTTCAAACGGCAGTTAAATATTTTTACAACTTGGGAAAGGTAATAAGTAAACATCTCAAGGTAATTTCATTTAACTTGATCAAAAGTGGGGACAATAGAGAGAACATGAAAGATTTTAGATTCTGAGAAAGTGAAGTCTCAAAAAGGGGCTAAGGCCAATGGAACCAACATGAGAGTAGCAAAATAATAGTTAAGAAGAAACGTTGGGAGCTGTGTGTGAGAGTAGCCATGTGAGATTTCCTGGGGTCCTGTTCTATCCTGGGAGAAGAGCTGTGAAGAGCTAGCTTTCCAGCCAAGTCAGAGAATTTCACTTTTTTTTTCCAGAAAGCAGTTTAAATCAGCCTCAGCAACAATCTGGTTCTGAAGTTTTGAAGTTCGACAGCAGAGTGGGAGTGAGACGTGAGATATTGTGTGGTATGTCTCACTAAAGCAACAGTAGCTTTGCCTTTGGTTTAATATTACTGGAATTTTTATAGTTAAACATTCATAAAGGATTGTGTCTAAAGTTTATTAATTTGTCAGTCTGACCAAGTGGGAAGTCTTTTGGGAGAGTGTTTTGTAAGACTAATTTGCACTGTGCAAATGTAATCTTGCATGATTAAGTTTTATTTTCTTTTGTTCATCAATGTTTTAATTCAATATTTAAAATCTCCAAAACTGTTGCTGGAATTTATTGCTTTTGAATTCTGCAAGTGTTCTCCTCGTGGTTTTAAATATAAGAGAGTTGTGATAAGTGAGCCAAGTTTCCCCTTGGGTTTTGCATGGCAATTAATACCTGCTGGATCATAACAAAATACTATCTCCTCTCATCTGAACCATCAAGTTCACACATTTCTCAAGCCATCACAACCCCTCCTCCACTGACCTGCAGCGAGGCTGGGGTTTTTAGACAACTGGGGCTCTCCTTGTAAAGGGGAAACCCTGCCCCCTTAAAGGGGAAGGCCTGCCTGTCTTAAAGGGGAAGTTCATATTCTGGGGAGGTTATGGGAAATTGTATGGTCCCGATCCCAGGGCTTCCATTGCGGTTATAATAATGAGTGAGTTGTGAGACCCTCATTATGCTGCTGCTTTCTAAAGGTAGGTGCAAATTTGTATTGCCTCCAGAATGACTTCAGAATCCATTTGAGATATCTGGGTTTGATAAGCTCATTAGAAATAGAGAAGTAGAATCCTATTTTTAAAAGGATTCAAGTCTGTGGCTTTGAAATCTTTGGCAAAATATGATTGTCTCCTACAAAGAAAGGTCTCTCTCTTCTCTTCTGCTCCTTCATTAGTCACAAGTGGTGCTTCTGGGTTGATATTTGGACCAGCTGGGAGTTGTTGATTGAGTTTGGATTGATTCCAGGCTTGGAGGGTGTAGGAGCGTTTAAAGGACTGAGTATTAAGCTAGCTTTTATGTGGGGTTCCTCTCTCTTAGTTGCAGCTCAGCTGAACACAAAGCCCAGCAGACAGATCAACGCTGGTTAAGACGGCTTTATTTTTCCAAACTTGGTCCACAGGAGAGTGATTTGGATAAATGCCAAAACCACATTTGACACGAATGCAGATGCCCCAATTGTACAATTTTCCAAAAAACAATAGCCCACCCCAGTTGGACTTGATCCAATCTTTGGAGCTGTACATTTATGTTGACCAATGAAGTTTACTTTAAGCAACATGGTGACTGTGATCAACTCATGATTTAACCCCATCCTGCCACCTGTTGTCTACCAGGATACTTTATCCATTATGAATTAATTTTGCTGCCATTCCCATGTTAATTATCTCAGCCACTTCCTGCCCACCCCATTGTTCGTCTAGGTCAGGATGTTAAAGTTGGTTCCTCTTTACGCCATGGATTGTCTGAGACAGGATGTTGGGGTCACTGATAAGAAATGCTTACTGATCTGACTTATTGCTGACAACACTATTTCTGTTGAATTCTATTTGTCTTAAAAATATGGGCAAGTTAGCTAGCTTAAATCCCATCATGCTTTGTGGCTACTGCTTTTAGCAAGAGTTTGAATGCTTGTTACTGCTATGTCCTAAAAACACATGTTAAATGGTTAATAATGATTACTGGGGTTAACACACTTGCTTTCACTTCCCTAATCACACACCGGTGAATCCTGCTTGGCTGGCGATCGGCAGCACCACCCACGGCTGCAAACTGGCTCACTGACCTCGGGGAATTTCTCCACCTGGAGAAGATTAAGTACGCCACCGTGGGTTGGAGGAAGGCTTCTTGGATACTTGAGGCAGTTTATTGGTCCCTGTACCAAAGCCTGTTTGAGGCCAGCAATGAGGGTGAAGCTAAGAATTTTAATAAACCTAAGATAGATGAAGAACAAAAGCACTGCACAACCCGGGATGGGGGTGGGGGTGGGGGAAGAGAGGTGGAAGGAAGGTGCAGAGACCTCAAGAGAAGAGAAGGGGTGCTGAAGCCAAAGTTGGGGGGAGGGGGAAGGGGGGGAAGAAGGGGGGGAGAGGAAGGGGGGGATGGAAGGGAGGGGGGAACTATAAACCGATCCAGAGGGCAACAAAATGTACATACAGTCAGTTATATGAAGGACAAAATAAATCTCTCTGTAGAATAAAGTAAATTAGCTTGAGTTAAATGAAGGACAAAATATATCTCTCTGTACAATAAAGTAAATTAGCGTGGGCAAGGAAAATGTAAAGTATATACACAACACTGTTTATAAATATGAGAAACGCCAATAAAAACATTTTCAAAAACAAAATAATGATTACTGGGTATATTTTCTATGATTAGTCTCAATCCTCAATAAACTAACCTATGTAGAACTCTTCTAGTGTTATCCTAACTATCCGGTTTTAAGGGATCTCATCTTAGGACGCCCCCCCCCCCCCCCCCCCCCCCCCCCCTCCCCTCAATTCAGAGGGTTATCTAAATATCTTTCCTTTTTCCTGTTTGATGGCTTTGGAGCCATCAGTTTCATGGCATGTTGGCAAATCACATGCTCACAACCTGATGCTTACTCGGTTTCGTACTTTCTTATCACCACACTTCAAAAAGGGGCATTGTCACCAGTTAATTCTATTCTACTCGCTTACTGCAGGGCACACAATACCGATTGTACACTTCCACAAAGTTTCTCAAACACTGATTGGGAGCTCATTATTGGGATTATGGTCATTTATTTTTTACCATATCTGCCGATATCCTACAGACCTGTGTCTTCTTTGTGGTCTTGGAATTCATCACCCTCTCCCACTAATCTCCCACTTATACACATGGAGGTAGGAAAGGTCACAGAATCAACCAACATCCTTGTCATTTGAAGTATGTGCCTGTTGCAGCAATCAAATGTTATTTCATAAATGTGTTGGGTTTCCCTTTCCCTCATATTTAGGCAATTGGCCATCAAGTTGGCGCAATTTTGAAAAAGTCAGGTCACAACTTACTTCTTTATCTATGTAGTCATACGGTGTTTTTTTTAAAATAAATTTAGAGTACCCAATTATTTTTTCCAATTAAGGGGCAATTTAGCGTAGCCAATCCACCTATCCTGCACATCTTTGGGTTGTGGGGGTGAAACCCACGCAGACACGGGGAGAATGTGCAAACTCCTCACGGACAGTGACCCAGTAGTCATACGGTGTTAATGTGGAACTGAAAGTCTAATAATGACCATGAAACCAGTGTTGTTTGCGGTAAAAACACATCTGGTTCACTAATGTCCTTTAGTGGGGGGGAGAATCTGCCATCCTTACCTGGTCTGGCCTAGGTGTAATCCCAGATCCACAGCTAAGTGGTTGACTCTTAATGCCCTCTGAAATGGCCCAACAATGCTCCAAGTTCAAGGGCAATTAGGGATGGGCAATAACTGCTGGCCCAGCCAAGGATGCCCACATCACTAAACGAATAATAAAAAAGAGATCCTACATGTCTACCTCTTTATAATCTTCAGAAACAATGCTTAAGATACCGGAAGCTGTGAATGATAATCAGCAATATTTCCTGCATTACGACTGATACCAGAACTAACACTTCTGCCCTGCCCAGCATTGACTCCTCAACCTTCAGTGGTATTCCAGACTTCAAGAGTTTTTTCTCCACTCCCGGTTTCTTCCTCACCATTACCGAAGGGCAGGGCTGCGACCCTACCTTTTAATCTCTCAATCCTCTCCCTGCCTTCTACTCTTCCCTCTCTCCAGCATCTTACTATCTTGCCATCCTCATTCATCTGCGACAAATTCCATCATCCTTCAGAGGCTATTTTTGGCATCATTCAATTTTCCCTGCGACATAATTATTGTTTCTGAAGATCGCTGCAGCTGGGCGGATTATTTGACTGAGTTATTTCTTGGTGCATTTCCAGCTGTTGAGTGGTTGCTGCTCTGCCTATAAAGCACCCAATCATTTTTCAAGCTCTCAAAAGGGCCTGAATCTGGTTAGTCTGTTTATTGTAATTTACGTCCAAATGACTTAATATTTGCTTAATTGCCATTATAGAGTTGGTCTATTTTTTTTCAGTTTACATTAACCATCACATTATATTGTAAAATCTCCAAAAGGTTCATTTGTGATATCCTCCACCATACACCATTCCCTAACGTGTCTTTGCCATGATAATGCTACTCTTTCATTGCTATCCAGTTTATTTGAACTTTTCTCTGCTTGGCCATCTTCTCCTTTGAATCAGCCTCTATTTTTCCCAGCTATTCTTTGTTTGGTCCTCTCCTTCTTAGCTTCGGCTTTTTATTGGAGGTGATCAGCCTCCAAGCTCTCCACTTACACCAACCTCCCCTTTCTCTGATGCCTATGGAGGTTGACTACTGTATAATCTGTACAGCGGTATCCCATTCACTTTCACTTTCTTGCATCTGGTCTAAAAACAGGACATGCTGGGTAAGCTCATAAGCATCTGAAGAAGAAGAGTCATATGGTCTTGAAATGTTAACTCTGTTTCTCTATCCACAGCTGCTGTCAGGTTTATCAGTCGCGGGCATGTAACTTTGTCAAGATAGTCGGCAGGAAGCCATCAGCTGCTCACACATGGCCTTGTTGTCGTTGCATCTCAATAGGGTGAAGTTCAGCAACCGCAAAGGATTTCACTTGCTGAATATGCAGTTGTTCCGCGATCATGCTCAGACTAGCATTTTGGTAAATTCCTGCAGTCCAGGCAGCAGCAAAGATGCTTTTGTGATGCAGAATCTGAGTAGGAAGGTGGATACTGGATTCTAGCCAAGCTACAGCCAACAAGATCATGGGGCAGGATTCTCCGCTGGCGGGATTCTCCATTTTGCCGGCGCCCGGGGGTTTCCCGACGGCATGGGGCTACCCCACAATCGGAAAACCCATTGACTGGCCGGCGTAACGGAGAATCCTGCCGGCAGATTGAGGCTTGAAAGTGGCGTGGCGGGGCGGAGAATCCAGCCCATGCATGATCGTGAAATGGTTCCTGAGACAGCAGGAGGATTCTTTCAACCGTCGACAACCCGAGGCGACGGCATCACGGCAAGTCGCAGGGCAGAGAACTCATGCATGTGAGAGTGGCACCCATTTTATACAGCCAGTGGACCAGATGTCTATAAAAGCAAAATGCTGCAGATGCTGTAAATCTGAAATAAAAACAGAAAATGCTGGATAAATGCAGCAGGTCTGACAGCAGCTGTGGACCGAGAAACAGAGTTAGCATTTCAAGTTCGTATGACTCTCCTTCAGGCGTTTATGGGTTTATCCAGCATTTTCTGTTTTTATTTCAGGGTAGGGTGGTTGTGTGGGGAATCACCCCAGTTCAGTTGTGTGTGTGCAAGGTCCAAAAGCACAGGTCAGGCACCAAATCAATGTTAGATCCTGATGTCATGATCTGCCACTTTTCATGCTCCAGATACACGCACGAGACACTCACGTTATCATCCTTTTGTATCCGGCCATTCACAGCCTGATATAAAATGGCCAAGCAAAGAAAGGATGCCACTATGGCCTGATGGGAAATGTGGCTAACTAACTTCAGGAATATGGTCAGTAGAATTAATGACTTTAGGCTGTGACTATGTGATTTACACAAATGTCTTTAATTTTACGACCGGCCTTAAAGAGTCAACAGATACTGGACTTCAAGGGAAAGACTGACCATGATGAATTAGCCGGATGGAAAACAACAAATGTCCCTGATAATAAATATATCCTAATCAATGATCAAATGGACAGGAAAAGGGAAGAAGGTATTAAAGTAATCAAGGACAACTGCCCCTAAGGTCAGGCATCCTGCAATAAACTAATTTGAACACAGGAGTGTTGTGCTCCTGAGAAGAAATACGACCCTTGAGTGAGTCATCACTCTTTGAACATTTGTGACTCATGAACAGTGGTTGATTAGTGTTGCCCTGTGACGATGGGCCTGGAAACATGGTGTAAGAAGAAACAAAATAATTTAATCAGCGTAACTTCGAGGAACAACATCGCTAAAAGAAGAAACCTCAAGCTCTGAGCTTGAAGAAGTCCGAACCCTCACTATGCCCGACCAGCACAAGCGGGTAGTGACACCTTGAAAGGTCCATTAGTTAAGTATTAACAGTTAAAATCTATGCTTGCAAACTTCTTGAGGGCAATAGAAACATTTATGTGTGTGATACAGTGTTAGAGAATTAGTCTTGTAGAAGTCATGAGTATTTTCTACATTTTTCTCAGTAAAGACATGGGGCGAAATTCTCCGACCCCACGCAGGGTCGGAGAATCGCCCGGGGCCGCCGAAAACCCTGCCCCCGCCGTGGCAGAAATTCTCCGCCACCCAGGAATTGGCGGGGGTGGGAATCGCGCCACGTCGAGCGGCAAGCCCCCTGCGGTGATTCTCTGGCCCGCGATGGGCCGAAGTCCCGCCGCTAGGAGGCCTCTCCCGCCACCGAGGTTTGCCCCACCTCTGGTGGCGGCGGGATTGGCGGTGGGAGTGGGCCCCCGGGGTCCTGGGTGGCGCGGTGCGATCGGACCCCGGGGGTGCCCCCACGGTGGCCAGGCCCGCGATCGGAGCCCACCGATCCTGCGTGGGGTCGGAGAATTTCGCCCGACGTCAACACTTTAGAACATGGTGGTCAGCATTGACCAGAGCAGAAGAGAGCACACCCCCTTGTTGTATCCAAAGCTGAATTCTGCAGCCATGCTCTATTCAGAAGAATCTCAGAACCTTTGTGGAGAGCTTTGAGATAAAATGGTTCTCTCATGACAGTAAAAGCTGGGAGTGGAGGCTCTGCTTCCTGGAGGAAAAGTCTGTGGTGAGCCCACCTCCATTTGACCAGCCATGAAATGACCATCGGCCCTTTAATTTGTTTGAGGTGAGATGTTTGCCTCCCTCCACCTCAAGCGTTACTGACCATTCGAGGGGTCTCCAGCAGCTCTGTTCCTGCAGCACCAATGGGAATGGTGGTCAGAGGAAAGCATTCAGCTTTGAAATCAAACTATGAGGTGAACTGGGGTCTTACCAGTACCAGGCTGATAGTCTTAGGCAAGGTACAGGCTTAGACTTGTACCTTGCAGTGGGCATGGGGTTCCTATCCCTGGTACCAAGGCTTTACCTGGTGACCTAGCATAGGCTTCTCCCACCACAGGTAAAATTGCAGTGGCAATGGGAGGGGACCCTTAACTGGCCATCAATTGGTCATATAAGGACCTCAATTTGCCCAGGATGAGTGCCCTACCTAATGCCTGTCCCGGTGCTGGTAGAATTGTAGCAGGGGTAGTCACCAGGAACAGCACCACTCATATGGTGCCCAATTTCACAACCCTTTCTCTCCCACCTGCCAATCTCGCACAACACCACGCCATACCGCCCCCCACCCCCCCTCCAATAAATGGTCTGTAAAATTCTAGCTCAGTTCCAGAGTAAAATACTGTGAAACATCTGTGAGCAAGTGCATATGTATTAAATGGCTGGCATTGTTAGTTTGACTCTGAGAGCAACATCCAGCCAATCGTTAATGCTCCAAATTTTGAACCGCCATAACTCTAGATTAAATTCCTGAAAATTAAGCATGGAATCTTTGAATCATGATGAGAAATATCACGCTATGATTCTTCCTTTTTCCTTGTCTTCATAAACTTTCATAAGACATTAATGATCATTTTTATTTTGTTAAATATGTACTGCTGTAAAAAACATTGTAATAATGCCTGATATTTAACCAGATTTATTGATAAAGGTTAAATTTTGCACTTGCAGCTAACCTACTACATTTGTTTTGATCAGGGATTGTATTATAAACTTGGTCTTTTGCGCTTTGCTATGCAACTGTTTTCCTCAAGCCCTCCAGAAGGCTGTCCTTTAATCTTCTCGCTTTTTTGCTACCAGGTTCATCCTATGCAGCATCTTTTTTCCCCTGTTGACTTGTTCTCCGTTGAAAGAGAATAAATTGAGGGCATTGAAGTTCAGACAAAAGCTGAGGTGGGATTCACACTCTGGGGCCTGGATTGAGATTCAGTCATCTGCTTTGTGAATGTTCCTTTGTTTCCAACAACATAAACTCGACTTTCCTCAAAACCAGTGTGCAAGCACTTTTTTTTTTCAGATTTATCAGCTGCTTTGGAAATTAAATTCCTCGCTTCTGAAGGAACCAGTGCCCACGTCTGTTTGTGAATTTGTAAAATCAATCTCAGTGAGAGAAAACCCGATTGAAGTAACCATAATTAAAGGTTTAAAATAATAATTAAATTACATTTTCCAGTGATTGGATTTACACCATATACTACAGAAGAAACATACGTTCTCTGCTAAATTATACAAATAAGAACAGCTCCAGTGTTTGACGGAGCAACAGTGCATTGTTGTGGTTTAATGAGGTTTCCATTCATTCTTAATGTTCCACTGAGATTTTAATTTTCGTTAATTGAGTTGTGTGCTTTTGATTTTTCAAACGTTATTAGTCTTGGGATTACTGGTCAAAAACTTGCCTCACACATCTGACATTCCATTACACTTGAAGGTGTAAACACAGTTATTTTAACTGGCATAACACCTCCATTGTAATTAAAGTCAAGGCAACGTCCCACGGACATACCTTCCGACATCAGTGACAGTCATTTCCAAAGGTCAGCAGCTTAGCATTTCTATCTCAAAATCGTTCTGGCATTGAATAGCTTTTGGCTCCTTGTCAGCAAGCTGTCTCCCTCTCTCCCAATGGAGTTCAGACTTGTTCTAGCATTTTTGTGATGCGGTGCCCCAGCAAATTGGCAGATGAGTCACAGTCGTTTTGGGGGCACTGATGGCCGAAGCTATATTGACACCCTGAGGACAGCCAGATCTTGCAACCTTGTGGCCTCCAATTCACCAAAACTAACCCGTCAGACATGCCGCCATCATTGTTTGTCTGTGGCTGTGTCTTGCCAGGTGTGGTAGGGTGCGAGGGGTGGGGGGTTAATACTGCAAGAACACATCCATGGTGCTCCCTAAAATACATTTCCTGCACTGACTGCTCACCTTAGAAGGAAATTATGAACAGGGTTTCAATGAAATGGAAAGGAACAATGCAAACATCGTGCTTTGGGCTATTTAATTATAGAAAAGACAAAACTGGATGGTTTGTTTTGAAGCTTAATTTCACTGCATTTTTAAAGTCACTTTCTGAAAGTCATGCATTTAAATGTGAAAGAGCTGAATTAATATCTTCCATAATGTAAATATCCACTGGGTGAATAGGCAATAAATAAAATGCTGAATCTGTAATGGTTGAATCAAAAAGATTCACAGGCATATCCCTCACTAATTTTTTTTAAAATGGTGAACTAATCATACAGTGTGTATTATTACCTTCCTTCCCACACTTAAAATATAACTGAAATGTACAAGTGGTATATACCCGAGAGTCCTTAGACAGACACAAATTATTAGATCCATTTTAAAATGTTACTGAAAGGCATATTAATTTAAACTGCAAACTTAGCCGAGAATGCAGGAGAACATTAGTCTTCTGGATCTGCCAAGTGGCTTAATGTTTAATCGCTAGGCGAAACTCGAGCTAATTAAAGCTTATGAAATCCCAGAAAAACAGACTGTAAACTTTACAGTAAATCTTTTATGCATTCAGAAAATTAATTCAGCTGGCAGAATAGTCGGTGATTTGAAGAGTCAAATGTATTTCGAATCAAACTCCGACGCAGGGTTCTGACATTAAACTATTTGATCAATTCCAACTTCTACAGAACCGCATTATCATTCTTTAGAAATTTTAAATTCTTTCCACCCCAAAAAATTAACTCTGCCTTTGTGATGGCACTGGGGTACTGCACCTTGATACCAATAGCCCTTCCATGCTTTTCAAAATGCTGTCTAGATTTCCATGTCAAGATTGTGAGTGTGGTCAGGTTGTTGATCATGGAGGTCTTCACAGCAGAGCCAAATTCTTCCTTTACTTCAGTTGTGAGCAGAGACCAGAGAAAGTGCAATTGTGTCTTTAAAGTACAGAAGCTTTAAGAGAAGTGTTCGATATTATGATAGAGCAAATAAGGAGGGAATTGCGGGAGCGTCAACATTCAGAGGACACAGATTTAAGGTAATTTTCAGAAGGGCTATAGGGGGGACAAGGAGAATTGTCGATATACTTGTATAAGGGCAGCACGGTGGCACAGTGGGTTAGCCCTGCTGCCTCACGGTGCCCTGGCTCTGGGTCACTGTCCGTGTGGAGTTTGCACATTCTCCCCGTGTTTGCATGGGTTTCACCCCCACAACCCAAAGATGTGCAAGGTTGGTCAATTGGCCACATTAAATTGCCCCTTAATTGGAGAAAATGAATTGGGTATTCTAAATTTTTTTTTAAATACTTGAATAAGAAACCTATTCAGTTGTACAGGGGGGAAACAGGGAGTGGGGCTAACTAGATAGTCACTTCAAAGAGCTGACACAGGTATGATGGGCTGAATGGACCTCCTCTGTGCTGTATCGTTCTATGATTCTCCCCATTGTAAACACACAGAAATTCCAGCAGTGATCTTGAACTGATAATTAGGATACGTTTTAGTTCCAAAGCTGGCGTCTAGGCTGTTTGCTTAGGCTGGGGAATGCACTTGGGAGTTTCTGGCCCATGTGGTGAGGACAACACCAAGCAATACCTGACAGACATCAGAAGCTAATCTTTAGCAGCAGTTCTAAGTTCCCACTGTTTGTTATGTTGGTAATATTGGGAGCTAATTTCACTTTCATCCATTTAATAAGGTAAATTTCACCTGCAGTATGTTGTGAAGCCCTTTGACCATAGCAGTCTTGCTAAGGTGAAGAAACCGGCAGATGAGTTGCTCGTTGGTTATGCAGAGAGCTAGGAGGTAATGATGATCTTGGAGATGAAAGAGGTGTTAGAAATTTTTACTTATTCTTGGATGTCATTGACAGGAGTTCAGTTTCAGAGGCCCATGAGCAGTGGGGAAGTGCAGGAGTATGGCGTTGAGATAGAGGATCATTCATGATCTTGTTGAATGGTAGAGTAGGCTTGAAGGGCCAAATGACCTAATCCTGCTCTGATTTTCTATGTTTCTGCATTTGACCCGACTAAATGGCTTGTTTACATTTAGTTAGTGAAATAATATGGTTTGTCAATGAAAAAGTGCCGATGAAGAAAATCTAACGGGAGATTCATAACAGCTACTGCTGATAACATTCAGATCTAAATGACGTATTCCATGACTGGGATAAACTGTTAAGGTCGCGTGAGACCACCCATCTTTGATCATATAAATGAGGGAGCTTAGAGTTAGTGTAAATATAATTTGGAGCAGTGAAGCAGGAGTGTTAATCAGGTCATAAAAGATACTTATTTCCTCGCACAGTAAGCAGCCTAGATTAATGTGCTCCCAGATAATTCTAAGCATTATAAAATTCATAGTCTGATTAATAGTTTAGAAGCAAAGACTTAATTTGGAATGAAATAATTGGACAAAACATTAGTGCCAACTTCTATATCCATCACCTGGCAGGCAGCTGTGGGGAGTTTGATACTCTGTCCAGGACTTAGTAATGTTGTACTGAAACTTTCAGTGTGCGCCTGGTGAAATTCCCTTCCCCGGACAAACTATCAGGACATAAATGTTGCTTTCTATGCAAGACAACAAGTTGTTGGTCTTGCAAGATTTGATGTGTTAACGTTGCAGACTTTTGCATAAGGACATGAGAGTAAAGAACTCTAATCTAAAGTTCAGAATTTCAGGAGTAAAATGGGCATTTTGGGAGAAGAGACTCGGATGCACATTGGGAACTCTGCGTTTTTTGTACTGAGTCGGATCTTTCAGTCAGCCTAATAGTGCACTACGTTTAATTTAACTGCAGCATGTGTTCCCAGCTACTCTCTGCATCTGGATGCCAGTCAGATGCAACGCACCTGAAATAAAATCCTTGACAAAACTTGAGCTCATTTATCAATCTGGGTGCAAGTATTGATGACCACCAAATAAAGAACATTTTGGCATTGGTTCAAAAATAGAAGTCAGTCCGCCCTGAAGATTGCATCCGGCACATCGGGGATGAAAAAGATACTGAGCTTTTAAAAATCATTTCATGGGATCTGAGCATTTATTGCCCATTCCTAATTTTCTCTGAAATGACCCATTTAATTCAGGGCAAATTCAAAAGTTGAGAGTCAACCATATTGACTGTGGGTCTGGATTCACACATAGGCCAGACCAGCCAAGGATAGCACATTTCCTTCCCTAAAGGACATTAAAGATCCAGATGAGTTTTTACGGCAATCGCTTCATGGTTATCAATAGACCATTAAAGTCAAATTCTTATTGAATGCAAAATTCACCATCTGCCATGGTGGAATCGAACCCAAATCGCCAGGGCATTACTCTGGGTCTCTCGCCCAGAGACTAGTTTTAGATAGTCTTGGAGTTAAGGCTCAGACTGAATAGGCACACGCTAATGCTGTCAGGGGAAAAGGAGGCTGTTAGATTTCCTTTCTGATGATTGCATTGGATGACTTGTCTTGCAATTTCTTCTCGTGCAAAAGCATGACAATCTCTTGGGCAATGCAATGCAGGTGCCTCTGACTAATCTTTCTGGGTTTGTACCAGGAGACTAAGTCTTCTCCAGGGAAATCTGGCCTGATAATATTCCCAAAACAAGAACTGTTACTTGATGTTTAGGTCACTGCATCCTTTGGAATATACGTGGCAGTGCCGATATTCATTGAGAGAATCATTTGATTTTGTAACAAATTGTTTTATTGTTGGTTACTGCCAAGATTGTCTGGTTGTTCTTGCAGGACAGAATAATGGTGAAATTGGTGGCGGCAGCAGGAAATCCCATGGGTGCCACCAGGATTTTGCATTCCGATCCCCCCCCCCCCCCTCTATTTTCTCCCCCCACCGTCCCACCACCAGTGATGTAATAGGAATCCTGACATTCAATGTCAGAATCCCCATCTGAATTCATTTAAATAAAATTAATAGGTCTTTATACCTGATACCCTCCATTAGATTATCCATTCATGTGAGCTGAGTTGTGTTATTCACCCTGGTTAACACGGACTGCAACTGGATGCAGTTGTACTGGAAAGTAGACACCAAACTTAGACGTTAGGTCAATACGTTTTATTGAACTTCTGTAGCAGTGCACACAGCTTGCTGTGGGTTGACACTCTACTAATCTAAGTGTGCTAACTATAATTAACTAGACCAGACTAGCTCTGAGTCACGTGTAGAAGGTGCTAACTGATATATACACCCTGACTGTCACTACAGTTGTCACCAGTGGAAAGAGGCAGAGCGCTGATGCCTTGTGTGTTTTATAGTGGGGAACCCCCCCTCTAGTGTTCTGTCTGGTGATTGGTTGTGTTCTGTCCTGTGTGTTGATTGGCTGTACTGGGTGTCTGTCACTGTCTGTCTGTATCTCATTATGTGCATGAGTGCATGTCATAACAAGCAGAATCCACCAGAGGTGTTCAGGTGAGTGCTTGGCTCAGGGGGAGAGGGTTATGCTTGTGTACTGGCTGTCAGTGGACAGTGCCTGAGCAGCGCCGGGGGGCAATGCCAGGCAGTGTTCCTTGTGACGGGGGGGGGGGGGGGCTTTGTTGCGTGGGTGGATGTTCTGAGGCGGGGTGTATATGGAGGGGGAATATCCATGGGGTGTGTGTTCAGTGAGAAGGGGGATGGTTTCTGGGGAGGGGTTTGATGGAGGGGTTCTGTCAAGTATAGGGTGGGGGGGGGCATGTTCGGGGTGGGGGGGGGCGGTTTCTATTTTAATTTTCTCTATCAGGGCACCGTTTTTAAAGATTCTTTGTCGAGCCAGCATCGTGACATTGTGGCACCCGCCACTTCATTTCTTTCGTCTATGCACCAAACAATGCAGTGGGGCAGGTCGCTGATTTTCCTACCCGCTTCACCACTTGGTTTATTTTTCAGAAAATTCCACCCTCTCATTTCCCTTCTGTGCTCCTGCCAACTATGTTCAATGTTCAGACGGTTAAGACAAACAACCACCTTAAAGTGTCACAGGGAGAAAATAGACATAGATGGGCAGCTCGACAGGGGACTGGCTGATAGAAAAAGTATCATACAGACACACAGAGACTCAGTTAATTACAGACAGAGAAACACAGAGAAGCCGGATGTCAAAGAGACAACGCCAGAAGTGGATCCTCACTTAAATCTAACGGTGCAGTTTTCATTCCACTGGCAGATTAAAACCTTGCCCAGACTGCAGGGAAAACTTCAGAACAGGAAGTATAGGTAAAATTTTCTGACTGTTAAATAGCTGTGCTTGCATAATTATTTATTGTGCTGCGAAATCGATGTAAACGACAACAATTCAACAGGAATTACTTCAAGCAAAAGTAATTCTGTCATGGAAATGTTCCATTTGTAAACCAAGAGTGATGAATCGAAACTGGGACTAAATCTGTCAAAAGAATCTGTCTGGTCATCCAGGGAGAAAGTTACACAGACTGAGGACGTATGTACTACATTAAAAAAAATACTATGGGCTGTATTTTTCAGTCCCCCACTGGTGGATTTGCAAGTAGATGGGTCTGTAAAATTTCCCAGGTGGCCTTTCCACTGCTCTACCACCCATCCCTAACCTGTCCGCACTGATACATCACCCCAATTGAGGCCCTTCGGTGGTCAATAATTGGTCACTTAAGGCTGCTTCTTTGAGGCTGACAGGAGAGGTTCACGGGCACGGAGGTGGCCAAGCGGATCGCCTGACTCAGTTCTCGGGTGGGAAGGAGGTTGGCACCTCTCTCAGGGGTCTGCTTTCCAAATCAGATTCCCTCCCTGACGCCAGCCCATGTGGATGCGTCCTCTTTTTCAGTCCTCTCCATCAAGATCCCCAAACCTCTCCCCACCCCTATAGGCCTCACTTTCCCTCCCCTGTAGGCCTCATTTTTCTTCTCCATTATCTTATCCTAGTTTTCAGCAGTTAGAAACCTGGGGATTAGCCACTGCTTCTACTGGTGTTGCTGGAACTACAGAGCTGCTAACCAATCAAATTGGGCAGCTGGTCTCTGAAGAGGGGCTCTGACCGAGTGATGGTAGGAAGCAGGTCAGGCAACATCTTTGGAGAATAAAATGGAGCTAATGGGCGCGATCGAATTCCTCGTTGTGCCCGGCTCGGTAACATGACGAGACCGTTAAATTCACAATCTGGATCTTGCCTTCGCTGGGCGCTGGAAAGCGTGGTGCCATTTAAAAATTATCAGTGCACGAAATGAGATAAGTGTGGCCTCGGTGGGCATTCCCGACCGAGGAAATAAGAAAACAGAATCCTGTTTGATAGCAGTCTCATTCTCAGCATTGCAGGCGCTGAGAACGGCCCCACAATACGTGCCCAAAACATTAAATCGCGCCCAATGTTTCAGATCAATAACCTTTAAAGAGAACTCAATTGATTGTGTTTCTCTCACCAGGTATGCTGCCTCCTGACCTGCTGAATATTTCCAGCATTTTCTGCTTTTCTTTCCCACAAACGCATTATTTTTTTGATGACATGTTGTGAAATTGGCTGAAGCATATGTTTCAGACTTTCGGCCTTTTGAAGTATTTCAATGAGGCCTCTTTCATCCAATTCTTCTCAACTTTCTTTACCCCCTGCTTTGTAGCAGGTAATTTAAAGAAAGTAGCCCTTTGGAATATCGTGATGGACAAACGTGAAATATGGGCTGGGATTCTCCGAATTTACCCTGCCACTGCTGCCAGTGAGAATGGAGAATTTGGCGCTCAGCCAACATTCCATTCATTACCGGAGCGAAGGGCCGGAGAATTCATGGTCTTGGATAAGTGTAGTATGCTTGGGAGGAACAGGTAACATTGGACCGACAGTTCTCAAAGTTTTCTTCATGGATGTTTGAACCTGTTGTATTCCAATCAATAGAGGTTGATTGCTTTGATTAGTCAGCAGCTACATCATTGTGGTAGCGTGTGCCTACCAGGATGGTAGCAGGCGAGCTAGCTATCTATCTTTTCGTCTGGCGAATCACGTCCGGGATTCTCCAACCCAAGCTGTGTCGGAAAATCCCCGGGGGAGGCATGAATCCCGCCCCGCCTCACCGACGCCGGATGCCCTATTCTCCGGCACTGTTTTTCAGGCGGCAGCGGGATTCCCGCCACGCCGGTCGGCGACCATTGACAGTGCCTCCCCCACCCCCGGTGATTCTCCGGTCCCCGATGAGCCGAGCGGCCGTCCAGTTTTGGCCAGTCCCGCCGGCGTGAATTACTCACCTCACTCACAGTGGGACCTGGCAGATGAGTATGCGGGGGTGGTACTCGGTGGGGCATGGGGTATTGGACCCTGCGGGGGAGGGGCATGGTGGCCTGGCCCATGATCGGGGCCCAACGATCTGCTGGCGGGCTTGTTCCGTGGGGGGACTTCTTTCCTCTGCGCCAGGCCCCTGTAGGGCTCTGCCATATTGCCCGGGGGCCGGCGCGGAGAAGAGAACTACCACGCATGCGCGGAAATACGGCGGCTGGTCTGCGCATGCATGGAAATACGCTGGCCAGTCCGTGCATGCGTGAGATCACGGCGGCCATTCCACGCATGCGCAAACACGCTGCCGTTGGCTGGAGTGGCGCCAACCCCTCCGTCATCCACCTAGCCCCGAAAGTTCGGAGAATTTCTTACTTTCGGGGGCTGTTGACGCCGGAGTGGTTGGCACCGGTTTTCCCGCCGGCATGGGAAATCTTGGTTCACATTTTCCTGTCAATTGATAAGAAAAGGTGTGAGTCCCTAGTTGCTACTTGTTCAGAAGAGATTGCAATTTACCCTATCCTATTCTGAATTTTCTGGTACCGTGCAGTATCTATCCAAGAATTGAGGGTAGAACAAAGCAGGGGCCACAGTGAAAAGCAGTAGTAGAAGAAAGGCTATCAGACATAAAGGAGGACAATCACACAGTCTGGCTAATTACAGCCACAAATAAGTGCTAGTTTCCACAATATGTGGATATTGGTCATCATTGTTAAAGTTGTATAAAATTGGGAGTTTATAGGTCCAGTTGTAATTTACTTAATGGTGTGTGAAAAATGAAACTAATTAATTGGCTATTGAAACACGCTCGTCACAATTCGTTTGCACAAACTATTACAGAATGGTAACATTAGCAAGAAAGAATAAAGAAGCATCCTTAGTACTTGTTTGGTACAATAGTATCATATGCCTCTGAAAGTAAAACCTTGGAATCATGTGTCTAGTGTCAGGTCAGATCAGGAAGTTTGGAATAGTACACAGAAGAATGGAATCGAAAGAATCATAGAATTTACAGTGCAGAAGGAGGCCATTCGACCCATCGAGTCTGCACCAGTCCTTGGAAAGAACACCCTACCTAAGCCCACACTTCCACCCTCTCCCCATAATCCAGTAACCCTACCTAACCTTTTTTGGACACTTAAGGGCAATTTAGCATGGCCAATCCACCCAACATGCACATCCCTGGACCTGAAAGAAGCATGTAGTATTAAGAACCAACACTGTATCATTGACCCCATGGTAAAGGCTTCAACCTCCCTGGAAAACAGTGGACAATTCTGAATCAACTCCATAAAGAGCACGGACAATGCGGCCATCTGGTCCACAGTAGAAGATGAAGGATGACCTGAAGTGCAATTGTGACCATAAGCCCCAGACCATGGAACACGTCACATCACAATAACCTGCCAACTTGGATCTGTTGTGAGAAGAACCTACTTGGAATCCTAGGAAGCCATCGACTCAAAAGCTAAACTATACATCCCATAATAAGCTTTTCCTATACAGTGAAACTCCTGGAAGTTTTAAAGTAAGAATATAAAGAATGTAATGTTACGATCCCCAAAGAGACTGATAACTTTTAGAAAGATATTTGAATTTCCAGTGGCTGTCTGGAAAGATTTCAAGTTTTAAGACTTTTAATGTAATAAACAAACTGAAACAAAGAAGAAAGAACAAAGAACAGTACAGCACAGGAACAGGCCCTTTTCCCTCCAAGTCTGTACCTCAGACTTTTAATGTAATAAACAAACTAAAACCAACATTGTCCAAACATTATTCAGTGTTTATACTAAACTGTGGAAAAAACCCACCTTTAACTTTTAAAACTACCTAAAATCCCACTCCAGAGTTATAAGTTACACTTTAAGCGGACATCTCATTCTCCAAAAATCAACCCAAAGTGATTCTTAGCTTTTTTTGGGCTTCATGGTATCACAGCATTGTTATGGTGCAGAGGGTGACCATTTGGCCCATCGTGTCTGCACCAGCTCTCCAAATGAGCATTATGACTTAATACCATTTCCCTGACGTTTCCCCACGCCCCTGCACATTGTTTCTGATCAAATCATTATCCATGGCCCTCTTGATTGCCTCGATTGAACCTGCCTCTAATTTTTCAGGTAGTGCATTCCAGACTCGAACCACCTGCTGTGTGAAAATTCCTTTTGTGATATCACATTTACTTCTTTTGCAAATCATTTTCAATCTGTGCCCTCTTGTTCTTGGTCCGTTTACTAGCAGGAACAGTTCCTCCCTATCTACTCTGTTGAGCCCCCTCATGATTTTGAACATCTCTATCACATCTCTTCTTAGCCTATTTCTCCCCAAGGAGAACAGTCCCAACCTCTCCAATCTATCCTCATAGCTGAAGTTTCCTAACCTTGGAACCATTCTTGCAAACATCTTCTGAACTCTCTCCAATGCATTCACATCCAGGCTATAATGTGGCACCAGAACGGTGCACAATACTCCAGCTAAGGTCTAACCAGTGTCGTGTATAAGTTCAGCATAACCTCCTTGCTCTTGTACTGTATGCCACTATTTGGGGTGACACACTGACACAGTGATTAGCACTGCTGCCTCACAGTGCCAGGGACCCGGGTTCAAATCTGGCACTGGGTTACTGTCTGTGTGGAGTTTGTACATTATCCCTATGTCTGTGTGGGTTTCTTCTGGGTGCTCCAGTTTCCTCCCACAGTGTGCGAATTAGTTGGCTGGCCATGCCTAATTTCCCCTTAGTGTTCAGGGTAATGAAGGTTAGGTTATGGGGTTGTGGGGATAGGAGGTAGTGGGCCTGTGCAGAGTGCTCATTTGAAATGTAGATGCAGGCTAAATGGGCCGAATGGCCTCCTTCTGCACTTCAGGAATCCTATGAAAATAATACCCAGGATACTATATGCTTTATTAACTGCTTTCTCCACCTTTCCTGCCATCTTCAATGTTTGATGCATATATACCCAGGCCCCTCTGCTCCTGCACCCTCTTAAGAATTTGATCCCGTATTTCATGTTGTATCTCCATGTTCCAGCTTTCTTTCTTTTCTTTCTCAGGTGGGCGGCACCAAACCTTGAACTGACCTACACATTGAGGGATGAATTGGAGATTCTTCCCTATACTCAAAACAAGTGAATCTTCCAGTCTTGTTTAATTACTCATGAATGCATTCTCTTCTTTCTGAGTGCAAGGTCCCAGCGGCATTTTGAGTGGTGACTGACAGTGCCAGCAATTTCTTTACTTCAGGGGCAGGAATAGCTGCCCGAGCTTCCTCTGTGCTTTCTCACAGGGACTTGCAGACTGACCATAGCTGTGAGATTCAGTGATCTTTCAGGAAACCCCGCAACACGATCTGACAGTGGCCTCCAATGGGCCTGTCTCTTACCAAATCCCATCTCTGTGGCATTATGACTCACATGTGGGGCGAAATTCTCTGACCCCCAGCAGGGTCGGAGAATCGCCTGGGGGGGCCTAAAATCCCGCCCCCACCGTGGCAGAGATTCTCCGCCACCCGGGAAGTGGCGGGGGCAGGAATCTCGCCCCGCCGATCGGAGAGGCCCCTGCGGTGATTCTCCGGCCTGGATGGGCCGAAGTCGGGGAGGTCGAAGTCGAAGACGCTGGGAGGCCTCTCCCGCCGCCAAGGTTAAAACCACCTCTGGAACGGCGGCCTCAGCGGCGCGAGCAGGCCCCCGGGGACCTGGGGGGGCGGGGGGCGATCGAACCCTGGGGGGTGCCCCCACGGCGGCTTGGCCTGCGATCGGGGCCCCCCCCTCAGAGTCCGGGCCAGTGCCCTGGCTGCACTATTTTCCTCCGCGGCCGCCACGGCCTCCGCCATGGCAGAGGTGGAAGAGAACCCCACATTGCGCATGCGCCGACAGTGACGTCAGCGGCCAGCTGCCGCTAACGTCACTGCTGGCGCATGCGCGGACCGGCGAAAGCGTTTCGGCCAGCCCCGCTGCCGGGGGCACCGGTTTTTTGCGCCGGTCTTCTGGTGGCAACCGCTCCGGCGCGGGGCTGGCCCCCAAAGGTGGGGAGAATTCCCCACCTTTGGGGAAGCGCGACCCCTGAGTGGTTGGCACCACTCCCCTACTCCGGGACCTTCCGTCACGCCGGGTAGGGGAGAATGCCGCCCGTGCTTTGTATCCAGATAGAAATGCAAATGAGTTATTCTCTAGACACCCAACTCCATTCTATCTTGGAATTATGATCTAACTGGCCTCCAAGATATACTGGCTCACTGGGGAAACCCCAGCCGGCCACTGTTTAGCACTGGTCCCCATAAACTGGGAAATGCTGGGGCCTCCCAGGCAATTGGAGGCCTCCCAGGTGGTTGGCTTCTGGGCAGGGTGACATCTTGGTACCCTTGCACTGCTGATGTCACCCGGGCACCATGGCACCAATGCACTGCTAGCTTGGCACCCTGGCAGTGTCACCTGGGCATCCTGATAGGGTTAGCTGGGTGCCAGACTGGTCAACACCCCAAATTCACCCAAATACCGCTCCTTCCATAACTCCCCTTCCAACGTCCTTCATAAAAAGAAAAAAAAGAACAATAAGTAAGAAACACGGAGAGAGAAAAAGCACTCCAAAACTCAGGTGCAATCAAGAATTTCATCCTTAAATCACTAGACATTCAGTGGCATTACCATCGCTGAATCCTCCACAATCAACACCCTGGGGGTTACCATTGATCAGAAACTGAACTGGACTAGCCATATTAATAGTGTGGCTACCAGGACAGGTCAAAGGTTAGGAATCCTATGGGCGAGTATCTCATCTCCTGACCCCCCAAAGGTCTGTCCACCATCTGCAAGGCACAAGTCAGGAGTATGATGGAATACTCCACACTTGCCAAGATGAGTACAATTCCAATAACTCTTAAGAAGCTCGATACCATCCAGGACAAACCAGCCTGCATGATTGCTCCCCCTTCCACAAACATTTAAATCCTCCACCACTGACAAACAGTGGCAGCTGTGTGTACCATCTGCAAGATGCACTGCAGGAACTCACCAAGGTTCCTTAGACAACACCTTCCAAAACCATGACCACTACTATCTAGAAGGACAAGAGTAACAGATACCTGGGAACCCTATCACCTGGAGGTTCCCCTCCAAGTCACTCACCACTCTGACTTGGAAATATATTGTTGCTCTTTCACTGTCGCTGGGCAACATCCTGGAACTCCGTCCCTAACAACACAGTGGGTGTACCTGCACCTTAACATTCAGGAAGGCAACTCACTACCATATTCTGAAGGGCAACTAGGGATGGCCGAATGAGCGCACCCACATCCCATAAATGAATTTTTTAAAAAGACCCAATCCATGCTTCTTTACAAAGTCATTTGCCCCCTCCAGCATGTTGAAACCGTAATCCCTCTCTCCAAAACTGACTCAGAGGTGAGCCAAGTGTACCACACCAAAACGCACTTTGCTCCTGTAGAGCACCGCCTTGTCTTTGTTGAACCCAGCTTGCCTTTTTGCCAGCTCTGCTCCGACGTCCTGATTAATTCTAATGGGAACGCCCTTCCATCTGCACTCTCTCTGCCTATCTCTGAACCCGTTCCTTGCCCAAGTAATGATGGAATTGGATAATAATAGCCCATGGTACCTCCCCAAACCTGGGCTCCTGTTGCAATGACCAGTGGGCCCAATCCACTTCGGGAGAGTTCGCGATGACCCCCTCCCCCACCAAATTTTCAAACATCTTCACCACATAATCCATGGCATTCATACCTTCTAGACTCTCTGGCAGCTCAACAATTCTCTAATTCTGGCATCTGAAGCGATTATCCAGGTCATCGACCTTGGCCTTCAGGGCTTTCTGCCCATCCGCGAACAATACCACCTCCGCCTCCAAGGAGGCAATCCAATCAACCGCAAGCGTCTCCTCCACCTTCCTAATCATCATGCCCTGTACCTCCAGTCACTGCTCCACCCTGTCCAAAGGTACACAAATTTGTGCCAACGCAGCCTCAATTGCTCACGTCAGGGTCCTCGGAGAATGCATGTTTTCTGAATGGCCCCTCAGAAAGTCCACCAACTTCTCAGTCGATCACTGAGAGGGCATTGACGCAACAGAGATCTCTGCTATTCCCCAACTCTGAGGCCCCAGCGACTTCTGAGTCAGACAAGGACCATTTGTTCGAGTTATTCGTCATGTTACAACCTCCAGACATCACACACCAGAGAGGGCGGGGTGGCGCTGCAACACCTTTTCCCCCCGAAAGGTACGCATTAATCAGGTAAAAAGGGCCGGAAGCCAAATCCCCAAACGGGAGCCACCTTGTCTGCGACCGTTCACCTCTGAGCCACCAGCGGAAGTCTCCGGAAAGAGCTTTTTGATGGGAAGTGACAGAATTGGCATTGGGCATGATTCAGAAAAGTGCAAGAATAGGATTTGTTTTCAGCAGTAGTAAGGTGATAGGTGGGAAGGCATTAATCAGATGTGAAAATCCATATTACGATGCAGACTGAGAGCCTACAGCTGTGTCTAGATAATGTACATAAATCCTCAGCTTAAGAATAGTCAGGTATGGTAAGATTTAATTGCTAGTTTAAGGAAAGGAAAAGTATGGTTAGATTAGAAAAGGCCTTCAGGTACAATATTTAATCAGAGGAAGAAGGGAGCTGTTTGAATTAAGTGATGTGATTTTGCAGTGAGTCTTGCTGATGTGCAGTCTGATCTTGCACCGTCTGGTCAAATCCACATTTATTTTGGTTCCCAGGGACACAGAAGTTTTAAAAGAGGAATTTATGTAACAGCTGGGATAAAATGTTATCAGGGCATTGGGTATAATTTTACAAAATGTTAGTGTTTCAAAGTGTTTGAATTAAACTTCTGCTGGAGTCTCAATGCCAACTATGACATGTAGACATGCCCTTGGTTATTTTTAGAGGGTTAAGTTTTGCTCCTGCTTAGTTGAGAAGATCAAATTAACATGAGTTCACAGAAAGAGGTCTCGACATTAATTGTTCCAGGAGCCAGTTTCTCGTTGAAAGTGGTATGGGGTGGAACTCCTTCCCTCCCTGCAACCCCCAATCCCAGTGGAATGGAAAGCTGCCTCACTTAAATTCGAAGATTTCTTCCTTCATGGCGCACAGTTGAAGAGCATTTCTGCAGCCTCAGTGCTTGTAACATCTTTTATACATTCTTGGGATATGGGCGTCTCTGGTTGGGCCAACATTTGTTGCTTACCCTGATTGCCCTTGAACTGAGTGGCTTTCTAGATCATTTAGTGGGGTGTCTGGGGGGAGGGGGGGCGCCATTAAGAGTCACCACATCACTGTTTGGGTGTGCAGTCACCTATAGCTCAGACTGGGTAAGTACGGTAGATTTTCTTCCCTGAAGGACTTGCATGTTGGGAGGTTATTTGTTGGTAAATGATCCAGTCAGTGTGGCATCAAACTCTACTGACCAGAAAGATTTTAAACTTGTAATAAAAACAACGCATAGGCAGTACCTCGTACCTATGACACAATCGGTTCCACATTGTAAGTCAAAACATCGTAAGTCGGAACCAATTTCCCACAGGAACAATGTCACAAAGGCCGGAAATCATTCATGGGACGCCTGGTCGTGTTAAATGCTCTCAGCTCTTGCCATCAAGTTGCTGAGGTAATAGTTCATGCCTGCATACCTTAGATCAAGTTCCTTGGTTACTGTGGGGGATATCATGAAGCCATTGATCACTGTCAGTTACCTGTTTAACCTCGAACTGTCTGAGCCTTTATTAAATACAACATAAGTGCATAAATACATTAAAATTGCAACGGCTGTGCCAAAAAACATTTAACAAATATGAAACACTTGTTTCCAACCTAATAAAGACAGTTCAACTTTTCCAGTCTTAGAGATGGGTGGTGCAGAACGTCAATGCACATGTATTAATGTGCTAGTCTGGTGTCATGAAGTCAAAACCAACATGGTAAAGTCTAAATGGGACGTCAATTTATAAACGTTGCAATTGCCTTTTGTCATAACTCAAACGCTATCAGGTCGAGGACTGCCTGTACTGCAGATACAGGCAATCTGAAATAAAAAGTGAAAATGTTCAGTAACCAAGCAGCTTCTGTGGGGAGAGAAAAACAGTGTCGACATTTCAAATCAATAATCTTTTATCAGTCTTACTTGGTGATTACTTTAACCCATGTATGGTATGAGTGAAGACCACCAACACTGGATTAGTCTCTACTTGTATTTTAGGTAAGGATTTCGTCAAACATGATATGACAGCTTATTGAAGACATAACAAACATTGGGACTGAGGATTACTATGTTAATGTTAATCAAAAAAGTCAACTTTTCATGACAGCTCACTGTTTGCCTCCCTAGAGCAAACATAAGGCTGTCTATCCTGTGTTTAATCCGCAACAAATCTTCCTTTCGCATATACAGATACTGACAGCAGTCCTTATGTAGAACAAGTGGTCACATGGATGGTGGTACGATATGTGAACAAAGTAGGTCGCATGTCGGGAGCATGAACAGGCATACAGGATGTAAGACGTGCTCACAGTTAACAATAAACTTTTTATTGTTTCAAGTCCTTGATTGCCAGTACTTCTACATGGAACCAGGAGTTGGCAGAATGGCTCAGGGACTTTGCCACTTTGACCGTCTTTAATAATAATAATCTTTATTAGTGTCACAAGTAGGCTTACATTAACACTGCAATGAAGTTACTCTGAAAATTCCCTAGTCGCCACACTCCGGCGCCTGTTCGGGCACACTGAAGGAGAACTCAGAATGTCCAATTCATCTATCAGCACGTCTTTTGGGACTTGTGGGAGGAAACCGGAGCACTCGGAGGAAACCCACGCAGACATGGGGAGAATGTACAGACTGTGACCCAAGCCGGGAATCGAACTAGGGACCCTGCCGCTGGAAAGCAACAGTGCTAACCACTGTGCTACCATGTCGCACTTGTGTTTGCTAAGAACATAGAACATAGAACATAGAACAGTACAGCACAGAACAGGCCCTTCGGCCCTCAATGTTGTGCCGAGCAATGATCACCCTACTCAAACCCACGTATCCACCCTATACCCGTAACCCAACAACCCCCCCTAACCTTACTTTTTAGGCCACTACGGGCAATTTAGCATGGCCAATCCACCTAACCAGCACATCTTTGGACTGTGGGAGGAAACCGGAGCACCCGGAGGAAACCCACGCACACACGGGGAGGACGTGCAGACTCCGCACAGACAGTGACCCAGCCGGGAACCGAACCTGGGACTCTGGAGCTGTGAAGCATTTATGCTAACCACCATGCTACTGTGCTGCCCTTACAGACATCAACAGAAAAGAAAGCAAAAAAGGCAAAAATGTATAAACATCCACATACATTCAATACTTCAGTCATAACCCACTGCACAAGCCCGCTCCTCTCCCACTGGTACTACCCGCCAATTTATCCCTCCTACTCTACTCTACCCCCCCCGCCCCCATCCCATCCCCCTGCTGACGCTGACTCTCCCGCAAAGAAGTCAATGAATGGTTGCCACCTTCGGGTGAACCCCTGTACAGATCCCCTCAAGGCGAACTTAATTTTTTCCATGCCCAGGAAACTCGACATGTCCGTAAGCCACAACTCAGTCTTCGGGGGCTTTGAGTCCCTCCACGCCAATAGTATTAGTTGCCGGGCTATCGGGAAGCAAAGGCTAAAACATCGAATTTACCCTACTCAGGGCTTCTGCCCACAGCCCGTCCTCCATTTCCCCGCCTAGCTCCTCCTCCCATTGAGTTTCAGCTCCTCCGTCTGGGACCCTTCCTCCGACAAGAGCACCGTATAGATATCAGAGACTCTACCCTCCCCTTCTTCCCCCCTAGAGACTATTCTGTCTTGGATACCCATTGGCGGGAGGCGTGGGAAGGATGGGACCCCGCGGACAAAGTCCCGCAACTGTAGGTACCTAAAATCGTTTCCCCTTCCCAGACCAAATTTCTCCTCCAAGCTCCTCAAACTCGCAACACTCCCTTCATATCCATGCTCGAAACCCCCCATCCATACTCTCGGGGGCAAACCGATGGTTGTCGCAGATTGGCGCCCAGACTGACGTCCCCATCTCCCCTACATGCCTCCTCCACTGGCACCATATCCGCAGGGTCGCCACCACTACCGGGCTGGTGGAGTACCTGGCCGGCGGCAGCGGTAGAGGAGCGGTGACCAGGACTGCCAAGCTGGAGCCCCTGCACGAAGCCGCCTCCACCCGCTCCCAGATAGACCCCGTACCCACCATCCACTTCCTTATCATAGCGATGTTGGCCGCCCAGTAATAATTAGTCAGACTCGGCAAAGCCAGCCCTCCCTCACTGCGGTTCATCTCCAACATCGCCTTCTTCACCCGCGGGGATTTTCCCGCCCAGACAAAGCTCATGATCATCCTGTTAACCCCTTTGAAGAAGGACTGAGGGATAAAGATCGTGAGGCACTGAAAAATAAACAGGAATCTAGGGAGGATTGTCATCTTTACAGTCTGCAACCAATCTAAATGGTAGCCCTCTCAATCTGTTCTCCTCATCGCAGGCAATTGGGCAAAGTTTGAAAAAGAGTAGCATATCAACTGTGGTGCCGATCCATCATACAAATCCAAGAGGGTACAAGCACACACTTCGTTAAAAGTAGCAGGCCCTCAGGACAACGAGAAATTTAGAAGTCAGAGAATCCCTAAAGTGCAGAAGGACACCATTCAGCCCATTGAATCTGAAACACACGTCTGAAAGAGCACCCTAATTAGGCCACTTCCCCACATTATCTCTGTAACCCTACCTAACCTGCACATCCCTCAAAACTAAGGGGCAATTATACCATGGCCATTCCACCTAACCTGTGCAACCTGTGAAACCGGAGCATCCGGAAAAACCCCCGCATACACTGGGAGAACATGCAAACACCACGCAGACAGTCACTGAAGGTCAGAATTGAATCAGGGTCTCCGGCACTGTGATGCAGTAGTGCTAACATCATAGAATCTCTACAGTGCAGAAGGAGGCCATTCGGCCCATCGAGTCTGCATCGACCCTTGGAAAGGGTACCTTTCTCGGTCAACTCCCCCACCCTACCCCCGTAACCTCACCTAACCTGTACATCCCTGGACACTGAGGGGCAATTTTGTAGCATGGTCAACCTGCTTAACCTGCACATCTTTGGACTGTGGGAGGAAACCGGAAAACCCGGAGGAATCCCACGAAGACAGTGGGAGACAGTACAAACTCCACACAGACCCACCCAAGGCCGGAATTGAACCTGGGCCCCTGGCGCGTGTGAGGCAGCAGTGTTAAACGACGTGCCACCGTGCCGTTCATTTATATTTCAACTGGAGGAAGAGAAGGAGGACCCCGAGATATTGCTAAAAATGTTCGAGCACATACATATGCATGGCAGTAAAGAACATCAGATTGAATTGATGCGCATTAATACTACAAACCAAAAAATTGATGAATCAATTCAGTTCTCCACCCTGACTCTAAAAATGCAAGGAAAGAAATGTGTGATTGGCACCCTCATCGATGAGCTTCTAAAAGATCGTATTGTGTGTGGAGCCCATCGTGATGTTGTCGTAAGAAGCTTCATCGCAAGAAAGATCTAATATTGAAATGAACCATCTGCATCTGCATGCTGAATGAGCAGTCAGAAAGAAGCAGCCAAGAGTTAAGGCGGGAAACAGAAGATTTTGGGGCACAGAGCACATCCTGCCCCAACTAGAACGGCCATCACTCACAAAACAGAACTGCATATTTGGGATTTGGCAAATGCTGCAATAAATGTGGAAATATTTTTGCAAAATGCTACAGATCTAAACCATAGCGGCTTGCTATGCTGCCAGACACATGGTCGGCAGTCACAACCCCAAAGTTCGAAGAGCGAGCAAAGTAAATGAATCAGGGCTAAATCGGAGCAACCAATCCCCCGAGCCTCCACCAACATTCGACTGTGAGAGCGTCGACACCGTCACGGTGAAGACCGAGACTTTCACCTCCTTAAACATTGCCCGTAGCAACACAAAACTAAATGTAAAGATCGACATTGGAGCAAAGGGAAATGTACTGCCCAGACAAATGCTACCGGAACTCAACTCAGATTCTGCAGCAGTTCCTAATACTCAGGTGTACTTTGTGGCGTATGATGGGCAAACCACCCACACAGAAGCTCTAGCCACTCTCCATTGTACACTGGGCAGCTTCCAGTTTCATATCATTGACCAAAATGAAAGCCGCTGTTTGTCTTTGAGATAGCATCACACTGGAGACAATCCATCTTGTTCCATATGTACACGTACCACAGAACCTCGCCCCAGAGGTGATACCTATTCAACTGCTATGTCATTGGGAAGACACCTGTAATAAATAATGTGAGGTTAGATGACTTAAAACCACTAGCAGTCTGTGCTTTAAGGACAGTACCCTCAGCTGTGAAGGAGAGGGTAGTCGATGAGCTGGACCGGATGATGGAATTCAGCATCATAGCCTCCATAAATGAGGCCACAGAGTGGGTTTCAGCAATGGTGGCTGCAGTAAAGAAAGGTGGCACGGTCAGAATCCAGTCGTGCAAAACATGGTGTTGCTCAGACCTCATCACCGTATGAAGATGGTTCAATGGGTGATAGCTGACATGCCTAATGCCAAGTTTTCAACACCTTGGACATGATATCCGGGTTCTGGCAAATGAAGAGTTGTGAAACTCATTACGCTCATGTATCTCATAGGCAGATACTATTTTCTCTGCATGCCCAATGGGATCTCCACTGGCAATGAGGTTTTTCAACGGTGCATGGAGCAACTCATTGCGGGACAACCTGCAAAATCATCATCAATGCCATCCTGGCCCTGGGTTGTACAATGCAAGAACATAGAGCACGTCTCAGTTTAGTCCTCAACAGAATTAGGACCATCCAGTTAAAGCTTAACCCAAATAAATGCATATTCAGGGTGAAGCAGCTCCCTATGTGGGTCACTCACTCAAAGCTGATGGCATGAAGCCAGATCAGACAAGACAACGGCTATGCGACAGATATCAATTTGCATGGACAAGCACATTTTGCAGCTTTTCCTTAGTGTGATGAACTATCTTTCCAAGTTCATTCCTTGATAGTGAGGTCACCAGGCCCCTTCATCAGCTCCTCCACCAAGATGTTGACTGGTGTTAGCAGGAGCATCATGTTGCTGCATTCAACAAATGCAAACAGGCATTCTCTGTCCCTCTGCTGCGACAATGCTTCAACATTTGAGCACCTGTACTCATATCAGCAGATGCGTCCCAGCATCCAGAATGGCAGAACAATAACCTTTGCATCAAGGGCACTCACTGACACTAAGACTCATTATGCCCAGATCGATAAGGAACTCCTTGTCTTCATTTTCACATGTGAGAAATCCCATGGCTTCATACATGGAGCATAATCCACTTTTTAAAAATGAATTTAGGGTACCCAATTCTCTTTTTTTTTCAAATAAGGGACAATTTAGCATGGTCAATTCACCTAACCTACACATCATTTTGGGTTGTGGGGGTGAGACCCACCCAGACACGGAGAGAATGTACAAACTCCATATGGACAGTGACCTGGGGACAGGATCGAAATTGGGTCCTGGCTGCATCACCGTGCTGCCCTGTCAACCACTTATAACTATTCTTCACACTGCGTCTGCACTGCTGCACGTATGATACACAAGCTGCAGTGCCACAACTTCAGTGTCATCTACAAACGTGGTAAGGAGATGTGTCTGACAGGAATTAAATCTGGAATTAAAAGTCTCATGCTCATAATGGAACCATTGTTGGTTGTCACAAACCTGTCTGATTCACTAATGTCCTTTATGGGGGGAAATCTGCCATTCTAACCTGGTCTAGCCCACATGTGGCTCCAGACTCACTGCAATGTGGTTGACTCCTAAATGCCCTCTGAAATGGCCTAGCCAGCCACTCGGTTCTACTCAGTGCAAGGGCAATTAGCGATGGACAATAAATACTGGCCCAACCAGCGATGCTCACAACCCTGAAGGAATTAAAGATAAAGCCACTTCCGTAGCCTTTCTGCCCACCACTGACCAAACAGATTGTGAGGAGCGCATCAACATCATGACTGTAGAGGTGCTTTCCTCTCATTGAATATAGTAACTCAAGGATACCCTACAGTATGTCATCATGAAGGGCTGGCTTGAATCCTCAAGGGGGCTCCCCCATCAACTCTGCATATTCTTCCCCTTGATCTTGAGCTAACTGTACAAATGGGCTGATACTGCATGGCCAGCAATTCATCATCCCAACCTCTCTGCAGTGTACTATACCCATCAACTCCACCAAGGGCATCCAGAGCTGGAAGCAACCAGATACAGAGCTAAGGAATCCCTCCCTGGGCCTCGGTGTATGTGGACACCGAGAGGGAAGTATTCAGGTGGCTGCATGTAACACACTGAAATCATATCAAGCCAATAGTCACTGCACCTACATGAGGTCCCAGACCTCCCATGGTCACTCACGGCAGCTGACATTTTTGAATAGAATTGTAAACAGCACTTGGTCCCAGTCCACTCATACTCTGAGTGGTTGGAAATCAAGCACCATGAAGAGCAACACAGTCATAATCAAGCTCAAGAGACGCTTTTCCACACACATCCCTCAGAGGATAGTGATGGATAACGTCACCAGTTCATCTCCAGTGAATTCAGGAACGTTCCACATACATGGGACTTTGAGGGCATCATGAGTAGCTTCATACACCACAGTCCAACATCCTGTCAAATAGGCAGTATTCTCAAACAAGCATCTACTTGAGAAATGTGCCTGGGATCTGCACACCTCAGCCTGCGAAATGTGACAAAGACAGTATCTGCCCTCATCAGAACAGCAAATGCCCTCCAGGTGCACCAGGACCAAAATCCCCATTGCCAAGGCCCCCTTACAGCTGAACGTCGAAACCAACGTGAGTGGCATCCTCACAGAGTGCAGACTTAGGAGAAAGAGCTACTGTATTATGATTGAAATGCTCACAGACTTGCCCATTAGCACCTGGGTCAAACAGTCAGTGTCCAGACCACACACGGCCACAAAACACCGGCGGTGGTGCACAACCGTGCCCCACAGCCAAACCGTTATGCGGTTGTCGCAGACGGTACCCAGTACGTACAACACCAGTATCACCGACTGTAGGTTTCTGAACCAGCAGCATCAACAACCACAGTACTCCAGGCATTCAGCATGCAACCCAGCCTCCCAGGCGAATGGAAATGGAAGCTCCTCCAGAGGCCAACCCAGCAAGCCTAGCAGCCACTGGGTACGCCGCAAGGATGCCTGATGCCGTCCACACTGAGGGCAGGCTAGCACTTTCAGAAGAAGCGAATTTTAAGAAAAATAAATTTTAAGAGTACCCAATTCACTTTTTCTAATTAAGGTGCAATTTAGTGTAGCCAATCCACCTAGCTTTGGGTTGTGGGGGTGAAACCCACTCAGACACGGGGAGAATGTGCAAACTCCACACAGACAGTGATCTAGAGCCGGGATCGAACCTGTGACCTCGGCGCCGTGAGGCAGCAGTGCTAACCACTGTGCTGCCGTCAGAAGGAGCGACTTGATCGCAATTTGGAACAGTAACCCGGGCAGGTTTTATTGCCTGCATTCGAATTAATGGCCAACAGAGTACCTCATGCAATCCCTCTATGGCTCCTCTCCTCACAGAAAACACTTGCTGAGACTTTCAAAAAATATTGTTGCAGCCAAGATTAATGTTGCAGCATTAACTGAAAGAATAAAACAAGCTAATTTTGTCCCTTGATGCAAAAAGAAATTATAATTCCCATCCTATCGGATGCCACGACTCGTATTCTGCTTTAAATGATTCCTCTAAACTATCAGGCAAAGCTCTCCTTCAATACATTATTTCACAACATAATTACACGCCAATCCAAAGCTGTTTTGCTATTTGTGTTGCATTAATAAAATTAGTTAAGAGAATATTTCATTTTCTGTGAAGACATGGGCTTAAAGGATTATATTTAATCAAGACTCGAGAGTTTTGAGCATCTTAAAAATTAAATGAATCAGCAGGTGTTTATTGCAAGCAGGAAACAAAATCATTCATATAAATAAAAATTAATCCCATTTCATTTTTTGGTTCAATTTTTTTTTCTCAAATCAAATAATGAGATGTAAGTTTAAAATGATTAAATGCTGAATGGTTCCCTTTGTGGACTTTGATAAGCAGACAATAGTCGGCGGTGGCAATTTGGATAGCTGTTCCTGTTGTCGAACATAAATAACACCCACACAAGCTTCCTGTCACTTATGATGGTTGAAGGCAAGATGTGATTAGAAACTAACATGCAGTCACCAAGCAGAGGGCACAACATTTTGACCAAAGAGAATGACACAAAGCTGAAATAATTAGATAGCTAGTGGCGATAATTAGCACCGGTTTCAATCGTCAGCTCTGAAGAGAAATGCGACTGTGCTCTGAACAGTCCGAAAGAAGGGAGGCTGACACGTTACTTGGCTTCTGCTGGTCTTGGGGCTGGATTCTGCGCCCCCCCCCTCCCCCCCTAGCCACATGCTTCTCTACCGTGCCCCGTTTGCTGGCGATGGGATTTTATCCTCCAGCCACTTGTGCTTGTTAATGGAATTTCCCATTGAAACCACCCCACATCGCCTCGAATGCCACTGACGGGGTTACGCTGCTGGCGGGAAAAGTGAATCGCAACATCCGGAGAATTCCGATTTGTGTCTCACCGCTTGGGAGACAAGTGAAAATCCCAAGAAAACAAGGGACAATCAATTGTAACAGCATTTGTGGAAGCTTTATATGTGGCATTATTTTCAAATCTCTCCATGGCCTCACCCTTCCTTATCTCTGTAACCTCCTGCGCTCCTCTCATTGTTTTTTCTTTTCTTTCCAATTAAAGGACAATATACCTACCTGCGCATCTTTGCGTTGTGGGGGTGTGCCCCACACAGACACGGGGAGGACGTGCAAACTCCACACAGACAGTGACCTGGTGCCAGTATTGAACCCGCGTCCTCGGCGGTGTGAGGCCCCAGTGCTAACCACTGCACCACCGTGTCACCTGCGCTCCTCTAATTCTAATCTTTTGCAAATCCCCGATTTCCATCACCCCACCATTGGTGGTCATACCTTAAGTTGCTGAGGACCTAAGTCCTGGAATTCCATCCCAAAACCTCTTCACATTTCAATCTCTTTTCTGCTTTTAAGGCACTTCTTAAAAACCTACCTCTTTGACTGAGCTTTTGGTCACCAGTGCTAATGGTCCAAATGTTCCTCCCACAGTCCAAAGATGTGCAGATTAGGTGGATTGGCCATGCTAAATTGCCCTTAGTGTCCAAAATAGGTTAGGTGGGGTTACTGGGGCACGAGGATAGGGTGGAGGTGTGGGCTTAAGTCGGGTGCTTTTTCCAGGGCGGCATGTGGTGCAGTGTTTATCACTGGAACTTTGGCGCTAAGGACCCGGGTTCAAATCCCGGCCCTGGGTCACTCTCCATGTGGAGTTTGCACATTCTCCCCGTGTCTGCATGGGTTTCACCCCACAACCCAAAGATGTGCAGGTTAGGTGGTTTGGCCATGCTAAATTGTCCCGTAATTGGAAAAAAATAATTGGGTACTCTAAAAAAAATAATTTAAAAGTAGGGTGCTCTATCCAAGGGCTGGTGCAGACTCGATGGGCCAAATGGCCTCCTTCTGCACCGTAAATTCTATGTATGGCTACCCCTCCAACTAGACTGCCTGAGAACCAGGCCACCCCTTGACCTAACTACCTACTCACCTACTCATCCATTCACTTATTCATCTATTCACCTACTCATCCATTATCACTCACCCAATCATCTATTCACCCGCTCACCTCCACATCCATTCAGCCACTCATTCACTCACTTCTCTATTCACCTACTCATCCATTTGCCCTCTCATTCATTCACCCACTCAACCACACAGCCTCTCATCCCTTCATCTGTAAACTAACCCAGTCACTGATTGAAAGTCTTCAGACCTTTGAAAGCCTATCTGAATACAACAGCTACTGTTTTAAAATGGGGATGTGCCTTGTCTTCATCAACTTTTTCCGGCACTTGGCGAGCTTCTCTATGGATGGCTGTACTGACCCATCAATACTTCAGCCAGTATGAGAAATTCTGTCTGAAAAAGCGCAAAATGGTTGGGTCACATAAATCTTCACATTCAGCATCAAATTGTGCAGCATTGGTGCTGACTGGGCGATCAGGGCCAATACTTCTTTATGCGACTCAGTGACAAATTTTGTTTGTTAGCATTCCTGTGAAGCAGCTCGGGACATTTTACCCTGTTAAAGTTGCAAGTTGTTGTTGCAATGAAGTGGATTTTCTGGTTCAGTCAGTTTGTAGTTGTGGAGAATGGTCTGCTGAGTGAGTTGAAGCAAGTCAGCCTTCAGGGCCGGAATTCCCCAGCCATTGGGATTCACTCTTCCCGCTGTCAGTGCACCCCTGCTAGCGGGCTTCATGGCTGTGTGGAGCGGTTTCAATGGCAAATCCCATTGACAAGTGGTGAGAGAATAGAATCCCGCCACCAGCGAATGGTGCTCCACCAAGAATCATGTGGCTGGGGAACCGAGAGTCCCGCCCCAGAAAACTGAATGACGACCACGGGTGGGATTCTCCATTCTGGAGACAAAGTCCCCACACCGGCCTGAAAATGGTGGTGTTTTACGCCAGAAAAACTGGCGCAAAACGGCCACCGATTCCCTGCTCCCGGGGGTGCGGAGGGGATGGCGTTTAGCAGCTAGGAAGCGTAGACCTCCCAGCTTTAGCTGCCGATATGGCCCGGAGAATTGCCGGGTCCATGGCTGCGCATGTGCACGGTGGTGGCCGACAGCAACCGTGCCGTGCTTCTTGGCGGACGCAACCCGCGGACCCGGACCGCAAGAATAGCCCTACCACAGTTCCCCCAGCTCTGAATAATGCCCCCCCAGCCCGTGAATCGGTCCTCTGCCAATTGTGGCGGCGCTGGTCTGATTCCGCAACTGCCATGCTGAGTTCCTGACAGGTGAGACGATGAGAGACCCACACCATCGGGAACTCAGCTGGTCAGGGACAGAGCATCGTGGGGCGGGCCTCAGCCAACGTTCGAAGGCCATGGATAAGGAGCGCGGCGTACTGTGAGAGCATCACAAAAGCAGCGCCTCCCCTAATTTTGTGTCATCGGGATTCTCTGCCCCGTCGCTGAACGCGATTTCGGCATCGGGTATCGGAGAATCCAGCCCTATCTATTCTGAGAGCAACTCACTTGCATAAGAGATTGAAAATATCATGACCTGGTCCACCCTACCATCCCCAAACCCCTTCAATAAGCACCACCCCTAGAGCAGGTGAGTGCTAGTGCCTCTGACTGGCATGGATTGTCAAAACTCTGGAATATATCTGAAGTGGAGTTTGTACCCATCTGTTACATGCTCTTGAAGTATCCTCACACGAGCACTGCAAACATTTGACAAGGTCAGCACAGGAGGGTGATGAAAGTTTATCTCCGTAAACTCAAACAGTGAAACACTTGGAATTTGAAAACTGCGTGCCTATTAACCAATTGTTAGTTTGGCAATTTTCACATAACGAAAGACAAGTATGCTACACGGATGGTGAAGGGTTACCCTGGAAACTCCAGACACCGAACTCCTGGAGAGTTGCTGCGAGCAGCCACAGGGAAGCAAGAATAAGGGGCATTGTGGGTGGGATTCTCCGGTCGTCGACTCCAAAATCACATTCAGCGATTGGCTGGCGAATCCCCGTTCATGACCAAATCGGCGGCAGCGCCGTTTTCACGATGCTCTGTTTCCTCCAAAGCAGCGTACTCTCCGAGTATGCGCTGTACCGATGGCCTCAGGACATTGCCTGAGGCCTGCCTTCCGATGCTCAGCCCTCGACCGCCCGAGTTCCCGACGGCGTCAGTCACGTGTGGTCTCACCGTCGGGAACGCGGCATGGCGGCTGTGGACTCAGTCCAGCGCTCCCAGTCAGGGGAGGGCCGATCCGCGGGCAAGGGGGACTTTATCAGGGGCCTGGTGCACTGTTGGGTAATGGTCTGGGGCACGCGGGCCTGCCAACGGGGGGGTGGCAATATTTCACAGGCTGGGTCCGCGAGCTGCCGGCGCCATGTTGCATGGCGCGACCACTGCAGGCCGCCGCCGTGCACATGCACAGCAACGGACCCGGCAATTCTCCGGGCCATATCGGCAGCTAGAGGCGGGTGTTCTACGCTGCCGGCATGCTAGCCCCCAGCTACACGGAGGATTGGTGGCTGTTTTGCGCTGAACTTTCGGGCGTAAAATGCCACCATTCCCATGCCGGCTGAGGACACAGCCTCACAATCGGAGAATTCAGCCCAGACTGTCTTTGAGCACTTCTGGGCGGGATTCTCTGTACCCCCACCGGGTCGGAGAATCCCCCGGGAACGCCGTGAATCATACCTGGCCGCCCCAACGCCGGCTGCCATATTCTCCGCCGCCGGTTTTCGGGCGGAGGTGGGATTCATGCCACGCCGGTTGGGGGGCATTGACAATTCTCCGGGCCCCGATGGGCCGAGCGGCCGTCCGTTTTTGGCCAGTTCCGCCACCGTGGATTGGACATGGTCCCACACGGCGGGACCTGGCAGGTAAGTTGGCTGGTGCGGTCCATGGGGAGATGCGGGGGGATCCAGCCCCCGGAGGGGGCCTGGTCCGCGATCGGGGCCCACTGATCTGTAGGCAGGCCTGTGCCATGAGGGCACTTCTTCCTTCTACGCCAGCCCCTGTTGGGCTCCGCCATGCCGGCGTGGAGAAGGCACCCCCAATGCCCATGTGCCAGAATACGCCGGCCGGTCTGCGCATGTGCGGAACCATGCCAGCGGTTCTGCGCATGTGCTAAGTTGCCCAGTCCCTTCGGCCCTGGCTGGCGAGGCACCAACCCCTCCGGTGCCGGCCTAGCCCCCGGAAGAGCAGAGAATGCCGCTACTTCCGGTCGGCCCGACGGTGGAGTGGTTCGCGCCGTTTTCGATGCCGGCGTCAGACCGTCTTGCCGATCGCGGAGAATCCCACCATCTATTTATGAGTTTTTAAAAATAATGAAATAGTGAAAAGGCTGGTTGGAGCAGTTGCGAGACAGAAGTGGTGATTCTCCAGGAGTTTGTTCACCCAGAACTGGTAACCCTTTTATGTTGACTTCAAGAATTCTATTGTTCCCGAGTCATTATCGTCAAATGCTGCAATACTGGTTTTCCATCACAAGAGTCTCTCAGTGAGCTGTTAAAGTGCAGGCAGTGGCAGAAAGTAGGTACTACACGCTTCAAGAAATGATGTCGCTCCATAGCTTCAAGTTAACTTTTGGTGTATGGCTTGAATCAAATTTTTCTGTTCAAGCCAGAACATTCCTGGCTTCCCTCGGCATTTTGTGACAACAATGTTGACAGGAAAACACGTACTTGAGCAATGTTACAGCACAGAAACCAATCTGCCTTGGGAACATAATTGTCGAAAAACCCATTGTCGTACTATTGAGGTTTTCACTGAAGGCATCGGATCTCCTGTTATCCGTGTTGTCCACCAATCGTCTCTGCATGAGGGACTGTAAGGCCTGCTCCTGTTCCTATGTACATACCAAATTCATGGGCAGGAGGATGCAAACCGTCTACTCTGAGGAATCTTTGCCCTCTTGTATTCATTGTAAATGAAACAATTTGCATTTACAGCATGCCATTCGCAACCTCAGGGCATCCCAGAGTGCTTTATAGCCAATTAAGTACTTTTGAAATGTAGTCACTCTTGTAATGTACTATAAATGAATCCTGCTAAATTGCTCGTAAAATAACTATTGTAACTTTAAGTTAATAAATGGCCTCTTTGGCTAAATTGTCCTGTTGTAACTGTGTGTTTCTTTCAACAAATAGCCACAGTGAAATTAGCAAAACACAGTGTTAAAATCGTGAAGTCACACCTGGAAACTACATCTCACCTGGAATAGGTCAATATTTGAAGTCTGCATTGAGAATGAATATAGATCTGTGACATTTTGACATCTGTACACACGTTGACATTTCAATTGCCAACATGATTATGGCCAGAAATAAGTTTTGGCTTTATGGGACGGAGCATGTCTCTGGCACAAGATGAATCTGTTCAGCTTAAGTGGCTGAAAAGTCTTGTAAAATTGAGTAGGATAAACAGTGGGTCCTTGGGCTTTTGCAGCCTGGAATCGTATGGCAGTGCGCTGAGTCTGTCTCATCATGATTGAGGTGCCAACTAAGCCCCTGAGGGGCTTTGTGAGAAGGTTGGAGGGAGGTAGGTCCACTAGATTGTGTTCAGTTTTGCATTACATGGCTGGGGGGGGCTCAGATATATTCAGCAAGGTACAGCAGTTTGGGTGCCACCAATTCATCTTGGCACAAGCTGCTGTTGGGTTGTAACAGAGGAACTGCCCCGACTTGTCTCATTGTAAATTCCGGAGGAGCTTTTTCAGTGTTCACTGATAACTGGCTATTTAGTTCCTCTACAGGGTATGTCAGAGCCCTTTCTGTGCGTTTTATTCTGTGCCTCCTGTGGATGGTTTCACACTACTTTGTTTTTTATTCTAAATTGCTCCGGGGCTTTTTTTTGCAGCACGCCAAAGATGCATTATTTACGATTTAGCAACAAGCTTCTTATTGAAGTAAGCAGAGAAGCAAACTTGGGATCTTAAACTCCAGGTTAGGCTTCTGGCAGGTGAAAACAACACCAAGAGTGAGTCTGAAGATTGTGTTTAAGTAATGGATTCAAGGATACATTCCTTTCAAAGTAAAACACAATGGCCGAGATTCTCCGACCCCCCCCCCCCCCCCCCCCCCCTCCCCGCCGGGCCGGAATCGCTGGGGGACAGCGTTAATCCCGCCCATGCCGGCTGAATTCTCTGGCGCCGGGATCTTGGCGGAGGGCGCTACGCTGGTCAGCGGTCGCTGGCAGCGCCCCCCCCCCCCCCCTCCCCCGGCGATTCTCTGGCCCACAATGGGCCAACCGGCTGCCCGTTTTAGGCAGGTCCTGCCGGCGTAAATTAGACCCGGTACCTACCGGCGGTACCTGGCTCTGTGGGCGGCCTTCCGGGTCCTTCGGGGGGGGGGGGGGGGGGGGGGGGGATCTGGCCTCAGGGGGAGCCCCCGCGGTGGGATGGCCTGCAATCAGGGCCCATCGATCCTCAGGCGGGCCTGTGCCGTGGGGGCACTCTTTCCCTCCGCACCGGCTGTTGTGGATCTCCGCCGTGGCTGGTGCTCCCGCGCATGTGCCAACTCGCGCCGGCTGGCGGAGGCACTTCGGCGCCGGTTGGCGTGGCATCAAGCCTCTTCCGTGCCAGTTGGCGCGCGCCCACCCCGCCGGCGCCGGCCTAGCCCCATCCTCCGCACATTCCGGGCGGCCTGACACAGGCACTCCTCAGCGCCGGTATGGCCCACCCTGCAGGGTAGGGGAGAATCTCGCCCCATTTCTCTGTTATTATTTGCATTTTTTACGGGGATAGGGTGGAGGTGTGGGCTTGTGTAGAGCGGTCTTTCCAAGGGCTGGTGCAGATTCGATGGGCCAAGTAGCCTCCTTCTGCACTGTAAATTCTATGATTCTATGATACATATAAAAACCAATAAGACAGTCTCTTTGGGGGTTGCCTGTCTCATTCATGTAATATCTGACGTTCAGGAATTTGGCTCTTTGAGATCACAGAAGTATCTTCCTGTTCCCGTGTTGGTGGTACTTCTTGTGAAAATAACTCAGTAGCTGTCTCTGCTGGTACTGATGATTCTATAGTGACAGATTCAGTAACGTCTGCAGCAGTAGATCTCAGTTCTATCGTATCACTGTCCGCACACTGGTGTGAATATTTCTCTGTGCATTCACTTTATGAAGCTCAGAACTGGTTAACGTGCTGACGTCAAACTTGTTCATTGTTTATTTATGATGTGGAGATGCCGGTGTTGGACTGGGGTGAGCACAGTAAGAAGTCTTACAACACCAGGGTAAAGTCCAACAGGTTTGTTTCGAATCACTAGCTTTCGGAGCACTGCTCCTTCCTCAGGTGAATGAAGAGGTGGGTTCCAGAAACATATACATAGACAAAGTCAAAGATGCAATGTGATACTTTGAATGCAAATCTTTGCAGGTAATTAAGTCTACAGGTCCAAACGGAGCAACTGGAGGGAGGGATAATCACAGGTTAAAGAGGTGTGAATTGTCTCAAGCCACGACAGTTGGTAGGATTTTGCAGGCCCAGGCCAGATGGTGGGGGGTGAATGTAATGCGACATGAATTCAAGGTCTCGGTTGTGTGTGCGACATGAATCCAAGGTCCCACTCATGTGTGCGGAACTTGGCTATAAGTTTCTGCTCGGCGATTATGCATTGTCACGCATCCTGAAGGCCGCCTTGGAGAACGCTTACCTGAAGATCAGAAGCGATTGGCAGGCAGTCAGTGAACTTTTCAGCAGTCAAGGGCATTCAGCCTCAGATCTTCGGGTAAGCGTTCTCCAAGGCGGCCTTCAGGACGAGAGAACTGGAAATAGGACGAGATTTGTGCTGTTGCCTTAATGGAAGTGTGAGGGCAGGCAGTGGAGCAGTGGGCTGGATAGAGGGCCAGTGATAGGTGAAAGCTAGGTAAGAATTGACAAAGATGCCATGGGCAAAATGGCAAGAGGAATGTAAATGGGGATGATAATGACTAAGAAGGATGCTGACAGTGGCACAGTAAGAGATCAGCATGTGTTAATGGCAGAACAAAGGTAAGCAGTGTGTCAAAGGACAATCTGGAACAGGGATAGATGGCCCTAGTGGGGTGGGATTGGGTGGTGGGAAGGGAGTTGGCGGTAAAGAAAAAACAGATTGATGGACAAAATGGAAAGTACATTGACAGATATAAAAATGGGGTGAAGGTGATGAAGAGAATTCACATTTCTGCAATTGTTGAAGTCAATGTTAAATCCGGTATAATATTTTGGTAAAGGAGCTATAGGTAATGGCAATCATAACATTATGGAATAAGTGGCAGGCCACTTCATACGGAGATGAGGAAGAATTTTGTCACTCAGAGGGTAGCAAATCATTGGAATCCCAGACAGCTGTAAAAGCTCAGCCATTGAGTATATTCAAGGCAGAGATTGGCAGATTTTTAGATATTAAGGGCATCAAGGGGTAGTGCAGGTTACTGAAGATCAGCAATCATCTTGTTAATTAATGGAGCATGCTCAAGGGATCAAATGGTCGACTCATTCTGCTATTTCTTAAGTTCCTATGATGGAATTTCAATTTGGAGGGGAGAAATGTGGATCTAAGACCAGTATTTTAAACCTTAATATAAGGGTACGAACTCAGAACTTGGCTAAAATGATAAGTTAGGTTAAAAGACAGAATGGTAGAAATGCAGCGGCAGACTTTTAAGGATACACTTATTAACTCTCAGCAAAGATTTATCCCAGTGAAAAAGAAACACTCTTTGAGAAGGATGGATCATCCGTAGCCAATTAAGAAAGTGACACATTATGTCAAACTGAAAGAAAAACTCCACAAATCTGCAAAGATTAGTGATACATCAGAAAATTGGTCAGGTTTTAAGAACCAGAATAGGATGACTTAATAATAAAGAGAGAAAAAGTAGCACATGAGATAAAATGAGCTAATAACATAAAATCAAGTAGTAAGTGTTTCTACAAGTATTTAAATAGAAAGGGCAGCCCGGTGGCGCAGTGGGTTGGCCCTGCTGCCTCACGGCGCCAAGGTCCCAAGTTAGATTCCGGCTCTGGGTCACTGTCCGTGTGGAGTTTGCACATTCTCCCCGTGTATGCGTGTGTTTCGCCCCCACAACCCAAAGATGTGCAAGATAGGTGGATTGGCCACGCTAAATTGCCCCTTAATTGGAAAAAATTTATTGGGTACTCTAAATTTATATATATTTTAAAGTATTTAAATAGGAAAAGAGTAACTAAAGCTATTTTGGTCCTCCAGAGAGTGAGCCAAGGGAATTAATAAAGGAAAGCAATGAAGTGGCGGAGTTCTGAACTAGATATTGTGTGTCTCCGTTCACTTTAGAGGGTGTGGAAAAATCCCCAAAGATACTTGAAAATCCAGAGGTGAAAGGGAAGGTGGAAATGTAAACAATCACCACCACCAGGGAAAAGGTGTTAAGAAACTTATCAGACATAAATGCTGACAAACTCCCAGAACCAGGTGACTTGCATCCTACTGTCTTACAAGAAGTGGGTGTAGAGATAGTGGAGGTAATAACTCCAAAGTTTTTTAGGTTCTGAAAAGGTCCCAGCAAAATTGGAAAATTGCACACGTGACACCTTTATTCAAGGACGGAAGAAGGCGGGGTACAATAGGTCAATTAATTAGTCTAACATCTTTCATATGGAAATTTTTGGAATCCATAATGAAGGAGTTTATAGTAGGATAGTTCGAAAATCTTTTTTTTAATATAAATTTAGAGTACTCAATTATTTTTTCCAATTAAGGGGCAATTTAGCGTGGCCAATCCACCTATCCTACACATCTTTTTGGGTTGTGGGGGTGAAACCCACGCAGACATGGGGAGAATGTGCAAACTCCTCACGGACAGTGACCCAGAGCCGGGATTCGAACCCGGGTCCTCAGCGCCGTAGGCAGCAATGCTAACCACTGTACCACCGTGCTGCCCCAGTTAGAAAATCTTAATGTAATCAGGCAGGGTCAATATGGCCTTGTGAAAGGGAAATTAAGGGTTAACCAGTTTATGAGAGATATTTAAGAAAGAAACAGTAGCATATGAGAATTGGGGGAGGCTACAATAAGGGGGAAGCTACATGGAGTGCCACAGGGATCAGTACTGGGGCCTCAACTGTTTGCAATCTATATCAATGACTTGGATAAAGGGACTAGATGTATGGTAGCTAAAATTTGCAGATGACATCAAGATAGGTAGGAAAATAAGTTGTCAAAAGGAGGTAGAGGGTCTGTAAAAGGATATAGACAGGTCAAATGAGTGGATAAAAAATTGTCAGATGAAATATATTGTAGGAAAATGTTGACTTTGGCAGGTAGAATAGAAAAGCAGTATATTATTTAAACGGGGAGAGATTACAAAACCCTTGTCGCATGAGGGGATTTGGGTATCCTGGTACATGAATCACTAAAAAGGGAGTCTGCAGGTACAGCAAGGGATTAGGAAAGCAAATGGAACATTGTTGTTTATTGCAAGGGGGAGGGGAACATAGAAATAGGGAAGGTTAACTAAAACTGTACAAGGCCTTGGTGAGACCCCCATCTAGAATACTGGGCGAAATTCTCCGACCCCACGCAGGGTCGGAGAATCGGCCGGCAGCGGCGTTATTCCCGCTCCCGCAGGGTTTTTAAATCTCTGACCGGCCAAAAACCGGCGCTGTGAAAATCCCGCCGGCAGCCTCTGAAAACAGCTGGCGCCGGCTGGATTTCATTTTTTTTTAGTTGCCACAAATCTCCGGCCCGGATGGGCCGAAGTCCCGCCGACGTGGCCACGGGTCACGTCGGCGAAAATCACAGTTGCTTTAAAACGGCGTCGACCATTGATGATGGTTGACGCCGTTCAGTGTCGGGGGGGGGGGGGGGGTTGCGGCATCGGGGGGGGGGTTGCGGCATCGGGGGGGTTGCGGCACCGGGCGGGGGGGGGTTGTGGCATCGGGGGGGGTTGCGGCATCGGGGGGGGGGTTGCGGCATCGGGGGGGGGGTGGGTTGCGGCATCGGGGGGGGGTTTGGGGGCAGCGGCGTGCAGAGAGGGGGGGGCGACGGATGCCCGGGGCCAACGCACCGTCGCCCCCCCTCTGTACGCCGCTGCCCCCTACCCCAACCACCCCCCCCACCACCTCTACCTCCCTCCAACGCCTCTACCCCCCTCCCCACCACCCCTACCCCCCTCCCCACCACCCCTACCCCCCTCCAACGCCGCCCCCCCATCTCTCGCAACGCCGCAACCCCCCACCCTCAACGCCGCAACCCCCCCACCCTCAACGCCGGGTCCCCCCCCTCTCAACGCCGGTCCCCCCCCTCTCAACGCCGGGTCCCCCCCCCTCTCAACGCCGTGTCCCCCCCCTCTCAACGCCGGGTCCCCCCCCCTCAACGCCGGTACCCACACCCCGTCCCCCTCCCTCTGAAGGCCGGTACCCACACACCCCCCCCCCCTCTCCTCCTCCCCCTTTCCTTCCTCCGTTAGGGGGGGGTGCGGCGTTAGTGGGGGGGGGGGGTGCGGCGTTAGTGGGGGGGGTGCGGCGTTAGTGGGGGGGTGCGGCGTTATTGGGGGGGGTGCGGCGTTGGAGTGGGGTAGGGGTGGTGAAGGGGGTAGGGGTGGTGAGGGGAGGGGGTTGGGGTAGGGGCAGCGGCGTGCAGAGGGGGGGCGACGGTGCGTTGGCCCCGGTCATCCATCGCCCCCCCCTCCTCTGCATGCCGCTACCCCTACCCCAACCCCCCCTCACCACCCCTACCCCCTTCACCACCCCTACCCCCCTCCAACGCCGCCCCCCCTCCAACGCCGCCCCCTCTCTCAACTCAACACCGCAAACCCCCCCTCAACTCAACGCCGCAAACCCCCCCCCTCAACTCAACGCCGCAAACCCCCCCCCTCAACTCAACGCCGCAAACCCCCCCCCTCAACTCAACGTCGCAAACCCCCCCCAACTCAACGCCGCAACCCCCCCCCCTCTCAACTCAACGCCGCAAACCCCTCAACGCCGGGTCTGTCTCTCTCCTCCTCCCCCCCCCCCCCCCAAATGCCGGTCTGTCTCCCTCCTCCTCCCCCCCCCCCCCAAATGCTGGGTCTGTCTCTCCTCCTCCCCCCCCCCCCCAAACGCCGGGCTGTCTCTCTCCTCCCCCCCCCCCAAACGCCGGGCTGTCTCTCTCCTCCTCCTCCCCCCCCCCCCAAACCCCGGGCTGTCTCTCTCCTCCTCCTCCCCCCCCCCCCCCCCCCCCCAAAACGCCGGGTCTCACCACTTCCGCAGCTGGTGAAACTGACGCGTATCGCGTCAGTCAGCTGCTGGCCCCTCCGGGAACGGAGAATAGCGGCCTAAAAGAAGGCCCCGACGCCGGAGTCACCTACACCGATTTTTCTCGCCGGAAATCAGCGTTACGACGGTCTGCAGAGAATTTCGCCCATTGTGTCAATTTTGGGCTCCCTGTTTTGAAGAATTGATGTGGAAGCAGTTCAAAGAGGGTTCACTTGACTCATTCACTTTGTGAAGGGTTTACTTTCTGAAGAAAGGTTAAACAGGTTGGGCCTATATCCTAAATTGGAATTTAGAAGAATGAGTGGTGAACCTATTGAAACACATAAGATCTTGAGGGGACTTGATAGAGTGGGGACCTGGAGGGTGGTCCGCTTGTGCGGGAATTTAGAACTAGGGGGACACAGTTTAAGAATAAAAGGTCTCAGTCTTCAAACGTAAATGAGGAGAATGATCTCAGATGATTGTTAATCTGTGAAATTTTGTTCTTGAGAAAGGACTGGAGGCTAGGTCATTTAATTTATTCAAGGCTGAGTTACATAGATGTGTGATTGAGAAGGGAGTCAAGGGTTATGGAGGGCAGACAGGAAAGTGAAGGTGATCAGCTATGATCTTATTGAATGGCAGAACAGGTCGAAGTGCCGTGTAGCCTATTCCTGATCCTAAGTCCAATATGTTCCTTTTATAATATCCTCTTGCTGGCTAACGTAATGGCTATATGTAATTGGGTTATTCTCTCAGCTTCCAGCTGTTCTAACATCATGTCTGTGGAATGTTCCAATTTTCTAAACAAAGAAATTATCAACTTGGCAACAACAGCATGGACCAACCACTCAGGAAACTTAAATCTATCGCCTGCCACTAAAAACGGTTCTCCCAGTGCTGGTGCACTTACATACATAAAGATTGACATTTGCTTCACTGTTGGAGCAAAGGAAACTCACTAATTTTGGTGTTCTAATAAACTGTCAGTGGATCAATACTGGTCACTAAATACACAGTGTTAGCTTAGCGGGTCTGATATTAATAGGATTGATTTGCAAAATTGAAAGAGTATGGCTGACCTGAGTGATATCCTCACGCTATGCGAATGTATTTATAGTCAGTGTCTGATAGGACTAGTGTCAAGTTAGACAAAATAAACAGGTCAGAAATGAGAGATCTGTACAAATCCAGCTCGAGTGAAACTAGACTTTTATTAGGAGCAATATAAAAGTATCTTTATTGACAAAATGAGTCCTATTATCTCCTTGAATTTGCAACACAAGTCCCATCTGCTCCAATAAATAACTTCAGTTCTTCCTTATCTACATGAGGGGTAGTGCTTGCAATAGGAAGATAGATTTGTGTTAAAATTAGGTGAAACTTGCCAACTTGGGAGTTTTTCCATTTACTTCTGTTTTCCATATGAGTATGTAAATGTAAGCAGGTTAAAGTGCACCGATTGTGGAAGAGCAGCTGAACAGCAAGTGAATAAGGAAGGTTAGAAATACCTTGACCAAGAAGGGAGAGTCATGGGAAAAGCATCAAGAACCAACATCATGATGCGGATTACTTATCTCATGAAAGCAAATTCTGTGGATGCTGGAAATCCGAAAGAAACATAGAAAATGCTGGAAAAACTCAGCAGAAAGGAAACAGTTAAGGTTTTGAGTGCGTGGAGATTCGTAGGGGCTCAAAACATTAACCCGGTCTCTATGGTAGCACAGTGGTAAGCATTGTTGCTTCACAGCACCAGGGCTCCCGGTTTGATTCCCGCTTAAGTCACTGTCTGTGCGGAGTCTGCACATTCTCCCCGAGTCTGCGTGGGTTTTCTCCGGGTGCTCCGGTTTCCTCCCATAAGTGCCGAAAGACATGCTGTTATGTAATTTGGACATTGGAATGTGGCAACTAGGGGATTTTCACAGTAACTTCAGTGCAGTGGTAATGTAAGCCTACTTGTGACAATAATAAAGATTATTATTACAGTATTATCCCCACAGATGCTGCCAGACCTGCTGAGATTTTCCAGCACTGCGTGCTTATGTTACTTATCTAATGAGCTTTTCTTAAGCTCTTTCTAACTCTCCTTGTCATTGTCTTCTTCCCTGCCATATTCTTCCTCATCCCCATATTCCTCTTCATCATTCTTTCCTTCATCATTGCCTTTCTCATGAGGAAATACTCCTGTTGCTTCTTCATAACGTGCCTACTGACCTGTTCCAATACTGCTCTTGAACTGGAATGTACTGAGGCCCAATGGAGGGCAATATTGTTGATTCACCTCAGGATCACTTACTTTCATCCTGCTTTCATCCTCCTTCATGCCATTTTTTAGATACGAAACTCAATTGTAGGCAAAAACCTGCGGCAGAACTTGCCATGGTGCAGTATGTTGCTATGCCAATAAGCTGCACTGTTGAGTGTGCCAGTTAAGTTCTTTTTTCATTTTAACATCGGACAACGGTTTCTATCAAACTTCTATCTGCATTGTTTTTTTTTTTACCCGACTCATAAATCCTCCTGAGGGTTAATACATCAAAATCCAAACGCATTTTCTTTTATTGTATTGCTACTGGCTTGATTTCAAACATAATTGCTCAATTTCATTTGAGGTCAGTGGGGAACTAATGGTGGCGTGTTGCTGCATGCTGGCCACACAATGACATTCGCAGCATACGACAGTGCTGATCTTGAGTGAAAATTGCTCCTTGACAGCCTCATTTATTGGCAAAGTGTCACTCGTCATTTCTTTAGTCCCAGATATCAGGAGTGCTGCTGGGATCCAAACACAAGGCCATCAGATACCTTAAACTGTTACGCTAATGAGTTTGAAAAGGAAATACTTGACGGGGGCTGTTCTCTTTGAAGGTTGCGTCCGCCAATAAGTGTAATTCAATTCCCGCCTTCACTGGCACAAATATTCTTGTGACAACAACGAAAACGCATTCATGCAATATTTATTTTGACATTGCCTTTTTAATTCTGTTACAGCAAAAAAAAAGTAACCTTCACTTGCAAAATTCACCTTGCATTAACTCATATAGCATGAGGGGCCAAATCATTTGGAGCAAATAAAAGCATATTTTGTTATTTATCCCCATATAGCCTCCTTCTGAGCAGTAATAACACTCCGTCTGATGAGCAGCAAGTTTTGAATTGAGCAGCTATTCAGAACTAGCTCTGACTCAGTACTTCTTTGAAAGTAATTCTCAGTCTGTCTTTTTCAAATGTGAAGTGTCTGCCATGAGAAATTGCGAGACCAGGTAACATTTGTACTCTTTGCGATAAGGAAAGTAATCCTTAAACAGGAATAGTATTTTCACATTTGAGGATGTTTGACTATTTGACTGAGGAGGGAGCTCGGATTAATTTATAATAACATTTCACAATTCAACTCACAAGAGTTCAAACCAACAGAGCACACAAGATTCAAGGATGTAGATCATGACTGAAGAAACAGTGTTTCTCCCATATCCTATAAGTTTGAGGGGTAAGCTTAGATGTCTGGTAATACTCATACATAACATTTTGGAGTAGTTTCATTCATTTTGCTCTGTAAAAGGGACGAGAGTAGCTGCCAGAATGCTGGCCACAACCCCATTAATTTATTTTTTTAAATACTCGATCAAATGCTGCCTTGATGTTGAGGGCAGCCAATTTCATTTCTCCATTGGCAAACAGTTCTTGCATCCATGATCAAGGCTCTGATGGGCCAAGTGCTTCTGGCAAAATCCAATATGCCCTTTGGTACTCAGGTGAACAGGTTTTGCTTCTGTCGCTAGTCTGATGACATTGCATCACAGTTCCATCAGTTCAGGTGCTCTTGATATTAACCTTTTACACCACAGGTTTTGTTTACAATTGATGACACCTTCCATTCACTTTATTGATAATTGAAAGGAGGCTGATGGGACTGCAATTGGGTGAATTAGATGATTTTCCTTTTTTGAGGATAGACTACTGTAAAGTCTCAGGCAAGTGACCACTCGGAAGCGATGATTGTAGAAAGGTTTTGATTTAGTCTCCTTACCACTTACACCTTCTATCCTCCGAAGGTTCTCCCGCGACCAGCCCACACCCGAGCTGGGGTATTTATGCCCCAGTAGTCCTAGGAAAAGGGGGAGTGGGTAGCCCTGTCTCGCCCCGCCCCACCCCACCACACACCACCCCATCATCTGGGTAAATCATACTCAGCTGAGGCTGCAGATCCCTAGGCCTCCTGGAAGGTTATAACTGCTATACTGAGGTAAACCTCCATGTTATCACATGGATGCTTGTTTCATGGCTGTACTGAATTAGGCATTTTTTTAAAAATAGGAAGCTGACATAGATTGGATAAATATGATATGGATTTCAGAAGTGTCAGCTCAGCTCCGTTGGCAGCCAAGGCACACATTGACTTTTTAACATAACTGTTTAATGTTACAAAACACATTATAATGTTTCTCAGAATGCAGTTCACACAATAAATTATCTTGGAAAACAAATCTTCTTCAGCCATTTGCACACCAGGGGCGGGATTCTCCGTAGCCCTTCGTAACGCGGGTTGCCTGCGAAAAAAATCGGTGTTAATCACTCTGGCGCCGGGGCCTTCTTTAAGGCCGCTATTCTTCGTTCCCGGAGGGGCTAGCAGCTGACTGACGCGATACGCGTCAGTTTCACCAGCTGCGGAAGTGGTGAGACGCGGCGTTTTTTGGAGGATAAGGAGGAGAGAGACGGGGGGGGGGGGGGGTGTGTGTGTTCCGGCATTTGGGGGGGTGGGGGTGTGTGTTCCGGCATTTGGGGGGGGTGTGTTCCGGCATTTTGGGGGGGGGGGGGGTGTGTTCCGGCATTTGGGGGGGGGGGGTGTGTTCCGGCATTTGGGGGGGGGGTGTGTTCCGGCATTTGGGGGGGGGTGTGTTCCGGCATTTGGGGGGGGGTGTGTTCCGGCATTTGGGGGGGGGGTGTGTTCCGGCATTTGGGGGGGGGGTGTGTTCCGGCATTTGGGGGGGGGGGGTGTGTTCCGGCATTTGGGGGGGGGGGTGTGTTCCGGCATTTGGGGGGGGGGGGTGTGTTCCGGCATTTGGGGGGGGGGGGGTGTGTTCCGGCATTTGGGGGGGGGGGGGTGTGTTCCGGCATTTGGGGGGGGGGGGTTGGGGGCAGCGGCGGGCAGAGAGGGGGGCGACGGATGCCCGGGGCCAACGCACCGTCGCCCCCCCCCCTCTGTCCGCCGCTGCCCCCTACCCCAACCCCCCCTCACCACCCCTACCTCAACCCCCCCTCACCACCCCTACCTCAACCCCCCCCTCACCACCCCTACCTCAACCCCCCCTCACCACCCCTACCTCAACCCCCCCTCACCACCCCTACCTCCCTCCCTCCCCACCACCCCTACCTCCCTCCCTCCCCACCACCCCTACCTCCCTCCCTCCCCACCACCCCTACCTCCCTCCCTCCCCACCACCCCTACCTCCCTCCCCACCACCCCTACCTCCCTCCCCACCACCCCTACCTCCCTCCCCACCACCCCTACCTCCCTCCCCACCACACCTACCCCCCTCCCCACCACACCTACCCCCCTCCAACGTCGGGTCCCCCCCCCTCAACGCCGGGTCTCCCCCCCTCAACGCCGGGTCTCCCCCCCCCTCAATGCCGGTACCCACACCCCGTCCCCCTCCCTCTGAAGGCCGGTACCCACACCCCACCCTCTCTCCTCCTCCCCCCCCTCTCTCCTCCTCCCCCCCCTCTCTCCTCCTCCCCCCCCCCTCTCTCCTCCTCCCCCCCCTCTCTCCTCCTCCCCCCCCCTCTCTCCTCCTCCCCCCCTCTCTCTCTCCTCCTCCCCCCCCTCCCTCTCTCCTCCTCCCCCCCCTCCATCTCTCCTCCTCCCCCCCTTCCTTCCTCTGTTAGTGGGTGGGGGGGGGGGGTGCGGCGTTAGTGGGGGTGTGGGGGTGCGGCGTTGGAGGGGGGTAGGGGTGGTGAAGGGGGTAGGGGTGGTGAAGGGAGGGGGTTGGGGTAGGGGCAGCTGCGTGCAGAGGGGGGGCGACGGTGCGTTGGCCCCGGGCATCCGTCGCCCCCCTCCTCTGCACGCCGCTGCCCCTACCCCAACCCCCTCCCCTCACCACCCCTACCCCCTTCACCACCCCTACCCCACTCCAACGCCGCACCCCCCCCCCCCACTAACGGAGGAAGGAAGGGGGGGAGGAGGAAGGAAGGGGGGGAGGAAGGGGGGGGGAGGAGGAAGGAAGGGGGGGAGGAGGAAGGAAGGGGGGGAGGAGGAGAGAGGGGGGGGTGTGGGTACCGGCCTTCAGAGGGAGGGGGACGGGGTGTGGGTTGCGGCGTTGAGGGTGGGGGGTGCCGGCGTTGAGGGGGGGGGGGGGGTTGCGGCGTTGCGAGAGATGGGGGGCGGCGTTGGAGGGGGGCAGGGGTGGTGGGGAGGGGGGTAGGGGCGTTGGAGGGAGGTAGGGGTGGTGAGGGGGGGGGTGGTTAGGGTAGGGGGCAGCGGCGTACAGAGGGGGGGGGGGCGATGGTGCGTTGGCCCCGGGCATCCGTCGCCCCCCCCTCTCTGCCCGCCGCTGCCCCCAAACCCCCCCGATGGCCGCAACTCCCCCGATGGCCGCAACCCACTCCCCCGATGGCCGCAACCCACTCCCCCGATGGCCGCTACCCACTCCCCCGATGGCCGCAACCCCCTCCCCCGATGGCCGCAACCCCCTCCCCCGATGGCCGCAACCCACTCCCCCGATGGCCGCTACCCACTCCCCCCGATGGCCGCTACCCACTCCCCCGATGGCCGCTACCCACTCCCCCGATGGCCGCAACCCCCTCCCCCGATGGCCGCAACCCACTCCCCCGATGGCCGCAACCCACTCCCCCGATGGCCGCAACCCCCTCCCCCGATGGCCGCAACCCACTCCCCCGATGGCCGCAACCCACTCCCCCGATGGCCGCAACCCACTCCCCCGATGGCCGCAACCCCCTCCCCCGATGGCCGCAACCCACTCCCCCGATGGCCGCAACCCACTCCCCCGATGGCCGCTACCCACTCCCCCGATGGCCGCTACCCACTCCCCCGATGGCCGCTACCCACTCCCCCGATGGCCGCAACCCCCTCCCCCGATGGCCGCAACCCACTCCCCCGATGGCCGCAACCCACTCCCCCGATGGCCGCAACCCCCTCCCCCCATGGCCGCAACCCACTCCCCCGATGGCCGCAACCCACTCCCCCGATGCTGCAACCCCCCGATGGCCGCAACCCCCCCCCCCCAATGCCTCAACCCACCCCCGACACTGAACGGCGTCAACCATCATCAATGGTTGACGCCGTTTTAAATCAACTGTGATTTTCGCCGACGTGACCCGTGGCCACGTCGGCGGGACTTCGGCCCATCCGGGCCGGAGATTTCAGGTCAGTGCAAATAAAATGAAATCCCGCCGGCGCCAGCTGTTTTCACAGGCTGCCGACGGGATTTGCACAACGCCGGTTTTTTACCGGCGGGAGAATTACGAAACCTGCGGGAGCGGAAATGACGCCGCTTCCCGCCAATTCTCCGACCCTGCGTGGGGTCGGAGAATCCCGCCCCAGATCCCAGAAACAGCAATTAGGTAACTTCATCAGTCTCTGATATTGCTGTTTCAGGGAGAACCTTTGTAATAATATCTACTTATGACAATAAGCAAATAGTATTATTATTATCTTTATTGGTATTAAACTTGTAATTTGTCATATATAAAATATGAAAACTCAATAAAAAAACATTTATTAAAAAAAAAAAAAAAAATCTTTATTGGTATTACAAGTAGGCTTACATTAACATTACAATGAAGTTACTGTGAAAATCTCCTATCGCCACATTCCGGTGCCTGTTCGGGTACACTGAGGGAGAATTCAGAATGTCCAATTCACTTAACAGCACCTCTTTTGGGATTTGTGGGCAGAAACCGGAGCACCCAGGGGAAACCCACGTAGACAAAGGGAGAATGTGCTGACTCCGCACAGACAGTGACCCAAGCCGGGAATCAAACCCGGGTCCCTGGCAGTGTGAAGCAGCAGTACTAACCACTGTGCTACCGTGCTGGCCATATATTAGCCAGGGTACCAAAGCACACTCTGCTTTCTTTACTCAGAGTCGTAGCATTTTTAAAATTCAACTGAACAGGCAGATTGGACTTTATTTAATTTGAAGACATCATGTATGTCCAGCATTTCCTCGGTGTAGGACTCCAGCGCCAATTTAGATTCATTGCTCAAGCCTTGCGGTGCCGAAAACAAGAATATCCTTTTTGAAATCAGGATGTGCTTTGCATTTAAGGCTGGTGACATGTATGATTCTCAGTTCCGTATCTCTTATCTTCTGGCTCTTCACGTTGGTGGGATCTTCTGGTCCTGCTGACGGCATCCTCGGCACCCCCCCCCCCCCCCCCCCCCCCCCACCTTTGCAGCGGGTTTCCCAGCAACATGGGGTGGAATCAATGGCAAACCCCCCTTGATAGAGGTGGAACCAGAAAATGCCACAGCCGGCCAACAGAGGCACATGCTGCGGGAAGGTCGGAGAATCCCACCTCTGATTTCAAATAATTACAAATCCACCTAACTGGAATAATGTTAAGACTTACTTTTGCATATTCATGGCTATGCAACTGAGTCTTACTGAACATCCTACCCACAGAGAAAAAAAAGTCTCATCAAAGTGTTATTTCAGAGAGCAACTTCACATTAACTTTATCTCGGAAGTTGGCTGTGAAAAGTTTCAATTTCCTCCTGCGTCTCACACATTTCACTTGTGTTTGGGACAAGCAGGATGTGAGTGTAACCATTTCAGTATTTGACTCAAGATGATTGTGATTTGCTCGATTGCAGTGACAACTGACTCAGCTGTTTGAGGTGGAGCTGCCGGGCTGGGCTTCCTGCTGAGCATTGATTGAACCCATCAAGTGGATGATTAGTAAGTTGGATCTGTTCTTCCAGGTCCCTGAAAGCAAAGGAAGTGCAAAAGGCCACCTGTGATTTTCAGCATTACAAGCGAACATGTGATTGCCACCTGAGGCAAATTCCTGTAAGCACTTCAGAAAGATCACAAAGATAAGTACAGTCAAAGGGCACCATTTAGCCTGTCTGACCCATTTTTAACCAGAAACCTGCACAATCTTTGCCCCCATCAAAGCATCTAACCGCCTATTGAATACTTCCAATACCACAGGACCACCATTGCAGGTATTAAAAATTCTATGTGTTAAGTGCCTCTGACTTCAATCCTGAACTTGCCTTTTTTTAAATCAATTTTTGCCTTTGTCTCGCCATCATGCTTGGATTTGAAATAGTGCCCTGGATTAATCCATTGCATTTTGATTAATATCCCATTTAGCTCTATAAGATCTCCTTTAGTCCATTTCTCAAGATGAAATACTCCAGCCTTTACCTCAAAATGTAGCCCTTACCTGCGTCATGTTCATGACTTGAATGTTTTTCTTCTGTTCTGCAATCAATGTTAAATGCTGGTCTCTCTGATTTACTTCATTACTTTGCAAATTTACAGTAGTTCTAATTGCCCAACACATAAGTGTTTTGCAGTCTTACAATAGTTTTATGAAGTCTATCACCATTATTAAAAACAAAAAGCGTTGTGGATCATAAGACGTGTTCTTTCCTGTGTTATGTCATGCAATAGGAAGAGCCAGTAACAATGGTACATGCTCATTGTTATAAGTCCATGCAAATCTAATAAATTATATGCCCAATTCATAGAATTAATTACATTTCTGAAACTTAAAGTTTGCAGATACATGGTGGTACAGCTGTTAGAATTGCTGACTTACAGTGCCCGGAGCCTGGGTTCGATTCTGACCTTGGGTGATGGTCTGTGTAGAGTTTGCACATTCTTCCCGTGTCTGCGTGGGTTTTCTCAGGGTGCTCCGGTTTCCTCCCACAGTCCAAAGGTGTGCAGGTTCGGTGGATTAGCCACGTTACATTGCCCCTTAAAGTCCAGAGCTGTGCACGTAAGGTGGATTGGCCGTGATTAATGTGCGTGTTTATGAGGTTAGGAAGGAGAAGAAGGTAGAGTGCTCTTTTGGAGGGTCGGTGCAGACTCGATGGGCTGAATAGCCTCCTTCTGCTCTGCAGAGATTCTATGTTCTCTATTGTATATTCTACAATTGTATATTCTATAGAGTATATTCTAAGGTAGGAAATATTAAAATAACTTACATGTCTGAAAAATCAGTCTTTTCGAATTCGAAATACACATGAAATTTGAAAAAAGCGCTCATCTCTCTAATCAATAAGCAAATGTAGATCAGGTAATTACTTTTCCTGAAGAGGTTATTTTACAACTCTGAGATATGGGGCGGGATTCTCCCGTACCTGGCGGGGCGGGGGGTCCCAGCGGGACGGAGAGGTGTGAACCACTCCGGCGTCGCCCGCACCAAAGGTGCGGAGGGCTAGGCCGGCACCGGAGTGGTTTGCGTCCCGCCGGCTGGCGTGGAAGGCTTTTGGCACCATACCAGCTGCAAGGGGCCCAGCGGCCGCCGAGAGTCCGCGCATGTGGAGGCTGACGTGGCCGACGCGTAGGAAAAGAGTGCCCCCACGGCACAGGCCCGCCCGCGGATCGGTGGGCTCCAATCGCGGGCCAGGCCACCATGGGGGCACCCCCCGGGGCCAGATCGGCCCGTGCCCCCCCCAGGACCCCAGAGCCAGCCCACGGCACCAGGTCCCACTGGTAAGGGACCTAGTCTGACCTACGCCGGCGGGACTGGCAAAGAACCAGCGGGACTCCAGCCCATCGCCGGCCAGAGAATCGTGGGGGGAAGTCGCTGCGAGCGGCCGCCGACTGGAACGGCACGATTCCCACCCCCGCCGAATCTCCGGTGCCAGAGAATTCGGCGGACGGCGGGGGCGGGATTCACGCCGCCCCCCCGGCGATTCTCAGACCCGGTGGGGGGTCGGAGAATCCCGCCCGTGAGCCTTACCTTCTTAATTTCCTGCCCTGACTCCCACTCTGAACTATTTCTCTTTGACCTTTATTCTGACCCAGTGCAGCTCAAACCAAACTCAACGGTCACCAGATGGGGCTAAAAGCTGCCATGCCCTGGTCTTCGGGCATGGAGGTCATGATTCACAATCTGCTTGGGCTGGTTTTGAACAAGGAGGGCAGCAGATATATTTGGTGAATCCAGCTAATCTGCATGATTGCAGTGTATAGCCGAGCAGCTCACGCACTGCTTCCTCCTTCTTCTCCTAGAAATGGCTGCCTTAGGGCAGCACGGTGGCCTAGTGGTTAGCACAGTTGTCTCACGGCGCTGAGGTCCCAGGTTCGATCCCGGCTCTGGGGCACTGTCCGTGTGGAGTTTGCACATTCTCCCCGTGTCTGTGTGGGTTTCACCCCCACAACCCAAAAATGTGCAGAGTAGGTGGATTGGCCACACTAAATTGCCCCTTAATTGGAAAAAATAATTGGGTACTCTAAAAAAAAATTTTTATGTACTCTTTTTTTGCCTCTGTACTTAACAGAGGGTCAAGCAGCACTGCGCTGATACCGCCTTGTGCAGCCATTCTGCTCTTCTTAAAGACAGGCTGTCCCACTTAAAGAGAAACTGCTAAATAATATTGGTGTAGATGGGTAGCCGTTTTTTGGGGATCACTCTCAGAACGGAATGGGAGCAGGTGATAAGGGAAGTCAATTCCATGCACCCATTTGAGGACATGGCAGTAGTGCCACAAGATGTCTAGGTGGTCCAGATTAGTGAATACATTTTCACAAATATCTTCTACCCACCACACCTTCAATTGGCCTCAGTGTTCACCAGTCCCCCAACACTTACCCAGCACCACTCCATCACACTCAGGATTCATGCCTCACATCCTCACACACTTAACAATCCTGCAAACCACTGACCTGAATATTGGCTATTATGTATTCAGCCTTTACCTATACCTCCTAGGCGGTGTATCAGCTATGCTGGTGTTTCTGTGATGTTAAATGAATTGCTGGTCATGGGTGGGAAGGGGGGTGGGGGCAGCAGCCCCTGTGATTGCCTCCAAATCCCATTCTATGTTGACTGGTCTGACAGCAGCCTGCATCTGTGCCTCCCACAATGAAAATCCTGTTTCTTTTCTGCCCATGGCAGAGCTGGGATTTTCCTGTTTCCAACCTCCAGGATGAAAATCCAACCTAATAAGTCACCAGGTCAGGATCGGATGCATCCGAGGATACAGGGGAAAGTAAAGGTGGAATTTGCCGGTGCAATGTTCATGATCTTGCACTGCACCTTAGATACAGGGGTATTGTCAGAGGACTGGAGAATTATCAATTAAACACTTGTTCAAGAAAAGTTGTGATGATAAACCTTGCGACCAAAAGCCAGTCAGCTTAACCTCCAGAATGGAAATGATAATTCAGGACAAAACTAACATTAACTTGGACAAATATGGATTGTTAAGGAACGCCAGCATGAATTTGTTAACGAAAAGTCATGTTGAAGTAACTTGACGGTATTTTATGAGGTAGGAGCAGAAAGGGTTAATGAAGGCAATGTACTTGATCTGGTGTACATGGATTTACAAAAGACATTTGTCTAAGTACCATATGACAGGCTTGTCAGAAACCTAAAAGCCCAAAGAAATAAAAAGAGACTGGCAACATAGAATACGACACAGCCCAAGTGAGATCAAACAGAATAGCAGTCATTGGCTGTTTTTTTCTGATTAGAGAAAGATATAAAGTGATGTTTCCCAATGGTCAGTATTGGGACTGCTGCTTTTCTTCATCCATCTGAATGACCTAGACTGTGTGCAGGACACAATTTTAATATTTGCCCAGTACAGAGGCTGCCAAGTCCAGGGATATTGACTGCAGGACAGGCCTGCACACCAAGCTGTGTTTTTTTCCTGTGGAGCACTCAGCCCTTGGCCCCCCTGCAGTGAGGGTACCCTTCTTTCAAATGATTGCTTTTGCTGCATGGCCGCTGCACTTCTGCATTGCCTGCTATCTCTGACTTCTGACTGTTAAGTCCACATAGTCTCTGGACCGGTTGTCATCTGTGAATCCTTTTAATTTTTGCAGGAGGAATGTCGACACTCTGTGACTCCTGTCTGAAAGCCCCTGAACTAAAATGGGAATCTTGAGATATTTCCCCTTTCCACAGAGTACTAAGAACAACAGTGACCCTCCCACATGACAACACCCCTGACTTCCGACTGTTGGTGTGAACTATCGCTAATGTGGCACTCTAACAACTCCTCCCCCCCCCCCCCCCCCACCAGTAAACATGTGATATCCCTTTATCCCATTGCTTGTCAGCATTTCATGTACCCTCGTCGGTATCCAGTTTCCCTCCTCTCAGTCTTCTCTCGGCCTTCCATTGTTCATCATAATCCTCCACCTCCCTGACCCACAACCTTTTATTGTGACTTTTGCCTTTTTCCTCCCTGCCCATGCACATCCCTCCCTGCTCCACCCCCCTCCCACCCCCACCCGACACACACACACTTGCAGGGCCCTCCTTCCCCAATGCCCCTTGTGTTTGCCCTTCTCTGCCGTCTTTTCACAGCCTTCCCTCCCCATTGCTCCTCTTGTAATCGACAACCCGACCCTCACTTCTCACCGCCTCCTCTCAAACTTTGGTTGGTTGAAGTGGAGGCTCCATGTGTCACGCAGCATAATAGTGTCCAAGCAGACAACGGTGTCAGGTATGGGAGCAGAAGAGCCCTGCAGTCCACAACCCTGGACACAGCACTGGTCGGAATCAGTCCAAGTGGAGGGTCCGTGTGTTCCGCAGCACAGCTCTGTGCATAAAGAGAAACTCGGCCTGGAGTTGGAGCGCAGGAACTGCCTTGCCCCAGCAGAGAGGTGTTCAGCACAGCAGGAGCAGCGCAGCACTATGGCAGGCAGGCTATGTATGCTACACTCAACTCAGGGTCTAAGGTGAACCGAGGTCCAAAGTCTACTCACCACTCTTCTTCAAAATGGATTTGTGGCTAATGTGATTTCACGCTGGCGTGACGCAAGATTGGAAGGCATTGGGAGATTCTGGCGAGCCGCATTTTTAAAGAGCATTCATGACATGCAAATTACATTCAATCCACTTGATGGGCCAAAGGGCCTCTCCTGGGAAAACAAAAATCAGCAGGTAATTGGGAAGGTAAATGCAACTTTGGCCTTTCTTCCAAAAGGGAATGGAAGATAAAAATAGAGAAGTCTTGCTCAACCTATAGAAGGCACCAGTTACATCAGGAATACTGTGAACAGATTTGCTCTGTTTTTCTAACAAATCATATACTGGCATTGGAATCTAGAAAAGGTTCACGAGGTTGATCCCAGGTTTCGAGGGATTTTCTTATGAGCAGAGTTTAAGTAGGTTGGGTCTGTCCTCATTTGTGTTGAACAAAATGAGAGGAGGCCTTATTGAGACATATAAGATTCTCAGGGGGCTTGACAGGATAGATGCTGAGAGGTTGTTTCCCCTTGTGGGACAGTCTAGGACCAGAAGCCATAATCTTAGAGTAAGGGGTCAGCCATTTAAGTCAATGATGTAGAGTAACTACCTGGTCAATCTTTGTGTCATCAGTGAATCTGTGGAATTCTTTACCGCAGAAAGTAGTAACAGCTGGGTCATTAAGTAGTCAATGCTGAGATAGACAGATTTTTAATCAGTAAGGATTCGAGGGTTATGGGCATAAGGCGGGAAAGTGGAATTGAGGATTATCATGTCAGATTGAATGGCGGAGCAGCCTTAATGGTCCGAATAACCTACTTCTGCTCCTAGGTCTTATGCCCTTATAAATGCATCAGCAATATGACAGGAAGCACGGGACTGCCTTTTTAAACGCCTCCCTCCAACGTTAACATCAACCTGAAAATGTACTTGATGCTGTAGTATAAAAAGAAAAAGAAAGATTTTCTTTATTAGAGTGTCTTCATACCTTCAGGATGTTCAAAGTACTTTACAGCCAAGAAAGTTCTTTTGAAGCACAATCCCTCCTGTAATATGGAAAACATCACAAAATATCTGTGTGTAGCAAGCTCTCAGAAATACCAAAGGGATAACGGCCAGATAATATGTTAGAGTGCTGAGAGACGGGGTTAACTCTCTTGCTTTTAAAAATTGTGGCATGGGATATTTTACTCCTGCCCTTGGTTTAACAGCTTATCCAGATCAGCACTTCTATTCAGTCATGACAATAGAATCGACTGGCAAGATGTTGGTGCAACATATTAACATGACAAGAGGAGTATTGATAATGAAAAAAACAGCAGTAATATGTCAATAAAATAATGGTAATAAAGTTTATGAAGCATTAAATGGTTCCCATGTGCTGACTAAATGGTCCTGGTGTTTATTAACTTCTGACAGTCATTTAATGGTCTGTACACAGGGAATGTCAAAGCTGGAAGTTCCTCTGCAATGTTTCAAATTTGTAATTAATAAAAAATCCTTGTACAAAATGTTCATCCAGGATTTCTAATGTGGGTAAACTTGCTAAGAGAGGGCATTGAGTGACAGGCTGAAACCTCAGGACTTCTGTACTAGTCTGAGCAGATCCGTTACAGTTTCAGAGGGATAGAAACAGTTGAGCTGACTTTCGACCAACTAACCCCCACCAACCAGCAAAATCCAGGCCAATGTATCACTAACCTCGTTCCCTTTATTCCTGTGGCAAAATGAAGGAAGAAATATATGGAGCATGGAACTCATTGCACAATCAACTAGGAATAAGCTTAATTTCTCAGACATCATCCAGTTCATGATTTGGATAGTATTATATCCCTTGAATTTAAGTGCTGCCTCACTTCATTAGGTACTGTCACCATTGTGCTTAGTCAATTCTTTGTTCGTTTCAGTTACTTCAATCAGTGTGTCTGCATGCTTGAATCTTAGGCATTTAGATCCTGTATGTATGATAAATGTTGCTTGACACCTGGGAGTTTGTGTCAATATAGAACATCCAGGGAGACGGATGGATATTCTAATTTAAAATAGATATGCACAGAATGTTCAGCGCAAAATCAGACTATTTAGTCTAACTTCTGCTGTCATCTCCATGTTCTAAACAAGCCTTGTGCTACCCGACGTCAACTAATGTTCGCAGTATGTCCTTCACCTCCTCATTGCGTTTCTCGTTCTAGCTTCTGAAATCCACCTCAGCTATTCACCCTTCGGGTGACAAGTTTTCTTTTCCGCTCTTTGGGTGAAGAAGCTTTTTCCTGAATTTGCCATTGGATCGATTGGTACTATCAGATATGCACAGCCTCCACCTATGGTCCCCCACACAAGTTTTAATCCTTTCCCATGTTTCCATACTTTTAACTACTTATGATGTGGAGATGCCGGCGTTGGACTGGAGTGCGCACAGGAAGACGTCTTACAACACCAGGTTAAAGTCAAACAGGTTTGTTTCAAACACTAGCTTTCGGAGCACTGCTCCTTCCTCAGGTGAATGAAGAGATATTCTCTTCAATGAAGAGTTAACCACTTATGCCGGCGTTTTTAATTATATTCTTGGACAATATCTTCGCTACAGTATCCAAAGGAGGGGAAATGTTCTGCAGCCCACTACTGGAGTAACCAGTGTAACAAATATTCGATTTTCCTTACTTTCAGTCACTGGTTCAAGGACCACAGTTGTCCAATTCATGCTTGCATGGCTTTGGGCCACCAACAGAAGCACTTTGCTGTTGCTGCCCAAGTGCAATTTACTTGTCACTCTCATGAGTTAACATGGAGTAAGCTGGAAGAAGAAATTGAGAGTGAACCGTGTGTCACCTAATTGGAAGGTTCAAGCATTAACTTGATCAGGTGCTACCAAAGTAAGCGATAGAAATTCAGCTGAGCATTGTTCATTTCAGGTTTGATAATAACGCACATCATGGCGCTGGCATCTGAGGGACTGAGTTCGGTGCTTAACATGAGCTTGTCGTCACAAGTAATTATCCCGTAATTCCTGTCACAAAGCGAATTAAATTTACTGTGAACTTGTCCATCTTAAATAATTGTAAATTTTATTGTAAAATCATTATATAATGGTCATATAAAATGTGTCAAAGATTATCTTTATGTGTACCTTGGACTAGTAAAAGGACACACCTTTCATCAGCCACCACAAATTATATTTGCCAAGCAAAATCATTCTAAAGGGGGCACAGGGCAGAACCCACAATCAGCACAAACATTGCTGTGCTTCAAGAAAAAGAGGCATCATCAACTTTTCCTGATCCGCAATAAATGAGGCCATTTCAGTGTTGGCACATACCTTGACGTGTCTATTCCTCCATTTAGTTCTGTCACCATAGTTGAACTAAACACTCCCTGAGAAGCAGGGCACAGGGTACAAACACCAAATATAGAGACATAAGACAATAAGACCTAGGAGCAGAATTAGGACACTCGGCCCATCGAGTCTATATCCGCCATTCAATCATGGCTGATATTTTCTCAACCCCATTCTCCTGCCTTCTCCCCATAACCCCTGATCTCTTTATTAATCAAGACATAAAACCATAGAATTCCTACAATGCAGAAAGAGTCCTTTCAGCCCATCAAATCGGCACCGACCCTCTGAAAGGGCACTCTACCCCAGCCCACTCCCCCATCCTATCCCCATAACCCCACCTAACCTGCACATCTTTGGACACTAATGGACAATTTAGCATGGCCAATCCACCTAACCTGCACATCTTTGGACTGTGGGAGGGAACTGGCGCATCTGGAAGAAACCCATGCAGACATGGGGAGAACGTGCAAACTCCACACAGAGAGTAACCCAAGGCTGGAATTGAACCTGGGTCTCTGGTGCTGTGAGGCAGCAATGCTAACTACTGTGACATTGTGCTGTATGAGAGAAGGTGCACAACAATCTTTGTGAATAAGAAACTTTGCACAGAATACCTTTATGCGTTCTTTGTTTAAATGAATTGTTAGAATTTGTCATTCCACCTGGTTAATGCACAAACTAAAAATTGAGACATTTCTCGAAAATCACGTTACTTAGCATTTACATTTTTTTAAATGCTGATTGGATTAGTAAAATTATAATTTTCCTTGCAAAATAGTTGTGATTGTTTCTATCATCCTAAAATAACCATTGCCAAAATGATACACTTGGCTTTATTTGTTTAGTATTTGGGTCAGTGTTTGAGAATAAAGGTTTCCATACTCCCTTAGTTGTTACTTGTCGATGTGTTGGAAGCAGTTCAGAGAAGGTTGACCAGAATGATATCTGGAATCGATCTTATAAGGAAGGATTGGACATGCTGGGCTTATATCCATTGGAGTTCAGAAGAGTAACAGGCAACCTAATTGAAACATAAAAGGTGGTGTCCTGACAGGGTGAATGTGGCACGGTTGTTTCCTCTTGTGGGAGAATCTAGAACTTGGGGTCACAGTTTAAAATTAAGGGGTTGCCCATTTAAATTGGAGATTAGGTGAAATTGTTTCACTCAGAAGGTCGTGGGTGTTTGGAACACTCTACCTGAAAAGGTGCTGGAGGCAGAGTATTTGAATATTTTAATGCAGAGGTGGATAGATTCATGGTAAACATCTGGATGAACGGTTATTGGGGGAGACAGAATGCAGATTTGCGGTTAAAATCAGATCAGCCATGATCTTATTAAATGGCGGAACAGGCTAGAGGGGCTGAATGGCTTTCTCCTGCTCCTTGTTTGTATGTTCGTAAGGCGACAGCCGTAGTCCTGCTTCTGCTATGATTTCTATATTTTTTGGTTTTCAGTGATTTAACATGGGATATTCAGGAGTGCACTTGCAACATATTAATACCATTTTGCAAAGCAGTTTTTGCTTCACACTAACACAGCCGAAGTCCAGAATCTAGTCCCAACATAAGGCAGCATGGTAGCACAGTGATTAGCACAGTTGCTTCACAGCTCCAGGGCCCCAGGTTTGATTCCCGGCTTGGGTGACTCTTTGTGCAGAGTCTGCACGTTTTCACCGTGTCTGCGTGGGTTTCCTCCGGATGCTCCGGTTTCCTCGCACAGTCCAAAGATGTGCAGGTTAGGTGGATTGGCCATGCTAAATTGCCCTTAGGTTAGGTGGGGTTGCTGGGTTACGGGATAGGGTGGAGATGTGGGCTTAAGTAGGGTGCTCTTTCCAAGAGCTGGTGCAGACTCGATGGGCCAAATGGTCTCCTTCGGCCCAGAAAATTCTATGATTATATTCTATGGTTCTATAATATCATAACTAACGAGGAATGATTAATAAGGGGATCAGGGATTATGAGAAGGCAGCAGAATGGGGATGAGAAAAATATCAGCCATGATTGAATGGCGGAGCAGACTCGATGGGCTGAGTGTCCTAATTCTGCTTCTATGTCTTACGGTCTTCTGGTGAACTTCCCCTGAGAAGGCGGTCACTTCCGTATAACTTAAATATGACTTTGCATCAATGCTAAGCTTCTAACGCAAATACACCATTTAATTTACAACAGTACGGAAACATTTAATACCTAACATGTCTTTTTAAGGTTTTAAACACAATCAGTTTCCTTGGATTATTTCCATCAATACACGACAATTAAAAATGTTAATCTGAGCCGGGATTCTCCCCTACCCGACGGGGCGGGGGGTCCCGGCGTGATGGAGTGGCGAGAACCACTCCGGCGTCGGCCCGCCCCAAAGGTGCGGATTTCTCCGCACCTTTAGGGGCCAAGCCCTAACATTGAGGGGCTAGGCTCGCGCCGGAGTGGTTGATGCTCCACCGGCCGGCGGGAAAGGCCTTTGGCGCCACGTCAGCCGGGGCCGAAGGGACTTTGCCAGCCAGCGGAAGTCCGCGCATGCGTCAGAGCGTCAGCAGCTGCTGACGACATCCCCGCGCATGCGCAGGGGAGGGAGTCACTTCCGCGTCCACCATCGTAAAGACGATGGCAAACGCGGAAGGAAAAGAGTGCCCCCACAGCACAGGCCCGTCCGCCGATCGGTGGGCCCCGATCGCGGGCCAGGCCACCGTGGGGGCACCCCCCCGGTGCCAGATCGTCCCCCCCAAGGACCCCAGAGCCTGCCCGCGCCGCCTGCTCCCACCGGTAAGGTAGGTGGTTTGATTCCCGCTGGCGGGACCGGCATGTCAGCAGCGGGTCTTCAACCATCGTGGGCCGAAGAATCGCCGGGGGGGGGGCCCGCCGACAGGCGCGGCGCGATTCCCACCCCTGCCGAATCTCTGGTGCCGGAGACTTCAGGAGACAGCGGGGGCGGGATTCACACTGGCCCCTGGCCATTCACCGACCCGGTGGGGGGTCAGAGAATCCCGCCCCTGATGGCTTCCTTTGAATCCTTATTATTAAAATTTTCAACACTGGTAAATTTTAAAGTTTTTTAATGTTGCATGTTGCTTAATACTGTAATCTCTGTTACTCAGAACCAATGGCGCAGTTGTCAATTTCATGTTTTTTATCATGATATAAAGGGACACATCACTCATAAGGGATTTGGTAAACATGTTGTGGGTGCATTTGTTTAGACTCGGCACACAACAACATTCATGCAAAGGTAGAATTCTTGAAGACATCAGCAGCATAGTGGTGTGTGCTGTTTTCTGCTCACAGGTCAAAGTGATACTGAGACTGGATCACACAACACACTTCCCCCTCCAGTGATGTCATGCTGCTATCCCATTTGAGGCATATTAAAACATCCTCATTTCTTTCTGAAGGTACTTTTCCCATTTCCAGAAATGTATAACCATTTACAATATATGTTCATGCTCAGTTACCATTGTATAAGTGTATCAAACAAATGAATCTATGGGTTGTCTTCGATGGTGCAGAGAAGACTGAGGGGTGACCTGATCGAGGTGCACAACATTATGAGGGGCACTGACAGGGTGGACAGGGAATAGCTGTTCCCCTTAGTTGAAGAGTCAGTTACGAAGGGACACAAATTCAAGATGAGGGGTGCGACAACATGAACCTCAACATGTGTGTTCTCTGCATTACATGTAGAATCGAAGGAAGTTGTACAATTAGACAAAATCTTTCTTGAATACATAATACTCCCAGCTTCAAGAAAATAAATCAATCTCATTATTAGTGCATGTGTGACCTCTCATTTACATTTGTATCTGGTAGAATGAGAGATGCCCATGTAATTACCTTCCTGAAGCTGACAGTTTGTGACGCAGGAATTCATGGTTGTTGCTGTGTTCCCTGCTAGAGGTAATCAGTAGCAATCTAGGTTTGTGTGTAGCTGATGGCATATGGGAGTGAGCATATCACTGCTGAGATGAAAACGACACAAGAACTGTTATTCTGTCAATGCCAAATAGTTGCTGTTTTGCTCACAGATTCTCCGAAAAGGATAATCATCTGTCAGAACCTAATTCCTTTGTATAGTTTATGTGTTCTGTAATTTTAAAGGTGCCAAAATAAGCACTCTAACAGCGATTGGACAATATTATTCACAGAAATGTTTTATCACAGCACAACCAATATAGTTTAAATGATAATGCAATATTAAATTAATAACTTGTATGTAGCATTATATGGTAGTGTATGTTAATTACTTTACATCTTATTCACGACATAAAGTAACCAGCACACACTACACGTTAGTAATAACAGTCAGTGAATATTCTAAAATGGTATAGCAATGGCAACAACATTTTCTAGTACCACAGTTCCTCTTACTAAATGATGTTATCCTTCAGGATGATGCATCGGAGCCCATGTTATACTTGCTGTCCTCCATCACAATGTACAGTGGAACCACTTGCAAAAGGTAAACAGAAGACAACGCATCAAAACTATATATTATACAAAAATAAATAAATACTATGACATTGAGTGTGGCTTACAGTTCAATCTTAAATGCCAACATTTATAAATTGCCTCTGCTGTGCTCAACGCATTCTTATAACCCACTGAATGAATTATAGCCTTTAAATCGTTTGGCTGCATCTGGTATTTTATCGGTTCCCAGAGACATTGAGGGTGTAACTTTGCTTTTGCAACACAGATGCTGTGAAATCCATACCAATGAAGGATGAAGGTTTCAAAATGTGAAAATGGAAAAGATGTACCGATTACAAAATAATGCATTGCTGCTGTGTTGTATCAAATTCACCAAATAACTTCGAACTTCCTTTTAAATGTCCCCTCAAAGGCGCATCACAACAGGGTGCAACAAAAGCAATTGTGATAAGAATAGATGTTCCGTGAGTTTAATCTTCAACTGGAAGTGCAGGATGAAAAATGGGAAATTCCCATTGCCTTTCGTATCCTCCAATAAAACTCAACTCAGTTCCAGTTTACTTGATGTATCCACCTAATTGTATATAAAGGTGATCATATCATTTAATAGAGATTTGCAACATTTCTAAAAGCTTCCTAATTGGATTTTCACAAAGCATTTTGTGGATTGCTATAGAATGTTGGGGTGCAGTTATTACCTCAAGTGTCAATGATCCTTGAGGCATTGCTGGAGTCATGTAGAGGAATGACATATCTCTATAGGACAGAGTCTGGCATGGAACAGCATCCACTCACCTCATCTCACTGATTTGAAATCTTTCCTGTACTTTGTCCAAGCATTAAAATAGATTCTGCTAAATATACTACAATATTCAATGGCCGTTATGGCAAAACAGGCAGTTTAATAGGTATCTGTCTTTATCTGACCTGTAAGCATAGTGAGTGATAGGAACGTATTATAATGGGAAGAGATGGGAATATGTGTTAATCTTTTAAAGACACAGAAACATGAAAATCTGCTTGGCTAATTAGGATTCATCTTTAAAAATACCTGAAATTCCACAATGCTGATCACTGCGCATTAGCAGGATTGAGAAGCTGCAGTACTGTCACTGAGAAAGAATACGCTCTTTGGTGCGATATTGCTTGTGATAGACATAAATTGTGCCAGTGTTTTATCTTGATGCTTTAAAAAAAATTCACATGGACTTGAAAAACAGATTTTATCACACAGATATAAATTCCTAAATCAGTGTCGATCTTTTGTAGTTGAATACATACAAGTTTTTATTAGATATTGCCTGGAGCCAAGTACTTGATCAAAATCTACGCAGAGTTGTTTTAAATCAATTTGAGTACCTGCTGTAACCCAACATTGGTCATAGTCGCAGTTCTCATCTACTTCATCTGGTTGCCTGAAGTGACAATATATATTGGTAAGCAGCAAGATTTGTGCAGAACTGTTGAGGCAGGAAGACTCCTTCAAGGCTTCATAGCTGTGAACATGGACGATATCAAATATTTCTCAATATGCTGTAAGGTAGTGATCCAGAAAAGGGATTCAGACGATCTTTTCAATGTCAGCCACTGCCATTTACGGCAATTCCCTGAATTTGGACTGCTGTCTTCAATTTACTGCAAGCTTTTGTATATTATTCATCACAAAGCATTTGGACTTTGGAATTAAAATCTGATAATTGTCACTGCCCTCCACTAAAAGATGAATTCCAAAATTTGGAGCGAACCCAATAAAAGAACGGCAATGACAATATTGTCACAAAGTTCTTTAAATATATTGAATTTCCTCATTTAAAGTAGAATTATTGAATCTTACAGGACATGGGCAGCACTGTGGGGCAATGGTTAGCATTGCTGCCTCACGGCGCCAAGGTCCCAGGTTCGATCCCGGCTCTGGGTCACTGTCCATGTGGCATTTGCCTGTTCTTCCCTGTTTGCCCCCACAACCCAAAGATGTGCAGGTTAGGTGGATTGGCCACGCTAAATTGCCCCTTAATTGGAAAAAATGAATTGGGTACTCTAAATTTAAAAAAAAGAATCTTACAGTACATTTGGAGGTCATTTGACTTGGCTTTTTGAGGAAAACTGTCCAATTAGTCGCACACCCATGTCTTTCCTCACAACCCTGTAAAAGCTTCACGACGTGCGTCACAACACAATCCTGTTCATGCAGTCACAGTGATCAAATTAAATTGGTACTGCCATAGTAACTCAGGCACATGGAGCTATTGATTGGCTGCACAATGGGAGAGCAAGAAATCAGACTTCACTGATGCCAATTAAAGGCAGTCATTTTGAATAGGGTAGCCCAATTGGACAAATTCAGATCCTCTATCAGTTTTGCAGAGCCCTCCTGAAATCTGGAATTATCCTTAATTCCTTGGCAACAATGCCTTGACTGATTAAGAGTGGCAAAAGGTTGCAAGTGATGTTCCGCAGGAACAGTGCTGAGACCACTACTGGATTTACAATTTACATTCGTGATTTGGACTTGGAAATTGGAAACTCAAGCACAAAATTTGTAGTTATACCAAATCCCACGCTTCAGTATCAAATCTTATCAACACATCCTTTTATTTATTTTTTTCTCATTTGATTTTACAGCTTTTTAAAAAATGTGTCCATGTTTGTTGCTTCCATAGCCCTTGAGGTGGCATAAGGCCCACAGTCTAACCACCCTCGGAGTAAGGAGTTTCATAGAATCCCTACAGTGCAGAAGGAGGCCATTTGGCCCATTGAGTCTGCACTGACCTTTCAAAACACCACCCTACTTAGGCCCAATCTCCTGCCTTATTCCTGCAACCCCACCCTAAGGGCCAATTTAGCATGGCCAATCCACCAAACCTCCACATCTTTGGACTGTAGGAGGAAATCAGAGCACCCGGAGGAAACCCACACAGACATGGGGAGAATGTGCAAACTCCCCACAGACAGCCACCCGAGGTCGGAATCGAATACCGGTCCCTGGGACTGTGAGGCAGCAGTGCTAACCACTGTGCCACCATGACGCCCATTCTCCTGACGTCTTTATTGGCTTTTTCATGGACTCTTATATTTAAACAGAAAAACACCTTTCAGAATCTCAAAGACCTCTATCAGGTCACTCCTTAGTTATTTCCTTTCTAGAGAAAATAATCCAAGCTTTTAATGTTCTATCTCCCCTCACAGGTATAATCTCTCAAGTCTGCTATCATTCTTGAAAATCATTTTTGCAGTTCCTCCTATGCCTTCATATTCTTTTTATAATATGGAGACTAAACTCCAGTGCTTTTGCTTGCTTCTTATTATGTCTTTAATTATAACAACAACTTGAATACACAAAGCAACTTCAACATCGCAAAATGGCATAGGCGCTTCACTGGAGCGATTGTCAGGCAAACATTTGGCACCAAACTATTGAGGGGGATCTTCGGGCAGAAAATCAATAACTTAGACAAATAAGTAGGTTTTATAGAGCCTCTCAAAGGACGAAAGAGTAGAGTAACAGAGAGGTTTAAAAAAATAAATCCTCAAGCTTTGGGCCGAGCCAGCTGAAGGCATGGTTGCTAATGAATGGGCATCAAATAAAATCAGGGATGCACAAGAGGTAGAATTGGAGGAGTACAGAGATTGCAGAGATTTGTACAGCTGGAGGAGGTCGCAATAATAGGGGAGGGCATGGCCATGAAGAAATTTGGAAACAATTATGAGAATTTTAAAATTGAAGCTTTTTCTTATTCATCCAAAGGATGTGGGCTTTGCTGGCTCGGCCAGCATTTATTATCTATCCCCAAATGCCCTTGGGCAGGTGGTGGTGAGCTGCCTTCTTGAGCCACTGAAGGTCCACCCACAGTGCTATTGGGGAGTTCCAGGATTTTGGCCCAGCAACAGTGTTATGGTTTGGGCCAGGGTTTAGAGAACCCCAAAGTGTATCATGGAGTTCACCTGACCCACAACTTTTAATAGATTGTGGTATGGGGCCAGCGTCAATCACGCCCCCGGCATGTCCCGAATTCTCCACCACCCGAGATTTGGTGGGGGCAGGAATCGTGCCGCGCCGGTCAGCGGGCCCCCCGCGGCGATTCTCCGGCCTGCAATGGGCCGAAGTCCCGCCGCTGACAGGCCTCTCCCGCCGGCGTGGTTTAAACCACCTACCTGACTGGCGGGATTACCGGCGCGGGCGGGCTCCGGGGTCCTGGTGGGGGGCGCGGGGCGATCTGACCCCGGGGGGTGCCCTCACGGTGGCCTGGCCTGCGATCGGGGCCCACCGATCGGCGGGCAGGCCTGTGCCGTGGGGGCACTCTTTTTCTTCCACCTCCACCATGGCGGAGGCGGAAGAGACCCCCTCCCCTGCACATGCGCCGGTATGACAGTCAGCAGCCACTGGCGCTCCGGCGCATGCGCGGACTTACGCCGGCCGGCGAAGTCCTTTCAGCCCTGGCTGGCATGGCGCCAAAGGCTGTTCACGTCAGCCGGCGGAGTGGGAACCACTCCGGCGTGGGCCTAGACCCTCAATGTGGATTCCACACATTTCACATTTGGGGCGGCCCGACACCGGAGTGGTTCACCCCCCCCCCCCCCCCCCCCCCCCCCCCCCCCCCCGGCCGGGTAGGAGAGAATCCCGGCCCAGGTTTAACCTCTCTACAAAAACAGGTGTTATTTTTAAATCACAAAAAGATGAGGGGCGCAATTCTCCGCACTCACGGCGGTGCGGAGAATAGCGTGGCTCGTAAAATGTTACGGCCGCTCTCGTCCGACGCCCTCCCGCTATTCTCCCCCCCCCCCCACGCCCGACTCCCGATACGAATCGCTGCCGCCGTTTTTTTACGGCCAGCAGCGATTCTCAGCTGTCCGATGGGCCGAGTTCCCAGCCCTTTACGGCTGTTTTTACGAACGGCAAACACACCTGGTCTGGCCATTCGTAAAAACGGCCGTAAAGTCCCGATTTTTAAAACCATGGCACCGATTGGCACGGCAGTACCACGGCCGTGCCAAGGGTGCCATGGGCCCGCGATCAGTGGGCACCGATCGTGGGCAGCGGGTCCGATGCCCGCGCACTCTTTGTCCCTCCGCCGCCCCGCTGTATCACTTCGCGGGGCGGCTGAGGGGCATCCCGGCCCGCGCATGCGCGAGTTTTGCGCAAATGCGTGATGACGTCATCCGCGCATGCGCGGGTTGGAGTCTTCCAATCCGCGCATGCGCGGCTGACATCATATGACGTGTCAGCCGGCGCAAACTCTGGCAAGCGGGCTTAACGAAATTCGTTAAGCCCGCGATGCCGGAGTTTACGGCGGCGGCATGCTAGCCCCGACCGGGGACCAGAATCGGTTCCCGGTCGGGGAGGGGGGGGGCTGGCGTCAAACCCGCCCGGATTTGACGCCAGCCTTACGATTTCTCCCCCTCTGGGAGAATCGCGCCCCTGGAGTCAGTCCTTAGATTGCAAAGAGAGAAACTAATACACATCTTGCTGTGACTGCAGATATCCAGCTCTCAAAACGAAACAAAAACACACCCTGTAGCAGACAGCCCAAAGCGAAAGTAAAAGCAGACAGACAGCCCAGCTCCACCCACACTCTGACATCACTGATAAACACCCATTTCTTAAAGGTACATGATGGAACCATCAATTCATGAGACACGTGCTTTAACAAGGGGGAGTTGCATTTGAATGCTCCCTCGCCACTCACTCCCAGTCAACACACAAGCATGGCAGCGTACAGACCGGCTTCTCGCTTTGCCAAAACTGACCCAGCCAGGTTTCTCAATGCTGTGGGTGAGAGGCGGGCCACACTGTTTCCCCGAGAGGGTGGGAGGACCAGCAGCAGGGTCAGCAATGCTGCCTGGGAAGCAGTGCAGCGACTGTCAGTGCGGGAAGCATGACCAGGAGTGCTGGTGTCTAATGTCAGCAAAAGACCAGCAACCTCCACCAAGTTGCAAGGGTAAGTTACCACCTCTCTCCTGACGTCAGTTCCTCCTGCCACCCCTCAAATTCCCAAACCACCCCCTCCCTTCCCCCTCCAAACCACTGGCTGACACCTTGCACGCTGCCCACATCCGATCTTTGTGTTTGCTCCTTAGAACCCCCTGGCCCCCATCAGCATAACCAGTCATGTCCAGTTGGGTTGCCCATGCATGCCACTTGCTGTAGACCCCCTGACACATCAAGCATGTGGTCCATAATGAGGAACATCGCTGAGGGCGTCAATCCCATGGTGCAGACAATGGGGCGCCTCCGCAACCAGCAGTGCCAGATGGCACAGAGGTCGCAGGAGCTCACTCCAGCTGCCTCTCCATCCCAGTATTTTCACAGTAATTTCATTGCAGTGTTAATGATGACAATAAAGATTATTATTATTATGATGATGATGACACTTGTGACCAGTGGCCAGATTATTTTTCCAAGTGAATTTAAGAATTTTTCAGATAACAACAGCGGAACTCTCCCGGCGGGATCCTTCAGTCCGCCGCAGGACACCCACACCCCAGGTTTCCCGACAGCTTAGAGAGGCCACAATGGGAAAACCCATTGGCCAGCTGCGGGATCGGAGAATCCTTCTGCTGTCGGGAACGTGCCGCGTTGGAAAATGCAGCTGGCGCACCGGAGAATCCCACGTTTCTGGAAGGATTTAAACTTTAAGCTTTGTGGCTTGGTTCAACAGTTAGATATCAGCAGCCATGTTTCTGCAGTGATTATAGGTCCGCATTCTGCAGTGCTCCGCTCTTCAGCAAGCAGGCAGGATTTATAAATTAAAAGGCTTTCAGAAATTAATGATATTTGGTCAGATGACAACTGGCCATTGATACACAATGGAAATTAATCAGTGGTCTGTTCATATTAAGGAAGTAGTTTCCACTTCCCACGGTCAATACTGCCCGCATACATGCCATTTGGGGGAGTCTTCACAGTGGTAGGTATGGTATTTCACATAATTGTGGTCACTGTAACCCACTTTTAGAAGTTTCCAGATGCTTTCTAACGTGCTGTTCCAAAAATATCAGGTGATCTGTGGCAGCCATTTTAAGGTCCACTGTCCATTTTTGAAAGAAAATACGCTTTTAACAATTTAAAATATTCTCATATCTGCTCAAAATGACAGTAGCCTACACCCAGAGCAATATAAATACTTTGATGGGATGGCATACAGAAGTACGCCGATGATCTTAAATGTCTACATATCCATTGTGGTCACTTCTTCCAATGTCATATCCACTATGATAGTCTCCCTGACAAATTCAGAGAAAAGGTAATCATTTAATATTTTTCTTATTTCGCTGTTATAACCTTCAAGTTTATCAGTTGCATCTCTTAGTGGTCCTTTCCCTAATAATTTATTTTTGCAGAGTCTCTTTACATTTTTTATTAACTTCTGTCCGAAGATTTTCATGTTCCACTTTGTCATCCTCTCCTTTGTTGTCCATGTACATTACTAAATATGTTTAGTGTTTCCTTTTCTCTTTAGTTCCAACTTTGTCCCTATATCTTTACACATTAATTATGCATCATTTCTGTTTAATACAGGGATACATCTCTCCTGTTTTCCATTGCTGTTCTATTTCTTTGTTTTTTACAGCTTGTTTTCTCTCGTTCCATTTTCAGCTCGTTAAAATCAGCTTTTTTATTTTCAATTTATCACTTTGATCTTTATCTCTGGTCTTTCTCAATCTTCTTCTCAACTCATTTGCTATCGCTTTCATTTTACCTCAGGCAAAATTTTTCTTATCTGTTCTGGTTCATTTCCCATTACTAGATCCTGCAATTATCCCTCCCGTGATGGGATTTTCACGCACTGGATATGAATGGAGACCATCCCACATTGCACTATGGCTCTTGGCAACAGGGGGGTGGGGGAAGTGGTCGGGGCTGGTGGGGTGGGGAGGACATCAGAATCAGGAGGGAAGGCAGAGGGCTGGTGTATCCATTGTCTCCTTGACTTCCTCTGACGCCGTCATGAGCAGCCACCATGAAAGTGGCCCAGAAAGTGGGTCAGGCTGACCAGCCCACTTTACAGGGTAAATTAATGCCCATTTAAGGACAGCATACCTCTGCCGGTCACACTCTATGCCACATGTGGAGGCTCCCCTGATTGGATTCCCTTTGGCCAATGGAGAGCCAACCTTTGATGATAAGAGCCGTGGGAATTGCCATTCCCACCACACCACCTACCCCTTCCACCGCTCGCAACAAAACCTTTTCCCTCGTTAGGCCCTGTCTCACTGACCCTGGCAAGCCTGACCCATTTACCTGGGTCTCTTCTGGGGCCTCCTCCATGGAGTCTGCTCCTGACCAACTGGAGTACCAGCAGCGACCACCACACCCCATGACATTGCTGGGACTGAATATCTGTCCACCCTTGGATTTGCCAATAGTTCTTAGGTTCAGGGTCTCTACCCCAGAAAGGGATGGAAGGCCCAATGCCAGGCAGTTGATTTCCTGATGGCTATTGCATTGTGTCAGGCTTCTGACCATGCCAACGATGTCATTGTCCTTGGGTTTCAGGCCCATCATTGGGGCCACAGCTACAGCAACTGAATACCGCCCATTGTCAAAGCTCTACTCCTTGGCTGGGATTTTCTGGCCCCACGAAGGCGAGACCCACCGTGGGAGATGTGATTGTCAAGCCAAAAGTCCATTTACTTTGGGCAGGACTGGGCAATCCCATCCCGCTCCTTTGATATCTATTCTTTCCAGTTTATTTGTGAATAGATAAAAATTCTGGTGATTATTACTAATTTTGCATGCCTGTTTACATATTTCTACTTTCACTACCTTTCCACACTGGCCTGTTGCATATTTCATTAGTGTGGCTGATTCCTTCTTGTATTTGAATTGAATCGTCATAAAATTATCTTTCTATCCATCTATTAGTTGCATCCCTGTGTTCTGTTAGGAACACAGGAACATAGGAATTAGGAGCAGAAGTAGGCAATTCAGCTTTTCGACCCTGATCCGCTATTCAATCAGACCATGGCTGATCCTTCCCTGGTCTCAAATCCACTTCCCTGTTGTCATTATGTTAGCTGTAAGTGGTAAAGCTTGCTCACCTAGATTGGGGATATTTAAGAGGCGATCATCTCACAGGATAGAGAATCTGGTGGAGTGGTATAACAACAAAAATCTCTCCCTCAATGTCAGCAAAACTAAAGAAGTTATTAACTTCAGGAAGTAAAGTATCGCACACACCCCTGTCTGCATCAATGGTGCCAAGGTGGAGATGGTTGACAGCTTCAAATTCCTAGGTGTGCACATCACCAACAATCTGTCCTGGCTCCCCACGTCGACTCTGTGACCAAGAAAGCACAGCAGCACCTATACTTCCTCAGGAAACTAAGGGAATTTGGCAAGTGCACATTGACGCATCATTTTTTACAGATGCACCATAGAAAGCATCCTATGTGGCTACATCACAGCCGGGCATGGCTACTGCTGAGCCCAAGACCGCAAGAAACTGCAGAGTCATGGACACAGCCCAGTCCATTACATCCATTGACTCTGTCTGCACCTCCCGCTGCCTTGGGAAAGCGGGCAGCATAATCAAAGACCCCTCCCACCATGGTTATTCACTCCTCTAACTTCTTCCATCGGGCAGGAGATACAAAATTCTGAGAACACGCAGAAATAGATTCAAAAATAGCTTCTTCCCACTGATATGACTCCTGAATAACTCTCTGGGGAGTGCAACTGGGGAGCCAAATTAACTGCACTGTGGGTGGCTCAGCTACACAAGGGGTAAGAGTAAGAGTAGAAGAGCAGCACGGTAGCATGGTGGTTAGCATAAATGCTTCACAGCTCCAGGGTCCCAGGTTCGATTGCCAGCTGGGTCACTGTCTGTGCGGAGTCTGCACGTCCTCCCCCTGTGTGCGTGGGTTTCCTCCGGGTGCTCCGGTTTCCTCCCACAGTCCAAAGATGTGCGGGTTAGGTGGATTGGCCATGCTAAATTGCCTGTAGTGTCCTAAAAAAAAAGTAAGGTTAAGGGGGGGTTGTTGGGTTACGGTTATAGGGTGGATACGTGGGTTTGAGTAGGGTGATCATTGCTCAGCACAACATCGAGGGCCGAAGGGCCTGTTCTGTGTTGTACTGTTCTATGTTCTAAGAGCAATAGTGACAGGAGACTCAACAGTGAGAAGGCACAGATAGACATTAGAACATAGAACATAGAACAGTACAGCACAGAACAGGCCCTTCGGCCCTCAATGTTGTGCCGAGCCATGATTACCCTACTCAAACCCACGTATCCACCCTATACCCATAACCCAACAACCCCCCCCTTAACATTACTTTTATTAGGACACTACGGGCAATTTAGCATGGCCAATCCACCTAACCCGCACATCTTTGGACTGTGGGAGGAAACCGGAGCACCCGGAGAAAACCCACGCACACAGGGGGAGGACGTGCAGACTCCACACAGACAGTGACCCAGCCGGGAATCGAACCTGGGACCCTGGAGCTGTGAAGCATTTATGCTAACCACCATGCTACCCTGCTGCCCCAAAATTATGTAGGAAAATCTCAGAGCAGTGTAAAAACAATAGGGTAATAATAGTAGGGGATTTCTATATCCCCAGTATTAATTGGCAAAGGCAGAGTGTGAAAAGCGGACGGAATTGTTAAATGCATCCAGGAGAGGCTTTTTGAGAAAGCGCAGAGAAATCCCTGTCAGAGAGGGAGCTGTACTTGGCCTAATTTTAGGAAATGAAGTTGGATAGGTGGTATAAGTGTTAGTGGGGAGCATTTTATGATAGTGATCATAACTTGGTAAGTGTTAAGGTAGTTATGAAAAAGGACAAAGGTAGACTGGAAATAAAGTTTCTGAATTGGAGAAAGGCCGATTGTACACCTCAATCAGGTCCCCCTTCAGCCTTCTCTGCTCTAAGAAAAACAACCCCAGTTTATCCAGCCTCTCTTCAAAGCTGAAATGATCCAGCCCAGGAAACATCCTGGTGAATCTCCTCTGCACCCTTTCTAGTGCAATCACATTCTTCCTAGAGTGTGGCGACCAGAACTGTACACAGTACTCTAGCTGTGGCCTCACCAATGTTTTACACCGCTCCATCATTCCTTCCTTCTCTTATATTCTATGTTTTTACTAATAAAGACAAGGGCCGGGATTCTCCCCCACCTGGCGGGGCGGGGGGTCCCGGTGTAGCGGAGTGGCGCCAACCACTCCGGCGTCAGGCCTCCCCAAAGGTGCGGAATTCTCCGCACCTTTAGGGGCTAGGCCTGCGCCGGTGTGGTTTCCGCTACGCCGATGGCACCAAAACAGGCGCGGGGCTGGCCGAAAGGCCTTCGCCGGTCCGCGCATGCGCCGGTGCGTCAGAGGCCGCTGACGTCACCACCGGCGCATGCGCGGTAGGAGGGGGTCTCTTCCACCTCCGCCACGGTGGAGGCCGTGGTGGCGGCGAAAGAAAAAGAGTGCCCCCACGGCACTGGCCCGCCCGCCAATTGGTGGGCCCCGATCGCGGGCCAGGCCACCGTGGGGGCACCCCCTGGGGTCTGATCGCCCCGTGCCCCACCCCAGGACCCCGGGGACCCGCTTGCACCGCCAATCCCACCGGCACCAGAGGTGGTTTAAACCACGTCGGCGGGATTGGCCTGTCAGCGGCGGGACTTCGGCCCATCGCGGGCCGTAGAATCGCCGCGGGGTGCACGCCAATCGGCGCGGGGTGCACGCCGATCGGCGGGGCGTGATTCCCGCTCCCGCCGATTCCCGGGTGGCGGAGAATTCCGGCCATGGTGAGGGCAGGATTTATGCCGGCCCAGGGCGATTCCCCGGCCCTGCGGGGGTCAGAGAATTCCGCCCAAGTATCCCAAATGCCTTTTTGACCACCTTTCTAACTTTCCTGCTGCCTTCAGGGACCGATGGACTTGCACCCCAAGGTCCCTCCGAGTTATGATCACTATCATAAAATGCTCTCCACTAACACTTATACCACCTATCCAAATTCATTTCCTAAAATTAGGCTCCCTCTCTTCCAGCTTTGAAAAGAGGCTGGGGTTGTTTAACTTAGAGCAGAGAAGGCTGAAGGGGAACCTGATTGAGGTGTACAAAATTGTGAATTACATAAATAGGGTAGATAGGAATACATTTTTCCCCTTAGCAGAGGGGTGAATAACCAGGTGGCATAGATTTAAGGTCATGGGCAGGAAATGTAGAGGGTGGTGGGAATCTGCAATTCACTGCCTGACAGGATGGTAGAAGTGGGAACCCTCACAATATATAAGAAGCTTTCAGATGACAAATTGAAAAGGTATACCATACAAGGCTATGGACAAGTGCTGGAAAATGGGATTAGAATAATTAGATTAATGGCTGGCACAGATATGATAGGCCAAATGGTCTCTTTCTGTGTGTACAACTCTATGACACTAACATACTATTTGCTTTCCTAATTGCCTTCTGTACCTGCATTTTAACCTCCTGTGATTTGTGTACAAAGCGACCCAGGTCATATAATCATGAAAATTTGCTGGTCTCCCACTAGATAAATAATGTTCTGTAGTTCTATTTTTCTGGCCAAAGTGCATACTTTTGCACTTCTCCACATATTCCATATGGCTTAAGCATAACCACTCATTTAGTCTGCCTTTTGCAGCCACATGGCATACTCTTCGTTGCTTACTTTCCCAATTGTTTCATCAGTGCACTTGGATATGGTACACTTGGTCCTCTCAGCAAAGTCTTGTATTAAGGGGACAGAAATAGAGAGGATGTTTAGCTCTTTTCACACCACAACTGCCTTATTCATCTTAATGTTAACTGTTTCCTCACTGCACAGAGCTACTAAGTGTTTCCAGAACTCTCTCTTGGTATTTAGAGAGTATTGGCATTGATGGGTAGTGGATCTTATTTATTGATTTGGGGGATTTTTCCAACTTTTTGTGTGGAAGGTTTTCTGTTCTGAGAGGATGAAATAATTAAATGGAATTAGTTTTTGCATGTCAGGAGGAGCTTTAGGTTTGTGAGCAGCGTGGGGCTTTCAGAGTTGCTGAGCCAAGTAGAATGCTGTAAAGTAGAAAGTTAGTACAGGTTGAATTTGACATTGCTCGAGCAGACGTGTGCCCGAGAGCCAGGAGCACGTGAAATCATGTGAGAAGACGATGGGCGTGGTCTCCGACATCATTGCTCACTGGCATGATATTGTGGTCGACAGGCACACACAAGAGTCAAAAGTGCACCAGCAGGCAATCAAGCTGGGAATTTAGTTTATTCAGGGCCATTTGAAAGCAATTTTACATGGCCTGTCTACTTTTACGGCCGGGGGGGGGGGGGGGGGGGGGGGGGGGCGTCAACTGTAAAAGATTGGCCAGGTGGCCTTTACGTTTTAGCTGCGCCTTGATTCAGGGCAGGGTGGAATGCCAGGGTTGAAATAAAATGTTAAGAAGTGTCTGGGAACTGAGGTTTGTGCTAGAATGTGCTGCCCAAAGGCTCTGCAATGATTTTCCATTGGAATTTATTTTGTCCAGGTCCGCAGCTCCCTGGGACAGCTTCACAGCAGGGGTCCACAGTGGTGGGGGGTTTGGGGGGGGGGGGGGGGGATTAGGCTATTCAATTGGATGATCAGCCAAGATCACAATGAATGGTGAAGCAGGCTCAAAGGGCCAAATGGCCTCTTCCAGATCTTATTTGCTCTATTTCTATGTCCCCTTGAGGGAGCCCATGAGCAGCACCAGCCTGCACCCTCCATTTTCCTTGTGCCTCCTTCCCCGGCAGTGCTGAGTCTTCCCACTCATGGCCAGCCTGCGTGAAATAGTGTTCCACGGCTAATCGCGGCTGAATGCATTTTGCACCCGCTTCCAGGCGGACAGCGTGTACGCGACAGACGGGCAAAATACTCAGGCCATTGCGAATATTAGGCGTCTTATCGCTCTGCTCCTAACCATGCTGATTGTGCACACAAACCTGCTTCATAAGTCTATTCAAATGTCGTCTGGTGTGTGGAAGCAAAAGAATTAGTGAAGTCTTAATGGTGGATTAGTACAAAGTTCAGGTCAATACAACTCATACATCTACTGTTTACCCAAAGGGTGTTTTATTTGTTCTATACTCCTAAGATAACAAACACACTCAACATTTTTACAAGAAACATAATTTACTTCTTACAATTCTTATAATGACCTTTTAATGAATCACGTTTCAACAAAGTAGATTACTGAAGGTTAGATTTGTTTTGTTGTAAATTGATGATTTATGTTATGATCATCATCGCTGCTCAGCACACTGAAATCTTTCCCCAACAGGACATTTATTTAAAGATCTGCTGTGAACATGGTGTGAACCATTCTTGTTTGCAGGGAAGGGTATTAGGGTGAAATCAATGACACAATAATCCAATAAATTGTGAATTGGAGCAGTACTCTGGAAAATGTGATCTTCGTTTTGAGGAAGCAATTGGAACATTCAATACTGTGACAGTTACTGCAATTTGGCAAAACTTTAAGTTTGTTGAAGAAATTTGTACTTGTGAGTCTTTTGGGAAAAAATGTGTCTAACTTCACTATATTATGCTGCTGAAATACAGTTGTTGGCATTGTTGTATGGTTGGAGTTCTTAATTCATCACTAGTGGAAAATCTTTGGAAGATGTTGAACCAGTGGTTAGCACTGTTGCCTCACAGTGCCAGGGACCTGAGATTGGTTCCGGCCTTCGGTAACTGTCCGTGTGGAGTTTGCACATTATCCCCGTGTCTGCCTGCGTATCGTTCAGGTGGTCTGGTCTGGTCTCTTCCCACAGTCCAAAGATGTGAGGATTAGGTGGATTTGCCATGCTAAAAAATTGTCCTTAGTGTCCAAAGATGTGCAGGTTAGGTGGGGTTGCAGGGTTACGGGGATAGGATGGAGGAGTGGGCCTAGGTAGGGTGGTCAATCAGAGGGCGGTGAAGACTCAATGGGCCAAATGTGTTCCTACTGCACCTTTGAGGATTCTATGGATCGAAAACCAATGGGGAAAATTACTTGTCAGTCCTGCCCACTCTGTGAATTTAGTATTTTTTTAATATCAAAGGTTGATCTGTTCAAGTCTTCAATGTTTTCCCTTCTCTCTACAACAGCCTGGTCACTGTTGATTTCGCTGTCTTCTGTGTCCGATGTACTTTTCTCCACAATTTTGAACCAGTGGAATCCATTAATTCTCTCCGTCTTTATTTCCATGTACAATATAAAATTCAAACTTGGTCTCTCCAAATGCCACTTCTTGGTTTACCCCTCTTCCAGCTAACCTCTCTTATCAAGGATGATGCCCTATACTTTGTAGTTTGGCCCTTCATTTTAAATTTCCCAATAATGAACAAGACCAGCGTTGTCATTTGTAAATCTCTAAACTACCCCCTTCAACCACTTGAAAACATGTGCAGAAAATTGGAGCGTGTAATATTATTCCTTGGTTATTACAGCAATTAGATATTCTTCAACTGATTGTACAGTAGGGTTCTATAAACTTAAGATTACAAAGCACTGTTATGAATCATCTGATTTCAATAACCTCCTCTAGAAGGAACAATTAATCACTTCAACAAATGCATTTTCTTCAGTGAAGTAACTTTCAATTAGTTGCATGAATCTTCAATCTGACCACTGCTCCTTTGGCATCATATTGACATGATGTGGAGATGCCGGCGTTGGACGGGGGTGAGCACAGTAAGAAGTCTTACAACACCAGGTTAAAGTCCAACATTTTTGTTTCAAAACTAGCTTTCGGAGCGCTGCCCCTTCCTCAGGTGAATGAGGAAGGAGCAGTGCTCCGAAAGCTAGTGTTTGAAACAAACATGTTGGACTTTAACCTGGCATCATATTGACAGTTCACTTGCTATATATTGTGTACAGTTCTGGTCGCCATATTCAAGGAAGGGTGTTGTTGCTCTGAGTGAAGAGGAGGTTTACAAGAATGCTGGCTAGAAAATTGTGGCTACGAGGAGAGTTTGGATTGGTTGGGGTTATTTTCCTTGGAGCAAAGAAGGTTGAGGGGCAATTTAATTGAGGTGTACAAAATTATGAGGGGAAGAGATAGAGTGGACAGGATAAAATTGGTTCCCCTGGTGGAGAATTCTAGAACCAGGCGACATAGATTCAAAATAAGTGGCAGAAGGTGTGGAGGGGACATGAGGAAGAACTTTTTTACGCAGCAGGCAGTGGGCGTCTGGAATTCACTGCCCAAATTGGTGGTGGAGGCAGAGACCGTAAACTCTTTTAAAAACCACCTCAAGTGCTCTAAGCTATGGACCGGAAGCAGAAAGGTGGATTAGAAAGGTCACCTCGGTGTCCTCAGGCTAGCATGAACAAGATGGGCTGAATGGCCTTCTTCTGTGCTGTAGCTTTTCTATGATTCCATGATTCTATGATACATTTACTTATCTTGAACTGGAAGCTGAATTAGTGAGTATGTTACATCTCATGTAGTGCACAACAAAGATTTTATTCCTTTCATCAGTCAGCATAATAAAGCATTAGGAGATCCTCCTGGACATCTCTGTTCCCACATTTCAAATATATGCTTGCTGCCAATCTAATTGCCTTGTGTGGGATTTGCACCAGTACCTCACCGTAAAAGGTTTCAGTCCATTACCTCTATGTGTCAAGATGTATCCCTGTTACTGTTAATCTCAAACAGTGTCATTGCAAACAAAATCATGTTGAATAAGCAAATCATGCATTGATCCAGGAAATTTGGATTAATGATCATGACATTTTGAGCATCATCGACAACTTGCCTGTTCATCAGGTGAAATCTCTTCTGGTTTACATGAAGCAGGGATCTTTCATAAGGTGTGCCTTGGTTTCTGTGCAATCAAACATTTATCATAGTTTTCCAAATGTAATACAACCCCAAATATAACAATTTTCATGAACGAAAATTCAAAATGACCTTATGACTTTATATAATATGCACCTAATCACTGCAGCCAAAGTGAAGCTTTATTGACAAAAATATTGAGCAAACCTGACTAAGCTAAAAGAATGCATCTCTATTAGTTTGTTAAGTGACTGGTTCCCATGCCCAAGAAAAATGAATGAAACTCAAGAAGAGTGAATGAGCCGACAGCATTTATCGATCAACTGAATGTAGCGTGTGACATGCATGTGCGAGGACCATGTAGACCTCCAGTCTGAGTATAATCTGAATTGGAGGATATCTGTTTCTTTCCAGGAACAGGGATCTTGGGTGGGATTCTCCGGTCGGCGACGCCGAAATCACGTTCGCGATCGCCTGGAGAATCAACATTCGCGCCGAAATTGGGGGTGGCGTCGGTTACATGATGCCCTGCCCCCTCCAAAGCGGCATACTCTAGGAGTATGCCGCACACCGTATCAATGGCTTTGGGCCGTTGTCATGTATCAGGCACAATACATCTGGAAAAGATATTCTTGACTAACTGCAAAAATAAACATTTTAATTTGTTACCATGCCATAACTTCTAGATAATTTATTTTAGGGATAAATGCATATTATTTTTGGAAAGTTCGGTTGTTATACGTTTGGCAATCATGGAACATCTAGTAAAGCATGGGGAATGCAAGATAGCATATATTTTGAAATTTTGTTTTGCGTGGTGTCTGCATTGTTCCTGGTAAGATCGTGATAGGATATTTTGAGGCGACAGGGTGTCATGTGAGAGTACCTTTAAGAAATGGGTGTTTATAAATGGGTGTGTACATAAATATCTGCAGTGAGAGTACCTTTAAGAAATGGGTGTTTACTGCTGCAGTGATGTCAGAGAGTGGGTGGAGCTGGGCTGTCTGTCAGCTTTTAACTTTCATTTTAGACTGTTTGCTGCAGGGTGTGTTTTAGTTTCATTTTCAGTGTTGGAGCTGAAGCCAGACCAAGCAGATGTACTACTGTTCTTTCTGCCATCAAAAGACTATCTCTTGATCATTTGGTGAATTCAGAATTATAAATGTTCAGTCGTGAATGTAAACCTAATGTGCTTCTGGTAAAAGGTGTTTTAAGTCGTATGGATGTTAAAAGGAAAGCTTAAATGATTCCTTCGTGCTGTAGTCTTTGGGGGTTGTATTTGAATTAATGGTTGCTAAAATGTTGACTGTATTTTAAAAAAAAGGTTAACTTGAGTTCATAGAATAAATATTGTTTTGCTTTAAAAAATACTTTTCTATTTCTGCTGTACCACACCTGTAGAGTGGGCCGTGTGCTCCCCATACCACAATCTAGTAAAAGTTGTGGGTCAGGTGAACTCCATGATACACTTTGGTGTTCTCCAAACCCTGGCCCACAACAGGGAGAACAGTGATCTGAGGGGATGCTCCCATCTCGATCAGCCAATTCATAGATCTCTGTGTTGACCTCCTTGATTATTCTGAATTTGCAACGAACACAATTCCTAAACCTAAACATGTTTCTTCTATAACATATGCCTTTTCTAAATTGCTCCTGTACCATTATGGACACAGGATGATATTTTGAAGCCATAGGCATTTCAAGAGTTAATTGACTAAGTTTTCAGAGAATTTAAATTCTCAGAATAACATATTGGGCAGGATTCTGCGTTTGGGAAACTATGGCCAGGTTCTTGAATTCTGAGGCAACGTGCGGAGGATCTGTGGCTTTTTATGTGGAAAAGATCGGCGGCAGTGCCCCCCCCCCCAATAACCGATGCTGCGACTGGTGAGGGGCTAGCAGCCGCGCCACGTAAAACCCCCGACCTCCACGAAATGAATGGCCGGATCCCTGGCCACGCATGCGCACGGTGATGACCTGCAGTGGTCACGCCGTAAAACATGACGCTGGGTGTGCACGGACCTGACATGCCAGATAGTGGTCCCCTGGCCACCCCTTCGACACACCCTTGCCCCCCCCCCTCCCCACCAGTCCCCCCAGCCCTTGCAGATGCCACCCTGGCCAGCAGCACGGCTCCCGCCCGACTGTAGAGGCGCTGGACACCGTCCGCAGTCGCCACACCGGGTTCCCACACGGTTGAGACCAGAAGGGGCAGCACAGTAGCATGGTGGTTAGCATAAATGCTTCACAGCTCCAGGGTCCCAGGTTCGATTCCCGGCTGGGTCACTGTCTGTGTGGAGTCTGCACGTCCTCCCCCTGTGTGCGTGGGTTTCCTCCGGGTGCTCCGGTTTCCTCCCACAGTCCAAAGATGTGCGGGTTAGGTGGATTGGCCATGCTAAATTGCCCGTAGTGTCCTAATAGTAAGGTTAAGGGGGGGAGTTGTTGGGTTACTGGTATAGGGTGGATACGTGGGTTTGAGTAGGGTGATCATTGCTCGGCACAACATTGAGGGCCGAAGGGCCTGTTCTGTGCTGTACTGTTCTATGTTCTATGTTCTAAGTGAACTGTGCCATTGTGAACTCGGCCCATCGGGGCCAGAGCATCGGGGGAGGGCCTTCAGGTGATGCGCTGAAGCTGTTTCAGAGGGGGCATATGAAACCTGCACCAAGCAGGTGCCACCCCCGATTTCAGCGTTAAAAGGGATTCTCCGCCCGATTGCCGATTACGAAATTGGAGCCGGGGAACGGAGAATCTCACCCTCAGTTCTCCCGCTGGAGCTGAATTGCAGCTATATTTTTTCAAAGGGCTGTAATTTAAATAACTTCACAGTTAGAGGGTTCTGCAGACCTCACCAGTCCTTCAAGGATATTTACATGTGCTCCAAGAATTTATGACTCCCCCATTAATGGTTAAGGTCCCTGTTTTCTCTCTCTATAATGAGTTCAAATGGTCCAGTTGAGTTCAGGTTTTTCTCATGTGTGAATCATGTAACTGTGAAATGGGATCTGTTGGAAATGATGTGGAGCGCCTCAATGACTTTGCAAGAATTCGACCTATTATGTCCGAAGAGAGAGAAAAACAAGAGAGGGTCAAATTCAGGGCCGCTTGAAGACGTGTTTGCTATCTCTTTGAGAATGTGTAAACCTTTGTTATACGACAAAGTGATCTGGGCTGGGTCATTCCACTAACGAGGCCACTCGTTGAAACCCATAATGTTTTGAACCAGGTTGCGATGGGGTCATTAACACCACATTGGTGATTAGTAGTCACAAACAGCTGCCTTTGGCCATTGCTAGCTGGAGCAGATGTCTTGTCTACTAAACCATTCTGTTGGCTCAGCTGGAATGTTTGAACGATGCAGAGAATATTACATTTCAAGAGATGAGGTATTGGGGGCGATTCTCCGGTCCGCAGACCAAGTGCCCGCGCCACTATGAACGCCATCGTGTTTCACGACGGCGCGAACGGGGCCCGGGCACGACCTATTCTGGCACCCACAGGGGGCCAGCATGGTGCTGGAGTGGTTCATGCAATTCCAGCATCCCTACGCGATGGCAAATGGGTGCCGTGCCAACCTGCGCATGCGCAATTGGGCCGCACCATCCTGCGATAGCGCGGGGAAATTCTTATGCGCGCCGGCCCTAACGCAATATGGCATGGGTGTTCAGGGGCTACGACCACGGCAGAATGTAGGCCCGAGGGGGGGGAGAGGCCAGCCCGCCGATCGGTGGGCCCCGATCGCGGGCCAGACCCCTTCGGAGACCCCCCCGGTGAAGGAGCCTCCCTCCCCCTCCCACAGGCTGCCCCCCGAGCATTCCTACAGAGTTCCCGCCTGCAGCAACCAGGGGTGGACGGCGCCAGTGGGACCCTGTCGTGTTGGAGCGGCTGCTCGGCCCATCCGCGCCGGAGAATCGGTGCTCGCCGTTTGCGGCGATTCTCCGAGAGGCCCGGTGCGATTCGCGCGGCACTGGTTTCGGGGTGTGGGAGAATCACGTGCGGGGGTCGGGGCGGCATGGCGCAATTCGCGCTGCGCCCCAGCGATTCTCCCACCCGGCGTGGGGGGGGTGGGGGGGGTGAGAATACAGCCCATAACCTTTGTTCTGTTTAAACTGCTGAAAAACTTCCAGAGGCCAGCACACTACCAGCTTAAACCATTTTATCAGCTCAGCAATTGTCTCTAATTTGAGAATTTTACTTTTTTGCTTAGTGGCCAGGCTGACAGGGGTATTATGGGCTCAATTCTCCGATCGCGGGACAGAGTGTCCGCACCGTTGTGAATACCGTCGCGTTTCACGACGGCGCGAAACGGGCGCGGGCACTAGCGATTCTGGTCCCCACAGGGGGCCAACATGGCACTGGAGCGGTTAACGCCGCTCCAGCCTCACTTCTTGGCGCGCACTGGAGGCAGCGCCAACCTGCGAATGCGCGGTGGCTTTACGGAACGTGCCAGCCCCGACGCAACATGGCGCGGGGGTTCTGGGGCCGGAAGCGCAACAACGTAGGCCTGGGGCGAACGGCCGGCCCACCTATCGGTGGGCTCCGATCATGGGCCAGACCCCATCGGAGGCCCCCCCGGGGACGGGTCCCCCTTCCCGTCCCCCACAGGCCGCCCCTCCCCCCCCACCCTTCGTGCAGAGTTCCCGTCGGCAGCGACCAGGTGTGGACGGCGCCGGCGGGACTCTGCTTTTACCGCTTGGCCGTTCGGCCCATCCGGGCCGGAGAATCGGCGGCTCGGCTTCGTACAGCAGCCTGCGACTGGCACAGTGCCAAACGCGCCAGCGCAAATGGCGCCGATTCTCCGCACCTCGGAGAATCGCGCACCGGGGTCGGGGCAGCGTGGTGTGGTTGCGGCAATTCTCCGGTCCGGCGCGGGGCTGGGAGAATCGCGCCCTATGTGTTTTTTCCTGTCTCCTGGCTGGGACAGTATGCTGAAATATAAATTGTATTTACATTTTAAATGATTGTTGTCCTTCTGGTCTTGCTTTGTTTAATCAAACATAGGAATAAAAAGGAAGCACAGAAAGAGGTTTGTACTAAGGCTCAGAGGCAGATAAGGGAGCCCTAAGGCCTGTGACTAAACACAGAACTGACGGTACCTATGAGTGGTTGGATTTATCTGTCGTTCCAGTTTTTGGGATATATTCGGGAAGGTTTGGGTCATTATTAGTATAGAAGGGACAGAAAGGGACAGCGTAGATAGGACGCACGCCAGAAAAGTGTAGGCCTATGTGGAACAAGAAGGAACAGGGAGTGGACCACATCTTCCAGCGGATCCAGCAGAGGGCAGCAGAGCAGAGCTTCTGATTGGCTGTTCCGGGGAGATTTGCATACGTGCAGTGCGGTCAGCGTAAGTTGAAGGTGGTTTGTGAAGGGGCTGTTCTCGAGTGACAGCTTTACCCGAAACACTACTTACGTAGTGTCTCCCACCCATCCTCCTCCTCTAACCAAAAAAAAAAGTTCTGTCCGTTGGATTGCTAAACTAACAAGTTTTTTATTTTTATTTTTCAGTAGTTGGGAAGTTAGTTCAGTGGGAATGGAGGCTAGGGCAGTTGAATGTTCCTCCTGCAGAATGTGGGAGGAAAGGGCCATCTCTAGTGTCCCTGCTGACTACATCTGCGGGAAGTGCACCCAACTCCAGCTCCTCGAAAGCCGCGTTAGGGACCTGGAGCTGGAGCTGGATGAACTTCGGTTCATTCGGGAGGCAGAGGAGGTTATTGAGAGGAGTTATAGGGAGGTAGTCATACCTCAGGTAAAAGAAGAAGGTAGATGGGTTACCGTCAGGGGAGGGAGAGGGAACCGGCAGGCAGTGCAGGGATCCCCTGTGGTCGTTCCCCTCTATAACAAGTATACCGTTTTGGATACTGTTGCGGGGGACGACTTACCAGGGGTAAGCAATAGGGCACAGGCCCCTGGCACAGAGTCTGTCCCTGTTGCTCAGAAGGGAAGGGAGAAGAGGAACAGAGCACTTGTCATTGGGGACTCCATAGTTAGAGGAACAGACAGGAGGTTCTGTGGGAACGAAAGAGACTCACGGTTGGTGTGTTGCCTCCCAGGTGTCAGGGTTCGTGATGTCTTTGATCGTGTTTTTGGGATCCTTAAGGGGGAGGGGGAGCAGCCCCAAGTCGTGGTCCACATAGGTACCAACGACATAGGTAGGAAGAGAGATGGGGATTTGAGACAGAAATTCAGGGAGCTAGGGTGGAAGCTGAGAGCTAGTACAAACAGAGTTGTTATCTCTGGCTTGTTACCCGTGCCACGTGCTAGCGAAGTGAGAAATAAGGAGAGAGAGGAGTTGAAAACATAGCTACAGGGATGGTGCAGGAGGGAGGGTTTTGGTTTCCTGGATAATTGGGGCTCATTCTGGGGTAGGTGGGACCTCTACAAACAGGATGGTCTTCACCTGAACCAGAGGGGTACCAATATCCTGGGGGGGAGATTTGCTAGTGCTCTTCGGGGGGGGGGGTTTAAACTAATTCAGCAGGAGGATGGGAACCTAAATTGTAGTCCCAGTGTACAGGATGTTGAGAGTAGTGAGGTCAGGGATAGGGTTAAAAGTTCGAAAGAGGGCACCGGCAAGCAAGACGCTGGTTTGAAGTGTGTCTACTTCAACGCCAGGAGCATCCGGAATAAGGTGGGTGAGCTTGCAGCATGGGTTGGTACCTGGGATCTGACACAGTATGTAGACAGGCCAACAAGGGGCGAGGCCACATTGGATTTGGTACTGGGTAATGAACCCGGCCAGGTGTTAGATTTAGATGTAGGTGAGCACTTTGGTGATAGTGATCACAACTCGGTTATGTTTACTTTGGCAATGTGCAGGGATAGGTATATACCGCAAGGCAAGAATTATAGATGGGGGAAAGGCAATTATGATGCTATTCGGCAAGATTTAGGATGTATAGGATGGGGAAGGAAACTGCAGGGGATGGGTACAATCGAAATGTGGAGCTTTTTCAAGGAACAGCTACTGCGTGTCCTTGATAAGTACGTACCTGTCAGGCAGGGAGGAAGTTGTCGCGCAAGGGAACCGTGGTTTACTAAGGACGTTGAAGCACTTGTCAAGAGGAAGAAGAAGGCTTATGTTAGGATGAGACATGAAGGCTCAGTTAGGGAGAAAGACAATGTTGTCGAGGAGAACACTCAGGTTCAGTCAACCAGGCTAGATGGAATTGAGGTTCAAAAGGAGGAGGTGTTAGCAATTTTGGAAAATGTCAAAATAGATAAGTCCCCTGGGCCAGATGGGATTTATCCTAGGACTCTCTGGGAAGCCAGGGAGGAGATTGCAGAGCCTTTGTCCTTGATCTTTATGTCGTCTTTGTCGACAGGAATAGTGCCGGAAGACTGGAGGATAGCAAATGTTGTCCCCTTGTTCAAGAAGGGGAGTAGAGACAACCCTGGTAATATTGGAAAAGGTTATAAGAGATAGGGTTCATAATCATCTTGAAAAGAACAAGTTGATTAGCGATAGTCAACACGGTTTTGTGAAGGGTAGGTCATGCCTCACAAACCTTATTGAGTTTTTTGAGAAGGTGACCAAACAGGTGGATCAGGGTAAAGCGGTTGATGTGGTGTATATGGATTTCAGTAAGGCGTTTGATAAGGTTCCCCACGGTAGGCTATTGTAGAAAATAAGGAAGTATGGGATTGAAGGTGATTTAGCGGTTTGGATCAGTAATTGGCTAGCTGAAAGAAGACAGAGGGTGGTGGTTGATGGCAAATGTTCATCCTGGAGTTCAGTTACTAGTGGTGTACCGCAAGGATCTGTTTTGGGGCCACTGCTGTTTGTCATTTTTATAAATGACCTGGAAGAGGGTGTAGAAGGATGTAAATTTGCAGATGACACGAAGGTCGGTGGAGTTGTGGATAGTGCTGAAGGATGTTATAGGATACAGAGGGACATAGATAAGCTGCAGAGCTGGGCTGAGAGGCGGCAGATGGAGTTTAATGCGGAAAAGTGTGAGGTGGTTCACTTTGGAAGGAGTAACAGGAATGCAGAGTACTGGGCTAATGGCAAGATTCTTGGTAGTGTAGATGAACAGAGAGATCTCGGCATCCAGGTACATAAATCCCTGAAAGCTGCCACCCAGGTTAATAGGGCTGTTAAGAAGGCATATGGTGTGCTAGCCTTTATCAGCAGGGGGATTGAGTTTCGGAGCCACAAGGTCATGCTGCAGCTGTACATAACTCTGGTGCGGCCGCACCTGGAGTACTGCGTGCAGTTCTGGTCACCACATTATAGTAAGGATGTGGAAGCTTTGGAAAGGGTTCAGAGGAGATTTACTAGGATGTTGCCTGGTATGGAGGGAAGGTATTACGAGGAAAGGCTCAGGGACTTGAGGTTGTTTTTGTTATAGAGGAGAAGGCTGAGAGGTGACTTAATAGAGACATATAAGATAGTCAGAGGGTTAGATAGGATGGACAGTGAGAGTCTTTTTCCTCGGATGGTGATGACCAACACGAGGGGACATAGCTTTAAATTGAGGGGTGATAGATATAGGACAGATGTCAGAGGCAGTTTCTTTACTCAGAGAGTAGTAGGGGTGTGGAATGCCCTGCCTGCAACAGTAGTAGACTCGCCAACTTTAAGGGCATTTAAGTGGTCACTGGATAGACATATGGATGAAAATGGAATAGTGTAGGTCAGATAGGCTTCAGATGGTTTCACAGGTCGGCGCAACATTGAGGGCCGAAGGGCCCGTACTGCGCTGTAGTGTTCTATGTTCTATGTTCTAACCAAAGATCCACTGTACGTAATACTAACTCTCAAATGTTTTTTGTAAACTGCTGTTTGAATACTGTAATGCATTAAGTCATACCAATGCTTCAATAAATTGGCACAAATGTAGGTTCAGCTCTGAACCATTGAATATACAGTTCACTGGGAATTCAGATGTGTTATAACTCCTTCCCTCTTGGTGCACTGTTGAACCCCTGGTTCATCGTCTGAGAGAATAATCATGAAGACATTTGCCAAATGCCCAGAATATACTGGTGGATATTTTCTATTCGATCAAAATTTTGCAATCTCAGAATTAATTCAGCTGGTGGATTTTGGGGGCATGTAGAAAGCATTCGCTGTTCAGTGGAGAATGAGGTTGAATCACAGAATCTGTACAGTGTAGAAGGAGGCCATTCGGTCCATCATGTCTGCACCAAACATCGCTTCTCGGCCTTATGGCTAAAATTGAGCGTAGATTGAGCCTTTTGGCTCAGATCTGGTATGTCTCCTTTATGGGGACCATGAATTGGATTCAATTTGAATAGTTTTTTGGAGCAGGCAAAGAGCTGGATTAGGGGTTCGCCTCTGTCCACACTCTGAGCCCTGGCTGTGTCGCTAAGATAAAGTAATTAAAAAAAAAAAAAATGTCTGCACCAACCCATGAAAGAGAACCCTATCTAGGCCCAATTCCAACACTGTCCCCATAATCCCACCTAACCGGCAGCATGGTAGCACAGTGGTTAGCACTGTTGCTTCCCAGCTCTCGGGTCCCAGGTTCGATTCCCGGCTTGGGTCCCTTTCTGTGCGGAGTCTGCATGTTCTCCCTGTGCCTGTGTGGGTTTCCTCCGGGTGCTGTGGTTTCTTCCCACAGTCCAAAGACGTGCAGGTTAGGTGGATTGGCCATGCTAAATTGCTCTTCATGTTCAAAGCGTTTAGGTGGAGTTACTGGGTTATGGGGATAGGGTGGAGATGTGGGCTTAAGTAGGGTGCTCTTTCCAAGGGCCAGCGCAGACTCGATGGGCCGAATGGCCTCCTTGTGCACTGTAAATTCTATGATTCTGTTAATCCTATAAACTGTGCACCACTGGACTCTATGGGACAATTTTATCATGGGCAATCCACCTAAACCACACATCTTTGGATGTGCGGACGTGAGGTAGAAATCCAACCAAAATCGGCCAGGGGTTGCGGACAACAGTGACACTCCTTTCATTCATTTGTATGATTTGTATGCTCATACATTCTTCAGTTTATATTGTACATGTAACAGACAGTGGCATTGAAATCTGTGCAAAGCCCTGTAACACAGTGAATTGGTCCCATTCACCAGGGGCGGGATCTTCTGGCCCCGCTAAAGGTGGCCTTTCCCCACAGTGGGTTCCCAGGCGGCAGGGCGAACAATCCTTACAAAACGGCAGAGACTTCAACGGGACTGGAAGATCTTGCCGGCAACTTCCACCACCTCAAAACACAGTGGGGGGAGCGGTCTCTGTAACAGGTACCCTGGAATATGTAGCAGAGCTCCCAATGACACAGGCCCAAGCTGTAGAGTAAGAGAGGGAAGTACCAGCAATTGCCTGCTTTGCAGTCATGACTTTCAAATCAAATGCAGACAAAATGGCAAATGGTTTTGATTCATTTTATATAAGCTACTCAAACAAACATGCAAGGGGATGATATACAATATAATATTATGGGAGGGTGACCTTACTAAACTGCTAATACACAATCCTTAGTTTGCCTGACTGGTGTTGTTGATGTTGATGTTCCAAACACATTACAGGGATTGGAGAAACACTGATGCAGCATCTTGCGCACAGTAATAGATTTGGTTGCGAAGAACAAATCTATTTGTCAAGGTAGGTTTGTTCTACTTTGAACGTGAAGAAGGTTTCTCCAGAAATCACTCAGGGCTAGGTAACAAATCAATAGCCTCTGTAACTTTGTTAAATCAGTTTTTGTCCTTGATGCAGCCTGAATACGTCCAAGCTGGATTTTATTTTTTTATCCAACATATCTTTTTGCCTGGGGTAATGCAACATGGTGATGAAGCCTAATTCGTACTTGTATCAGGCTGGTAAGATTACTTATTTGTTGTACTAAATACATGGTGATTTTCTTTCTCGTATTCAAGGTGAAAGATGTCAGTCTTGAATTGAATTGACGATTTTTCCCAGTTTTGTCACCCAACATCACCATCAAATTCTCCCAGGATACAAACAGGACTGCTCATGTGAAGAGTAAGAGGCCAATCGTCACCTGCTTTGCCTGAATCCATTGGGGCACTGTGAGATTAAAAAGGGAGTCAGAATATTTACTCCCCCAATTGCGTCTCCTTTTGCTCCAACACCATTTTGATTATTGGAGAGACCCTGGTGGTCCTGGTGTCTACTGGTGTCAAGTGGTGACATTTTTAAAATAAGGGTCCTAGTGCAACGTTGGAACCCCATGGAAAATCTGTCCGGATAAACTCGGCCAGCCATTCAGTGAAGGATCCACTCGGGAAAAAGTTGACGGATTTAATTTGGGGATATTTAAAGGGAAACTCCTGGGGTGGGATTCTCCAAACCCCCGCCGGGTCAGAGAATCCCCGGTGGGGGGGGGGGGGGGGGGGGGGGGGGGGGGTGCGAATCCCACCCCGTTGCACCGACGCCGGGTGCCATATTCTCTCGTGCCGGTTTTCGGGCGGGGTTCATACCACGCCGGTCGGGGGGCCGTTAGTGGCGGCCCCCCTGGCAATTCTCCGGGCCCCGATGGGCCGAGCGGCCGCCCATTTATGGCCAGTCCCGCTGGCGTGGGTTACGTATGGTCCCACACGGCGGGACCTGGCAGGTAAGTCATCTGGGACTGTCCTCGGGGGGCACGGGGAGACCCCCACAGTGGTCTGGCCTGTGATCAGGTCTCACCGATCTGCGGGCGGGCCTGTGCCGTGTGAGGGGCACTCGTTCCTTCTGCGGCAAAACACGGCGCCGGTTCCGTGCATGCGCAAGATCACGCCGGCGCTTTGGCACATGCCCGAGCTTGCGCAGTCCCTTCGGCGCCGGCTGGGGCAGCGCCAACCCCTCTGGCGTCCACCTAGCCCCCGAGAAAGTGGAGATAAGTGGAGAATTCCTCACTTTCGGGGGCCGTTGACGCCGGAGTGGTTCATGCCGATTTTCACACCGGCGTCTGATCATTTCAGCGTAAAGCGGAGAATCGCGCTGCTGATATCAGCTGCATCATTTTAAATGTGTCCAAGTAAACATTGGCTCTTGCAGAGCTATTAAGCTTTGAAGTCGAAGCACGGTGGCGCAGTGGGTTAGCCCTGTTGCCTCACGTGCCAAGGTCCCGGGTTCGATCCCGGCTCTGGGTCACTGTCCGTGTGGAGTCCGTGTGGAAAAAATGAATTGGACACGCTAAATTTATTTTTTAAAAAGCTTTGAAGTCGTGGACCTGGTTCTTGTTTCTGGGACTGAGTTCCCTTGACCATGCCGTAAGTTGATCCACAGCTCTCAAACTGAAAATCCACAAAGATCTTCCTCCCTTACATCTAGCCCAACCTACTCAAAGAAATTCAATCACTGCATGAAAGGTACACATGTCGCCACACACTGCAAATTGCCTAATTCTAATTGTCTTCAAATAAACAAATACCAGTCAAATCAACCATCTTCCAGGTTCTACCTGGTAGTCTCTCTCTTAAATGTAGTTTTTTCAAGTCTGGTGTTCTTAGATTGTATTACTCTGTGCCCTCACGTTGGCCGGTGGGGGGCTGCTGCTGCCCCATTGAGGGCGCTGAGGATATTTCAGGAGGGTGACCTCTATTGGAACGAACTTAAGAATGGTCGACTGCAGACTGGTGCATCTTGGCAGCTGCTGGAGCAGTCTTAACCTGCTGACTGGGGGACATCTATATGAGTATCTGATTAGGGTGCAGAAACACTGCCCCCCCCTGCAATGAATAAAGATTTATTTGAGCTAACCAGCATAGAGGCAGGCAGCTTGCTCACTGAACCAGCTGTGAAGAGTTAAAGGATGGCACTAAGGGGAGAAGAGACATAAAAGTGGTGTAAATGTTTCAGGCTGACACACCAGTGCGGGACCGAGTGCTGCATTGTTTGAGGTTCCATCTTTGAGATGAGACATTAAACTGTGCGGGTGGATGTAAAGATTCCTACTGACTTCTTCACAGAAGTAGAGAGGCTGTTCAAATGAAAGATGGTCAAGTTGAAATTCAAACACCGTTGCTCTCTCCGCAGATGCTGCTTGTAGTTATTCCAAATTTGAGTTCTCTCACTTTCCTGATTTACATTCATCCCTCAACCAACACAACCAAAACAAATGAACTCGAGCATATCGCGTTGCTGTGTGTGGGATCATGCAGTGCACACACAGGTCGTGACCCTTATCTGCATCTCCATGTTTAAACTACTTGGTGTTCATTAAATATGAAGTGTTCTGGGAAGCCCTGAGGATATGAAAGTTGCACTGTAAATACAAGTTATTTCTTTATGTTGTCGTCTCTGGTATCTAAATGTAACTTTGCAGATTTTTTCCCTTCCTCTGTGCAAACCATCAGTGTGCTGAGCTTGATGAACGCTGCTATACGCTGTTTTTCTCCAAACGGCGTGCCTTCTCTCACATTGGCAGGGAGTTCCCTTGCCCACATTGTTCATTTAAATTATCTGACGGATGTTAATTAGTAGTAGCCACCGTGGAATTTGCACTGGTGAATTATCCTTCGGAATTTCTATCAAATTTCCAAAATAGCTTTCTCTCACGTGTATCCCATAGCAATATTCTTATTTATAGGTTTTACTAAATATGCAGTATTTTAATCAAACAAAACATTTTTTGAAAATCCAATACAACAACTATTTTAAATGCAGAATCTCTGCTTGTATTACCCTGGACTTTTCTCATTTTAAAGCATAATGTAAAGCATTATTCCTTTATGAATGGACTCCCAGATATTAAAATCATGGCAGTTATTTTTGCAATTTATCAGCTTTCTTTACACATTTTGGTCGCAAATAGTAACCATGATAAATTGCAAAATTAATTTCCAGTTCATTTTCTGCCACTGTTATTAAAACTGTGAGACTGTGCACCACTTGATATCGCTGGTGCATGCAATGTTTTTTCAGACCATGTCATGGTTTCTAAAAATATGTCTCATGCTATTGACACATGACCCCTGCAATATTACATAGTGTTACAGCAGTTAATGCTGGAGATTGTGGATGTGGAGGCTCTATACAGAGAATCAAAGAGAAATACATATATTGGAGAGGGCAGGAGTCTGGTGGATGAAAAAAATAGCACTGGAGGTTTAAAACGTTTTAAAATTAATTTTCACAGGGTGGGGCATTGCTGGTGAGGCTACCATTTATTTCCCTTCCCTAATTGCCCTTATGAAGGTGGTGGTGAGCTGCCTTCTTGAACCTCTGCAGTCCATGTAGTGTAGGTACACCCATAGGGCTAGGGAGGGAGTTCCAGGATTTTGACCCAATAACAGTGAAAGAACGATGACATATTTCCAACTCAGGATGGTGACTGACATGGAGGAGAACTTCAAGAAATGGATTCCCATGTATCTGCTGCCTTTGTTCTTCAAGATGGTAGCGGTCATGGGTTTTGAAGGGAATGCCTTCCAGAAATTAACACCTGGTGCTTCCTGTGCCTGAGTCAGCAGGTGTATTACCTAGGTGAGTGTTAAAGCAGTGATTATTTTCATTACCTCTGTCTGAACTGCTCTCTAGCTTCTAGACAGAGGTCTCTGGGGGCCTTCCTGACAGGGGTATCATTTCTCGGGGGCTTCCTGATACGGTCTCTCTTCAAGGGGGCTTCATGACTGGACTCTCTCTACTGGGGGGTGGGGAGTAATCTGTGGGGGCACTCCTTATACCGAGGGAGGGGTCTTTAAGGAGGGATCTCCTTAATTAGGCAGTTTCTGTGGAAGGTCTCTTTATTTAGGAGATCTCTGTGTGGGGCCTTGTTATTCAGGGAGTCTGTGCAGGAGTCTCTTTAAAGGGTCTCTGGATGGGGTGTTCATGGGTGGGGAGGGTGGGGCAGGTCTTGCATTGTGGGGGGTGGATGGCCCTCAGATGGATTTTGGGGCAATTAGGCCCCAGCTGGAGTTCTGTGCGTAGTTGTGGTCACCACACTAGAGAAAGGAAGTGATTAGAGTGAAACGGGTGCACAGGAGATTCACCAGGATGTTGCCTGGGCTGGAGTGTTTCAGCTATCAAGAGAGACTGGATAGAACATAGAACATAGAACATAGAACAGTACAGCACAGAACAGGCCCTTCGGCCCTCAATGTTGTGCCGAGCCATGATCACCCTACTCAAACCCACGTATCCACCCTATACCCGTAACCCAACAACCCCCCCCCTTAACCTTACTTTTATTAGGACACTACGGGCAATTTAGCATGGCCAATCCACCTAACCCGCACATCTTTGGACTGTGGGAGGAAACCGGAGCACCCGGAGGAAACCCACGCACACAGGGGGAGGATGTGCAGACTCCACACAGACAGTGACCCAGCCGGATAGGCTGGGGTTGTTTTCTCTGGGGCAGAGAAGGCTGAGGGGGTCCTGATTGAGATGTATAAAATTATGAGGGACATGGATAGGGTGGTCAGGAAGGTACGTTTCCCCTTAGCGGAGGGGTCAATAATCAGCAGGCATAGATTTAATGTAATGGGCAAGAGGTTTAGAGGAGATGCAAGGGAAAACCTTTTCAACATAGGGTGACTGGAATCTGGAACTTACTGCATGAAACAATGCTAGAGGCGGGAACCCTCACAATTTTTAAGAAGCATTTAGATAAGCATTTGAAATGCCATTGCATACAAGGCTATGGACTAGATGCTAGAAAATGAGATTATAATAGATAGATGTTTAATTGGCCAAAGGGCCTCTCTCCATGCTGTAAGATTCTATTACTCCCTTAAAGAGTTATGCCCTTGGTCCTCACGAGGTTCACCCCAGCAGGACCACGCTTGTCAAGACCTGTAGTGATTCTCGCCCACCTGATGCACGGCCCAGAGAACTGGAGAATCACGCAGGCCGGGAGAATATGCTGCCCGACTGGGTAAATGGATGCAAATGGGTCTTAATGACCCATCTACACCTCCTGCCTGCATGGGGCAGGAACCTTAAACCTCAATCCCGAGCATTGAGTGCCGATCCTGTTTCCTTCGCAATCGTTGGATTCCCTCATTGGGAACTCCTCTACCGATGGCGCAAGGTGGAATAATGTGCCCAGTGTGTCATATTGGTACACAGCATCCCTGAATAACTTAGGGGCATATTGAACTTTTTTTAAGAGAGTCACATGTTTTTAAAAGAAATTAAAGGCAAACACATTGAGCCAAAGATGGCCGAGAATGTAAGCATAGAAACATAGAAAAACGAAGTAGAAGCAGGCCATTTGACTCTTCGGGCCTGCTCTGCCATTCATTATGATCATGGCTGATCAAGTTCAATACCCATACCCACCCTCCACTGATATCACTTGATCCCTTTAGCCCCAAGAACAATATCTAATTCCTGCTTGAAAATACACAAGTTTTTGGCTTCGACTACCATTTGTGGTCGCGAATTCCACAGATTTACCACTCTCTGGGTGAAGAAATTTCTCCTCACCTCAGTCCTAAAAAGTTTACCGCTTATCCTCAAACTATGACCCCGAGTTCTGGACTCCCCCACCAACGGGAACGTTCCTTCTGAATCTCAAGTGACCACCTTCTGGAAAATTCCTATGTGGACTATATTTAAACAGCCAGTCCTGAGGAGGTATGGAACGTCGTAGCTGAAAAGTGTCAGGGATTGCTTCAAACAGAGATCTGAAAGAGGAAATTGGTAAGATGCAAAAGACTGAACTTTAATCTCATTGCGGTTGTGGAGACAATTGGAGACTTTTTCTTGTCACATCTCAGCAGACATCCACAATCCATCGACCGCTGATTTCTATTTCAGAAAGCAGAAATGGCTGTGAGTCCAAAGAAAACAGATTATGGGGTGAAAGAAAAACTATTTATTGCCTTGTGGAATGCACTGGGACGTGGGTATAAAAAGTTAGCTGAATACCTGATCTAGGTGTATTGGTGCTGGGGTATCAGTGTGTGTGTGAGACAGAGGAACAGGAAGAGAGAGCAACCAGCCACTCCACAAAAAGACAAACTAGGAAAGGACCTATCTCTCCGATTCTGGAAGAGGCAGTAGAACGCACAATCAAAAGGAAATAGGAGAGTTTTTCAGCCACCTTGCAGGATCCAGTATCTCCGAACTAAATGCTAACCTGCCAAAGTCAGATCAGCTGGAATCACCCAACTTAATGGCTGCAATGCACTGCCATTTACATTCACAGACAAACCAAAGGCAGATTTGTATATATTTTGTCCTTTATCTGGACTTTTAACTTTTCATTCCTGATCAGTATGTGAATGAGTGTTGTGCTTTTTAAATAGAATCTCAGGTTTTTAGCAACAAATAAACTAATTCTTTCTTTGAGTCAAGTAAGCTTGGGTAAATTGACTCCTTCCAAAAAGTAAATGCATTTGCACGGACGAAGGGATTCCTTTCAAATTAACCTTGTTGCAGCCAAGGGGAGGAGGTGGTTTAATCAAGAAGGGGAGCCAGCTAATTCCTCCTCACCTGGGAGCATAACAAAATTGGGATCCCGTTCAGGAAGTTAACAAATTAGGGGACCTCATCCGAGTACCGGTTGCAACATGTGGACTGGAAAGGATGTAAGTGTTCAGGTGGAGATGGTGGTGGAGTAACAATACACTGAAGGGAACAAAAGGAGAAGCTTTTTAATTATGCAGCCCCATTGCCGTGACATGTCTGTGACCTTCCAGATGTTCTCAGCATTCGAGGCTTCCAGATGTGACATGGGATGGACATTACTGATAAGCAATCTGTGTTGCTTTGTTTTTACAAGACACCCACAGTGTGTTCTAGAGGAGTTTCACTTAACTTAATCTTGCACCTATCTGAGAAATTGGATCAATAAATATTGATGCAGCTATCACTAGCAAAGCTCACCCTGCTTCAAGTGTCAGCTCTTTAGCAGCGGTGAATGTACAGCTAACCAGTTTATCGTGAAAATCAGGAGGAATCGACAATACGATATGTGCATGACTTACAGTACCAACTATGGACAAGCCAGTCCCTTCTATAATGTGCATAGTATATGGACTAGCCCTCTTTTAATAACTAATAAATATTGTCATCAAAAATATTACAATTCATTGCTTTGGTACATCACTATTTAAAACCATACATTGTAATCCCTGAATTAGTTGGTTAAGAGGATTGACTGTCCACATTGACTATTAATTTCTGTGATCCTACGCTACCTTGGTGGTGTAGGTTAGGCTTTTCATCTACCTATAATTATGAGGATAATATGCTTTTGAGGAGGAATTGAGCAGAGTAAGATGTGACATTAATTCTGTGTGAACCATGCAAAGTTTTAGCATGAAAGTTGAATTATAATTTGCTTTGAGAATACGGTAAATACAGGAAACCTCATTGCTAGAATAGCAAGAGAAATTGCTGGAGGAGTGCAGTAGGTCCTGCAGCATCTGTGGAGAGAGAGAGAGAGACAGAGTCAACATGACTTTTCTTTGGAACTTCATTTTATCTTCATTGTTGGCCTAATTATACCTGGTTTTATAATACTCATCATTGGGCAGCAAGAGGGAGTAATTCTTGCAGATATCTTATTGGTGATTAGAGCTATGGGTATTATGAAATCTGAAACGTTTTGAAGTATTGAAACGCTTAGGCACAGGGGACTGGGTGGGGGATCGCTGGGTGGTGGCTTGAGTATCTCTCCACAAGGAAAGAGAGAAACACAGAAAACAGGACTGGGAGTAGGCCATTCAGCCCTTCGAGCCTGCTCCACCATGCAAAATGATCATGGCTGATCCTCTATCTCAGCACCATTATTCAGTGCTCTCCCCAAGCTCCTCGGCATCTTTGGAGTCTATTCCCTTCTTAAGTATATTCAGTGAGTTGGACTCCACAGCTTCTGTGGTAGAGAATTCCACAGTTTTACCACCTTTGAGTGAAGAAACCTCTGCTCATCTCAATCCTAAATGGCCTATCCTCAGGTTGTGATTCCTTGTTCTAGATTGCCTCCCCACTCCCGACACCTCCAGCCCGAGAAAACAACATCCCTGCATTCACTGGGTGAAAATGTAGATGTGGGGAAGAGAAGCCATTGCTGGAGATGCTCCAGCTATGATACGATAAGGGACCAAGAGAAGCAATCCCTGAACAACAGAGGAGGAGCCTGAGAGGAGAATGGTCTGACCAAATGCATTAACTTCTGAAAAGTGGTAAGAAAGGAGAAGGAAAACACAATCACGATCACAGTGGATGTAATTTATAACTTAGATTAGGGTAATTTCAAAGCTATGGCATGAACAGAAACCTAATTAGAGTGATTAATTCATGGAGTTGTTGGGCACAGATTTGGGAAGTGATAACATGCTCAAGGACATTGCAAGTAGATTAGTAAATTGTAGATTGCAAGTCGGAGGTAGATTTATAGGGCTAGACAATGGCATTTCAAGGAGAGGATGGTAATCAGGGTTTTAAAAGTCAGGGGTACAATGTCTGAGAGATATTTACAATATCAGTTAGTGTGGCATCAGAAAGGAAAGTTTGATGACTGTCTAGTGGGAATGGGGTTAAGAGAGCTCAAAGAGGGCATGAGGAGTAATGTGGGGGAAATGAGAGAAACACTATGGCAGCCAAGGAATCTCACAAAGGCTTGGCTTGCTAGGAAAGGAGAAAGAGAGATGTGGTAAAAGCAGCTGGATGGATGGTATCGATGAGCTGCTAGTATTTGAAGTGAGGGTTGAGGGGTGAGGATTTAGGTGATGTCTCGAAGAGGGCAAATTAGGATGAGAGTTATATTGGCTCTCCAGAATCATCTTGGAGTTATGAGAGATTTTGGTAAAGGAGAGAAGGACCTTTTGAAAGATTAAAGAAAACATTGTTGTGCAATTTTATCATCTTTGGTGGATCAAAGTCTGATTCTGTGTGGAATCATTACTTTTCTGGATCCTGTTTATTATTTTACCTTTCAGTATTTTAATGCCAGAAGATTCAACGTTAAAAGGTCTCAGGAATGTACTAGATTGGAAAAAATAAGAATTATGAGCATTCATGTGGAACCCTCGCAGCCAACAGAAAGCCAATACATTAAGATGGGACTCCCTCAGTTAGAACAGTATTGGCTGACCACGTTAAGGTTCAATAGATATTTCCATTGGATCATATTAGTATCATTCTCAGGGACAGTACCTCAAATCTGGAAGCTGTCTGGTCTTATTCCCACTGACCATGGACTAAGAAGAGCCAAGCGAGGACATGAGAAGTCTTTGGCAGGTAGGATCAAGGATAACCCTAAAGCTTTCTATACGTCAGGAATAAAAGAATGACTAAGGTAAGAGTAGGGCCAGTCAAGGACAGTAGTGGGAAGTTGTGCGTGGAGTCTGAGGAGATAGGAGAGGTGCTAAATTAGTATTTTTTGTCTGTATTCACACAGGAAAAAGACAAAGTTGTCGAGGAGAATACTAAGATACAGGCTACTAGACTAGAAGGGCTTGAGGTTCATAAGGAGGAGGTGTTAGCGATTCTGGAAAGTGTGAAAATAGATAAGTCCCATGGGCCGGATGGGATTTATCCTAGGATTCTCTGGGAAGCTAGGGAGGAGATTGCTGAGCCTTTGGCCTTTGTCATCTTTGACTACAGGAATAGTGCCAGAAGACTGGAGGATAGCAAATGTTTCCCCCTTGTTCAAGAAGGGGAGTAGAGATAACCCCGGTAACTATAGACCAGTGAGCCTTACTTCTGTTGTGGGAAAAGTCTTGGAAAGGTTTATAAGAGATAGAATGTATAATCATCTGGAAAGGAATAATTTGATTAGAGATAGTCAACATGGTTTTGTGAAGGGTAGGTCGTACCTCACAAACCTCATTGTGTTCTTCGGGAAGGTGACCAAACAGGTGGATGAGGGTAAGGCAGTTGATGTGGTGTATATAGATTTCAGGAAAGCGTTTGATAAGGTTCCCCACGGTAGGTTATTGCAGAAAATACAGAGGCATGGGATTCAGGGTGATTTAGCAGTTGGGATCAGAAATTGGCTAGCTGATAGAAGACAAAGGGTGGTGGTTGATGGGAAATGTTCTGACTGGTGTCCAGTTACTAGTGGTGTACCACAAGGATCTGTTTTGGGGCCTCTGCTGTTTATCATTTTTATAAATGACCTGGAGGAGGGCGTAGAAGGATGGGTGAGTAAATTTGCAGATGACACTAAAGTCGGTGGAGTTGTGGACAGTGCAGAAGGATGTTACAAGTTACAGAGGGACATAGATAAGCTGCAGAGCTGGGCTGACAGGTGGCAAATGGAGTTTAATGCAGAAAAGTGTGAGGTGATTCATTTTGGAAGGAATAACAGGAAGACAGCGTACTGGGCTAATGGATAAGATTCTTGGTAGTGTGGACGAGCAGAGAGATCTCGGTGTCCATGTCCAAAGATCCCTGAAAGTTGCCACCCAGGTTGAGAGGGTTGTTAAGAAGGCGTACGGAATGTTAGCATTTATTGGTAGAGAAATTGAGTTTCAGAGCCATGAGTCATGTTGCAGGTGTACAAACCTCTGGTGCGGCCGCATTTGGAGTATTGCGTGCAGTTCTGGTCGTCACATTATAGGAAGGATGTGGAAGCATTGGAAAGGGTACAGAGGAGATTTACAAGGATGTTGCCTGGTATGGAGGGAAGATCATATGAGGAAAGGCTGAAGGACTTGAGGCTGTTTTTGTTAGAGAGAAGAAGGTTAAGAGGTGACGTAATTGAGGCATACAAGATGATCAGAGGATTAGATAGGGTGGACATTGAGAGCCTTTTTCCTCGGATGGTGATGTCCAGCTTGAAGGGACATAGCTTTAAATTGAGGGGAGATAGATATAGGACAGATGTCAGAGGTAGGTTCTTTACTCAGAGAATAGTAAGGGCGTGGAATGCCCTGCCTGAAACAGTAGTGGACTCGCCAACACTAAACGCATTTAAATGGTCATTGGATAGGCATATGGACGATAAGGGAATAGTGTAGAGGGACTTTAGCGGGGTTTCACAGGACGGCGCAACATCAAGGGCCGAAGGGCCTGTACTGCGCTGTAATGTTCTATGTTCTATGTTCTATGCTTACCAAAACCACACTGATGGGGATCCTCTGGTTTTAAACAGGATGCCTTCAAACAAGCACTCAAGTGCTAATCACAGAGAGCAATCTTTAATTCAGGCACAAAGTGGTACAGTTCCCGTAATCAATTGTTCCTTTGCAGAGTGGCCTTCATCCTTAATGGAACTTAATACCTGCTTTTATTAACATAAGCAATTTTCATTTACAATATTTGCTTGCTGCATATTAATTTGTCTGTGGAGATGGACTTGATGTATTCAATTCTTTTTGTTTGTTGTAAGAGCTGTCACAATATATTAAGATTTTGGAGAAGGTTAGAGGTTCATGCCAGAGGACTGAAGGCTTATTTAGCCTTACAAATCATTACATGACAGATGGAGTACTAGCACCGTCGGACGTACCTTCCTTCAGATGAGATATTAAGCCAAGGCGATCTGCCATGTGGAGGTTAATGGATTGGATTGGATTGGATTGGATTTGTTTATTGTCACATGTACTGAGGTACAGTGAAAAGTATTTTTCTGCAAGCAGCTCAACAGATCATTCAGTACATGGAAGAAAAGGGAATTAAACAAAATTCAAGAAAATACATGAGAATACATAATAGGGCAACATAAGATATACAATGTAACTACATAAGCATTGGCATCGGTTGAAGCATACAGGGTGTAGTGTTAATGAGGTCAGTCAATAAGAGGGTCATTTAGGAGTCTTGTGACAGTGGGGAAGAAGCAGTTTTTGAGTCTGTTCGTGCATGTTCTCAGACTTCTGAATCTCCTGCCCAATGGAAGAAGTTGGAAAAGTGAGTAAGCCGGCTGGGAGGGATCCTTGATTATGCTGCCCGCTTTCCCCCGGCAGCAGGAAGTGTAGATGGAGTCCATGAGTGGGAGGCAGGTTCGTATGATGGACTGGGCGGTATTCACGCCTCTCTGAAGTTCCTTGCGGTCCTGGGCCGAGCAGTTGCCATACCAGGCTGTGATGCAGCCCGATAGGATGCTTTCTATAGTGCATCTGTAAAAGTTGGTAAGGGTTAATGTGGACATGCCGAATTTCCTTTGTTTCCTGAGGAAGTATAGGTGCTGTTGTGCTTTCTTGGTGATAGCGCGACGTGAGTGGACCAGGACAGATTTTTGGTGATGTGCACCCCTAGGAATTTGAAACTGCTAACCATCTCCACCTCGGCTCCGTTGATGCTGACAGGGGTGTGTACAGTACTTTGCTTCCTGAAGTCGATGACCAGCTCTTTAGTTTTGCTGGCATTGAGGGAGAGATTGTTGTCGTTACACCACTCCACTAGGTTCTCTATCTCCCTCCTGTATTCGGACTCGTCGTTATTCGAGATCCGGCCCACTATGGTCGTATCGTCAGCAAACTTGTAGATGGAGTTGGAACCAAGTTTTGCCACGCAGTCGTGTGTGTACAGGGAGTAGAGTAGGGGCCTAAGTACGCAGCCTTGCGGGGCACTGGTATTGAGGACTATTGTGGAGGAGGCGTTGGTGTTCATTCTTACTGATTGTGGTCTGTTGGTCAGAAAGTCAAGGATCCAGTTGCAGAGTGGAGAGCCAAGTCCTAAGTTTTGGAGCTTTGATATGAGCTTGGCTGGGATTATGGTGTTGAAGGCAGAGCTGTAGTCAATAAATAGGAGTCTGATGTAGGAGTCCTTGTTTTCGAGATGCTCTAGGGATGAGTGTAGGGCCAGGGAAATGGCGTCTGATGTGGACCGGTTGCGACGGTATGCGAATTGAAGTGGGTCAAGGCGTTCCGGGAGTATGGAGGTGATGCGCTTCATGATCAGCCTCTCGAAGCACTTCATTACAACTGACGTCAGGGCCACCGGGCGGTAGTCATTGAGGCATGTTGCCTGGTTCTTCTTTGGTACCGGTATGATGGTGGTCTTCTCGAAGCAGGTGGGGACCTCGGAGTGGAGTAGGGATAGGTTAAAGATGTCTGTGAATGCCTCTGCCAGCTGGTCTGTGCAGGCTCTGAGTGCACGACCAGGGATCCCGTCCGGGCCCATCGCCTTCCGTGGGTTCACTTTCAGGAAGGCCAATCTGACTTCGGAAACTGTGATGGTGGGTATGGGTGAATTATGGGCTGCTGGGGCACTCGACAGCGGATTGTTGGTTACCTGCTCAAACCGAGCATAGAAGGCATTAAGTTCATCGGGGAGGGGTGCGCTGCTGCCAGGGATACTGCTCGGCTTCGCTTTGTAGCCCGTTATGTTGTTTAGTCCTTGCCACAACCACCGAGAGTCTGTCTGTGACTCTAGCTTAGTTTGATATTCTCTCTCTCTGAAGGACCCGCCGATGTTCTGTCCCTGATGGGCCAAGTTCACGACCGCACAGTTCACTCATGGCCCCAGCCATGCGGGAACCTGATGTGGCGGCTGCGGACTGTGTCTAGCTCCGCCATAGTCGGGTGGGAGCCGTGCTGCTGGCCGGGGTGGGGGGGGGGGGGGGGGGGTGTATGGTGGGGGTGTGGCCAAGGGATGGTGAGGGGGTGTCCAGGGGGGCACTATCTGGCAGGTCAGGTCTGCACATGGCCAGCGCCATGTTGTATGGCATGACCGTTGCAGGTCATCGCTATGAGTATGCGCGACCATGGACCCAGCAATTCTCTGAATGTTTATCTTGTGGAGGCCGGGCGTTTTACATGGCGCGACTGCTAGCCCCTCACTGGTCGGAGGATCGGTGCAGGGGGCGCCGCCGATTTTTCTAATGTAAAACGCAACGTATGCCCTGGACATAGCCTCAAAATCGGAGAATTTAGCCCATGGACCACACTGGAAGACTGGTTTAGAACCAGGTTAAACATTTGTATTCATCGGCTAGAGTTCATGTCATTTCAACAACAGACTATGGAATCGATCGACCATTTTCTCAGCAAATGCAGGGAAAAGAGTACTGCAATTTTTCAAACACAGAGCTAACACAGACAGAATTGTTGTGTTGATGATTGCATCGAATCCCATGGGAGCATTCCAGAAAGACCTACTGGACAAGCCCAAAATGTACAGCTGCTCAAGGATGGACACAAGTACAAAGCAATCCTGGCAGGCCAACATGGCTTACAGGTCCTGAGGGCAACACCAATTTTGATGCACTCACTGGCACGCACAAAGCTAGCAAGACACGTGGAAGGTGTAATATGCTGCATGCACCAATGAAATGCTCAGCTTTCCAGCAATTGTGCATGGCATGTGGCGGAAAGAGCCATTGGCAGCCCACTAGAGCAAAGGCTTAAACAGCTGCAAAGAGCCATGCACTGAACCAAACGGACCGTTCACATGGGTATCTTCAAAATAATGACCATCTGGTATCACATCAGAAACACACACATGAGGTAATTGCCAAACCAGGAAATGACGACGATGTGCAAGATGAGACAAAGATCTGTTTCACATCATCAATCTCATGGAAAAGATAAATACCATCACACCATCTGAAGTGTTTGCCAAGATCCAAATGATCTGTCCTATGAATTATTCATTATTGGTCAAGATAGACAGAGGAGTAAGTGCCAGCATGCTATCCCTGCAGATTCCAATCACGTTGATTCAACATGATATAGTGCAGTATCCACAGACATGGAAGGCCATTGTAAAACCAATTGCTGTGAAACATTCTGCGCACAATGATTAACTTATCCACGTGCAGAATCCTGTAAGGGATGGGTTAATTCTGTCCACTGTGAGGACATTTGGCAGCCTTCCAGGGCCAGGATGTTGACTGGGGCATAGAGCGCCAGGTATCAAACTTAGGCATTCTCGTGCCAAGCTATGCTTGTTTATTTATCCAACTATTTGTAACATCTTTCTGACTTTCACAGCCGCTTATCTCTCCTAGACTTATTTACTTCACTGTATAAATATAGGCCCCATCTGCTCGTTTGCTGCACCTCATCTTGGACCTGATCGCGACAGGTGCCAGAAGCCGACTCTCGCAGCCGCTGTAGACCCTGGGGTCTCCGTTGAGCAGATGGGCATCAGATTCTTGTGTTATCTTCTTGTTTTATATTCTTTTTATATTGTACTCTTATTTGTATTATTCTTTGCTGATAAAGTAGATTAGATGGACTTCTGTCGTTGTTCTCTTAATTACATTGTTTCCGAATCACAAAGAACCCATGGAGCAATCCAAGACAAATTCATAGTCTTGGAGTGCAGATACAATCAATTCTCTTCAGTGTCACAGATGTTCTACATTGTGGAGACTAAAGGCCCAACAATTGTAGGTCTACTGGCATGTCATGAACCTGCACTCGTAACAATCAATCAGACATTACTCAGCAGATCAACCTTAGAAACTTCTCTGAAAATCTCAGTTCAAAATATTTCAACAAGGCTAGTAGTTTCAAGGGAGCTGCAACATCACATTTTCAGGAGAATGTAAGCTCATCATTTGACCCACCACCTAAGCGCATCATCCGTTTACAAGACAAATTGACGATTGAACTAGAGAAAATGGCCAAAGATGGAATCATTAGACGAGAACAGGAGCACAAATTTGTGCAGCTCAATGACACGTGTCATGAAAAAGGACGGGTCTTTGAGAATATGCCTTGATCCATGATGTTTAAATGCAGCTTTGAAATATCGGCCCTTACAAAATACCTACATTGGAAGAGCTAAATCCAAGATTTGTAGATGCAACATTCTTCTTGAAGGTTGATGTCAAGCATAGTTATTAGTCAGTACATCTTGTGGTGTGGTCCCAAGAACGTCCTATACATCTTGTATTCTATTCGGACAGTACAGTTCTCAATGACTTCCTTTTGGGCTTTCTGTTAGCCAGATCTCTTCCAACTCACATGTGCCACATTGCATGCACTTTTCCTAGGATGCATCCGTATCACCAATGACATTGCCACTGAGGGAAGAACAAACTCAGAAGATGACCATAATCTGCAACTGTTGATGCAAGTGCCGCAAAATGAGGTAGTGTTCACCAGTCTGAGATGTACCATCAACGTGCAGCAGGTCAATTTTTTCAGTTCTATTTATTCCAGTGCTGGCATATGTCCTGGTCCAAGTAAAACAGAGGATATTACAGCCAGGCCAACTCCTCAAGATAAGGGCAATCTTCAAAGGTGCCCAGATCTCTTTAATTTCCTGTCACCATACATTCCAAATTTCACTCAAAAATCGTCCTCATGAGGGAAGTGTTGAGAAAGGATGTACCTTTCCTGTGGCACGGAGAACAACAATGCACTGAAATAGTCATTAAAAGAATGATCAAAAATCACAATTTTACAACCCTAGGGAAACAATGAGCTTAGAGATAGATGCTTCACAGATGAGAGCATGCTTATTGCAAAAAGGCAAAAAATTGCATTTGCTTCAAAATATCTTTCCATGACCGCAATCCATCTCTCCCAACAGTTGAGTGGGAAACATTGTGCGGGATTCTCCGGCCGCATCTGCTTGGTGACTGGAGAATCCCGCCCGAGGTCAATGGACTTCTCCATTGTCTGCGGCTTGCCCATGGCGTTCTTGCAGTGGGAGGGGCAGAAGAATCCAGCCCATTAAGGTTAATGTTTGGAATCATGCAATTTCATACCAATCTACCTGGCAATGATTCGTGTTCGTGATCGATTATAAGTCACTGAAGATGATTTGGTGGAAACCATTGAGCAATGCACCATCAGGACTGCAATGTCTCTTGATAAGTACTCATGGATATGACTGTGGAATTATGTCCAAGCCAGATAATTATATGGTCAAAGCAGACACACTTAGCAAGATGCATCCTTGGATCTACAAGTTGACTTCATTGACACCGAACTTGAAGATGTTCTCCAAATTGCTCTCATGCATTTTGCACAATGCAAATGCCAGCAGCTACAAGAAGAAACAGAAAAAGATTCCACGCTAAAGAAACTGTGGGAATCCATCATTGAAGGATGGCCTTGAGAAATAGGAGCAGAAGTAGTCCATTAAGCACATTGAGTCTGCTCCACCATTTAATGAGATCACGACTGAGCTGATAATCCTCCACTTTCCTGCCTTAACCCCATAACACTTGATTCGCTCACTGATTAAAAATCTGTCTACCTCAGCTTGAACATACTCAATGCTCAATGACCCAGCCTCTACAGCCCTCTGTGGTAAAGAATTCCACAGATTCATTACCCTGTGAGAGAAGAATGATTAACCCCTACTCTGAGATTGTGCTGTCTGGTCCTAGGCTCTCCCACAAGGGGAAAACAAAACCTTTCAGCATCTACCCTGAGACCCTCCTGAGAATTCTAGATGTCTCAGTAAAGTTGCCTCTCATTCTTCCAAACTTCAATGAGTGCATGCCCAACTTACTTAACCTCTCCTCAAAAGAGAATCCCTCCATACCTGGGATCAATAAAGTACACCTTCTCTGGAATCCTTCAATGCCAGGATATCTTTCCTTAGATAAGGGGAACAGAACTGGCTCCACTCTATTCAACATGTGAGCATACGAATTAGGAGCAGAAGTAGGCCATTCGGCCCCTCGAACCTGCTCTGCTATTCAATAAGATCATGGTTGATCTGATTGTAACCTCAACTCCACATTTCTGTGTACCCCTGATAATCTTTCACCCGCTTGTTAATCAAGAATATCTAGCTGTGCCTTAAAAATATTCAAAGACTCGGCTTCTGCTGCTTTTTGAGGAAGAGTTCCAAAGATTCACAACTCCCTGAGAGACAGAAAATCTCCACATCTCTCTTTTCAATGGGCAACCTTTTCTTTTTAAACAGTGACTCCTGGTTCTATATTCTCCCAAAAGAGGAAACATCCTCGCCACATCCACCCTATTAGGACCCCTCAGGATCTTATGTTTCAATCAAATCACCTCCTACTCTTCGAAGCTCCAGTGGATACAAGTCTAGCCTGTTCTCATTAGACAATCCCCCAAGTATTAGTCTAGTAATCCGTCTCTTAGCTGATTCCAATGTATTTAAGTCCTCCTTTCAATAAGGAGACCAATACTGTATACATTACTCAAATTCTCTCGACAACTGAAGCAAAACCTCCCTACCTTTGTATTCAATTCCTCTTGCAATAAACAATAACATTCTATTAACTTTCCTAATTACTTTCTGGATTTGCATACCAGCCTTTTGAGCTTCATGCATTACAACAACCAGATCACTCTGCATTTCAGTGCACTGCAATCTTTTATGCTTCTTTTTATCCTTCTTGCAAAAATGGACAATTTCACATTTTCCCGCATTATATTCCATTTGCCAGATCTTTGTTTTGATAAATTTAGAGTGCCCAATTCATTTTTCCAATTAAGGGACAATTTAGCATGGCCAATCCACCTATCCTGCACATCTTTGGGTTGTGGGGATGAAACCCACGCAAACACGGGGAGAACGTGCAAACTCCACAAGGACAGTGACGCAGAGCCGGGATCGAACCTGGAACCTCGGCACCGTGAGGCTGCAGTGCGATCCACTGTGCCACCGTGCTGCCCCTATTTGCTAGATCTTTGACCATTCACCTAAACTTTATATAATCCCTGGAGTCTCCCCTTCACAACTTACTTTCCTACCTTTGTGTGACCTCTGGAGGAGGGGGCTAGACTACATTGGTAGATCATGTTAGGACGACTGTCGAAAAATGGATCTCAAGTCACTAATGTCTGGGGACACCTGCCCTGTTCCATGAGCTTTAATTTTCTGCAATAACCTTTGATGTGGCACGTTATCAAATTCAAATGCCTTCCGGAAATCTAAATACAGTACATCTACCAGGTCCCCTTTATCCACAGCACATGTGACTTCCTTAAAGACCACCAATAAATTGGTTGAATATCACTTTCCTTCTCACAAAACCATTTTTAATCTGCCTGATTACCTTGAATTTATATGAGTGCCTTGTTATAACATCCTTAATAATAGCTTCAACCATTTTTCCTATGATAGATGTTCAGCTTATCCGCCTGTACTTCCCTGCTTTCTGTCTCACATTTGCTATCTTCAAATTCAATGAAACCTTCCCCAAATCGCAGGGATTTTGGAAACTTCAAACCATTGCATGAGTATTCCCCCAGCATAGAAAATCTATGATGAAATCCAACCTCCTCGGTTGGTCAAAACAGAGATTTAAGTTTCGTTTTTCAAGTGTATGCCTTTTCCAAATCAGAATACAATTAACTGCTTAAGCTGTGCGCAATAAGGATCCAGTCCAACAAGGTTATCTTGAGTTACCAAAATAGCCATATATTACCCACTCAACCCAGGAGAAATAATAAAAACATGATACACACACAAATATAGGTATTAGAAATGAGAGGAGTCAGAGTCCAATTAAAAAAAGCTGAAGAATACATGGTTAATTATCCTGTGATTGTCCCCAGTGCATATATTTTCAAATGCTGTGGCAAATTTGTGTTAGTTGGTTCCTGGGCTGTGGTCAGATGTAAAAGATATTGCAGTTATTATAAGATCTCGATTCACTTGTAGATTTCTGGTAGAGTTGGCCATTCAAACCAGGTGACACACTTGTTCCAAAAGAGAGGGGTCCCGGCGCCGAGGAGTGGAGTGAAAGACTCCGGTGTCGGGCCGTCCCAAAGGTGCGGAATCCTCCGCGCCTTCAGGGGCTAGGCCGGCGCCGGAGTGGTTTGCGACGCACCGGCTGGCGGGGAAGGGGCTTGGCACCACACCAACCGGCACCGAAGGGCCTCCACCAGCTGGCGCGAGTTGGCGCATGTGCGGGAGCACGAGCGTGTGCTGCCATCATCCCAGCGCATGCACAGAGGGGTTCGCCTCCGCACTGGCCATGGCGGACCGCTACAGCCGCCAGTGCGGAGGAATAAAGTGCCCCCATGGCATAGGCCCGCCCGCAGATCGGTGGGCCCCGATCGCGGGCCAGGCCACGGTGGGGGCACCTCCAGGGACCAGATTCTACCGTGGCCCCCAGAGGACCCCAGAGGCCGCCCGCAGAGCCAGGTCCTGTCGGTAAGGACCTATTCTAATTTACGCCGGCAGGACTGGCCGAAAATGGGTGGCCACTTGGCCCATTGCGGGCCGGAGAATTGCCGGGGGGTAGCCCGCTGCCAGCAGCCGCCGACCGACCCGGCGGGGGTTCGGAGAATCCTGCCCTGGATGTGTGATGGTCTGGATGTCAGCAGGTAAAAATGAGATAGGTGAAGGATTTTGATATGATAGATGATTGTTATGCACAGGGAAGGGAGAGAACTGAAACGTTTATCCACTTTCCCTTAGTGTACATTATTTCATTTTTGGAACGGAAGATAAGTGTGTTTCTCAACATCTGAGTGTGCAGTCCATTTTTAGATAATCAGCAGCAAACCTTTGTGGGTTTATATAAAATGCATTCATCCCAAAAGTTTAAATGCCGTATCACTCACTCACCTGCACACACAATCAGGAAATATGCAGTTTAAGAGGATAGCATACTTTTATAAATTGAAAACATCTGATAGTTAATGTGGTTGGCTCATTGTAGCAAAAGCCTTTATTGGACCCATTGAAGAAGGTGATTGACTCCAATAGTTTTTTTTTTTTTTTTTTTTAAATTTAGTGTACCCAATCATTTTTCCAATTAAGGGGCAATTTAGCGTGGCCAATCCACCTAGCTTGCACATCTTTGGGTTGTGGGGGCGAAATCCACGCAGACACGGGGAGAATGTGCAAACTCCACACGGACAGTGACCCAGAGCCGGGATCGAACCTGGGACCTCAGCGCCGTGAGGCGGTTGTGCTAACCACTAGGCCACCGTGCTGCCCTTTGACTCCGATAGTTGAGGAGGTTTCATTAGCTACAGTTGTATATCCAAGTTGTTTCATGATTCCCTGGAGCAAATGGATTTTTGAGCAGGTCACAAAATTGTCTTCTGTGGTTTTCTTGCAATTAGTCAGGTTTCTGTTCTGGTGGACCTTTGAAAATAAACAGCTGGGAGACCTTTAAGGCATAAAAGGTTTTTAAAGGCATAGATTGTAATGCCTTTTCTTCTGCTGATGTTTATGCAATTAGTGTAAACTGATTCATTTATTTCTGGTTCTTGGGGTAATAGATTTGTTACCTACACCCTGTTTCAGTCACATGACAAATGCTTGCATTGCCCACACAAAATGGTTTCAAGCTAGAAACTATTGACATACAATATAATATAAATTGGCCTCTGCAGCTTTCTTTATTATGGTTAGAAATCGAAGACACAAAAGAAGCCCATTGATTTTGTGTTTTGGGCAAACCTCAAACAATAGCAAGTGTTTCACGGATGTGCTCCATCTGGGTCGGTCCATTGATGGGGTAGCCTTCCATCTTTGGTTATTAAATCAGAAACTTTCCAGAGACTTGAGGTTATCTGTGTGGCAATTGAAAAGCCGCCTGACCCGTGGCAGCCACCTTTGCCACCTTATTAGTTTCCATTTTAAATAAAAGTTATAGAAAATTATATACTGAATGCAGTCTATGTTTAAAGGGATGGACAGAGTATGCCTTCACTGGACAGGGCAATGGTGTGATGTAAAATGTTGGAACATGTACACCGTTTCAGTCTGTGGATCATTCTGGTCTGCTGATGGGTGTGTTATTGGGATGTTGTGTGTACACAGACAGTTGTGTGGTTGATTTTGTTAAGTGGACCAGTGGCACAATGGATAACGTGTCTAATTTTGGATCAGAAGATTCCAGCTATGACTCCTGGCTGATTCGGGATAAACATTGGGGACCAGTTTAGCTCAGTTGCCTAGACAGCTGGTTCATGATGCAGCGTGAAGCCAGCAGCATGGGTTCACTTCATGAAGGCTCCGCGTTCTCAATCTTGCCCCTCGTCTGAGGTGTGGTGATCCTCAGGTTAAACCACCACCAGTCAGCTCCATCCTCAAAGGAGGAAGCAGCATATGGTCACCTGGGACTTTGGCAACTTTACACATTTACACATTTGATTTTGATATACAACTAGTTAGGGTATTGGGCGATCTAGTGTGTGAATGGTTATGGTATCAAAGTTAAATAATATAAACGTTATTATTGTCACAAGTAGGTTTATATTAACACTGCATTGAAGTTACTATGAAAATCCCCCAGTTGCCACACTCCGGCGTCTGTTAGGGTACACTGACGGAGAATTCAGAATCTCCACTTCATCTAACAAGCACGTCTTTCAGGACTTGTGGAAACCCACGCAGACAGGGTGAGAATGTGCAGACTCCACACTGACAGTGACACAAGCTGGGAATCGAACCTGGGACCCTGGCACTGTGAAGCAACAGTGCTAACCACTGTGCTACCGTGCCGCCTATTGGAGGCACCACTGATTATGGTCTATCAGGACCAGTTATTATGATCTATCAGGACTGGTGTGTATGTGTGCATGCAAAGCTCAGTATGTAGGTGACTGAAGGGAGTAAGTGAGTCTGGAGGACAGGCATGTAACACATTATAAATTGCATTATTATACTGAAAGCTGTGAAGTGCCGTGCACAAGAGCAGCAGAACCTGATAGATTGTGAGAGATAATATAATTCTAGTTCTCAGCCAGATCACTTTACCAACCTATTATCAGCAATGGTGGTGGTAAAGATGAAAGGTGAAACATTTTCAAATAAAGTATTCATTCTTTGTCTACCCTTCATTACAAGTAATTATCATAATTTAATTAATTGAGATATTTGTCATGTTCCCGAATTAAGTGTTCAATTGTCTTTGCATTATCCACGGTTGCATTTCAATAGCTGTGACTACATCAGCAGGATTTCCTCTGTGTGTTTTTATATGCCAGTGGATTACATTTTCATTTCAAAGACTTTAATTATTCTTCAGCTGCCCAGGGCAAATGACCTTACAGCTCTGATTGAACCTGGAATGGAGAAAGACACTAATTAATGTATCTCATGCCCAAAGTCATGTTAAAATGCTGAATCACTTCCCTTCCCTCACCAATGCAGATTCTAAACTCACAGTCAAATATTATGACCATGGATGGTTGAAGTGATTGGTTCATGCCACGTAAAAGCCTATTTTTGTTCCATTATCAGTTATCTGTAATGCCCTGCATCTCTGCAGACTAGAATCATAGAATTTACAGAGAAAGAAGGCCATTCGGCCCATCATGTCTGCAACGGCCCTTGGAAAGAGCACCCCACTTAAGCCCCACACCTCCACCCTATGTCCATAACCCCATCTAGCCTTTTCGGACACAAATAGAAATTTATCATGGCCAATCCATCTAACCTGCACATCTTTGGACTGTGGGAGGAAATCAGGTCATCTGGAGGGAACCCACGCAGACACAGGGAGAATGTGCAGACTCCTCACAGACAGTGACCCAAGCTGCAATCGAACCTGGGACCCTGGAGCTGTGAAGCAACAGTGCTAACCACTGTGCTACCGTGCTGCTCTTGGAGCAGTGAATCCGGCCCTGATTTACCAACATCATCAGAAATCGCAGGCCTCATAAATGATCTCAAAGGTCTTTGGGCAGATTGGAGGAAGTGCAGGAGTGAAATGGTTATGAACTGTGGCACTGTATTGAAGGGCCTCAGTATGTCAGAAAGAAACTGCAGAATTTCTCTTGAGCAAACTGAGTGAGGAAGATTATTAATGGCCGCTCGAGGCTCAGGGGTGAAGGAGTTACTGTTTTGGAGGTACTTCACAAGAGGAATGTGACACTTCGGGAAAATGACCGTTTTTATTACAGCAACCTTTTGAGGTTGCCGAAAAGAATGCTCTTTGTATTCTTGATGAAAATTCATGATGGCCCTCCAGCTATTATTAAACCACAGTTTCTGAATGAATATTTCAAATCGGTGCCCAGCGTTTTAAAATAGACCTGTGAGGCGGAATTTTTTTTATCTCAATATGACAAATCCCATTTTTCTCTGGAGAAAGGAGTCCCAGAAAAAACACAGGAGTCGCGACTGTCCTCACCTTGGGTTAAATTAGTCTAAATAAATGTCAACCTTGTTTAGCAGAGTGAACATCACCCTGACAAAGGGTCACAAGGTTCTATGTAGTTATCTCAGCAAATAAAACTCTTCATATTTCTTTCCTCTCAGATTGTCTCTTCCCTTTTCCATATCGTGTTTTTTGTTCTGTTTCTTCCTGTCTCTCACAGGGCTGAATTCTCTTAACCCGCCCGCGGCAACTTTGGTGATGGGCGGGGTGGAGGAGCTGCAAAGTTGAGAGCCTGCCAACGTAAAATTCTGTTGCAATCCCCCAATGGCAGACCACTGTTGCTGCTGGCAGCAGGCGCAAATGCCTCTTGCAATTCTTTGCACCTCATGAATGCTCGTTAAAGCAGCTGACTGCCCGCATCCCATCAGGCCTTTCAATCATGCCAGCGGGAAACTACGTCGGTGTCAAACCCGATTGCTAATGAGTGCCGTGCAGTCCAAAGTTCACCAGCGATATCGGGGTGAACGCGACAACTTTCTTACAACAGCGCCTGATGCGCTGTTTTCACTCGGCTGGGACAGACTTGTTCCTGTCCAGGTGGCACGGTGGCACAGTGGTGTGCATTGTTGCCTCACGGCGCCGAGGACCCAAGTTTGAATCCGGCTCCGGGTCACTGTCATACGGAGTTTGCACATTCTCCCCGTGTCTGCGTGGGTCTCACCCTCACAACCCAAAGATGTGCAGGTTAGGTAGATTGGTCATGCTAAATTGCCCTTTAATTAGAAATAAAATAATTGGATACTCTAAATTTATTTTAAAACAAATACTGGTTCCTGCCTCCATCTCCATGCCGAGTTGGTCTTCATGGACAACACCGTGTTGCTGGAACCATGGTCCCTCTTGGATCACCGTCACCAAGTCAGATCAGTACTGCACCTGGGGTGAGGGAGTCCAGGGGTCTTCTTTACCCCTGGTGCCACACACCAGTGTCTATCTGAACAGCACTGTGCTGTGGGACCCAAGCAGTCATCGCAACAAAGGTTTGAAGTTTGACCAGGGGGTGGAGTGCATGGTGGGGCGAGGGGTGGGTAGTGTGGCCCAATGAAGAAATGGTGGGGGTGGCATTGTGGAAGGAGGGTTATGGAAGGAGGGGAGGTGGATGAGCAAGGGTTTGCGATGGCAGTCAGAGGGTCAAGGATGTGGATGAGGATGATAAAGAATGGAAGGCTGAGAGGAGGGAAACTGGACCTCAACAAGACTGTTAGAAAAGCTCACAAATATGGGTGTCAAAGGGATACCACAGTGTTTACTGAAGGTGATGCACAAAGATTCCAGATGCATTGGGTAGAGGTCCAAGTGGAGCATGGATGCTTCACAGGTATTGGACTTGGGGGGAAGGTGGTTGAATCAAGTAACAGGCTTCTTCCTGAGGCTGCTAGTCTTTGTCCTCTAGGTTGCTGCTTTCCTGCACAGTCCGGTGGGCTGGAGAGTGTGCTGGGCTGGTATTTAAACATGGCACCAGGACCTTCGAACCTGCCATCTGACAATGGGGATTGAAATGAATTACTGGTCCACCAAAAGACTTGAAGGTGAATGCGTTTGTGCATCATTAATAGGGTTGCAAGCGCAGAATCTGACACGGGATCCCATTATTCTAGCCAGTAGGACAGGAGCTGCCGGAACCTCCGCCATCGCTCTTAATCTCAAAATGGGAGAAGTCCACCCACTGTCTCCATTCTTATCACTTCCTTTCAAACATCCTTTCAGTGCTACGATGTCTGTCTTTTCTGGGTATAAATCATAGCTTTGTCCATTATCCTGAACAGACAAAGGTGAAAGAGAATTAATTGCTCTTCCGCTTTCCTCCCCGGCATGTTTATGTTTAATATCAGCCTTCTCAGTTCACATAAACACATCAAACGTTTTGTTGCTCCAGCAAGAACATTGGAAGGACAATTACTCTGTAATGACCTCTTACCATTGCAAGCACTATCATTATCCATAATCTGAAATACCATCAACAACATCTGCCAAATTGTTGCTCATTAGCAACATAACTACCTTCTATTCTTGTGCAAGCAATAAAATATTTGGAATAAATGCAATGTATCTCTGGCACAGACACAATAATTAACATGGCTGCAAACATTTTTCTTTTTCTCAATTAGTTCATCATTAACTTTATCTTCATTGAAGTGCCCTCATGCCCTGCCACTTCCTCAATGGAAAAAGAAGGCTGAAGACTTGCTCTCAAGCCTTTGACAATGCCACTCTTCAACTGACCATTGGGAATAGTTAAAGAATTTGTCTTTTCCTTTTGATAGGCATGACTTTGCCTTTACATTATGCCGCCCCGAGGCAGAATGTTTGAAATTGAAAGCCATCAGTTGAGGGATTGCAAGTGTAAACAAGCATCTTGCAATGAATGTCCAATACACTGACTCTCTGAGGGGTCCTGCTTTTAATAATAATCTTTTATTATTGTCACAAGCGTACTTACGTAACATTGCAATGTAGTTACTGTGAAAATCCCCTCATCGCCACATTTCAGCGCCCGTTTGGGTACACAGAGGGAGAATTGAGAATGTCCAATTCACCTAACAGCACGTCTTTCGGGACTTGTGGGAGGAAACCACAGCACCCGGAGGAAACCCACGCAGACATGGCGGGAACGTGCAGACTCCGCATAGACAGTGACCCAAGCGGGGAATCGAACGTGGGACCCTGGCGCTGTGAAGCAACAGTAGATATCCCCAAGTAGCAGCAGTAGGCATCCCCAAGAACGGTGCTTTTCACAACCTCTGGTCTCTCTGTAGTCAAAATCCCCGCTCTCCCACAAGCCAACACTGGACTAGGAAACACGCAGCTAAACACGCTCAATTAGTTGAAACGAGCTGATAGTTTCTCTTCATCTCTGTTTTAAATCTGCTCCCCTTTATCCTAAAACTATGACCTCTCCTCACTCCCGCTCTCCCTCGCGGGGAGAGTTCAGACGATCAAAATGAACGTACTGCCCAGGTTCCTCTTCCTGTTTAGATCCATTCCGATCTACATCCCCAAGGCCTTTTTCAAAGCGCTGGACAAACTCATCATGGCGTTCGTATGGGGGGGTAAAAATGCTAGGATCCCAAAGAAGGTCTTACAAAAAACAAAAACCAGGGGAGGGTTAGCCCTCCCGAATCTACAATTCTACCACTGGGCAGCAACAGCCGAGCGAGTAAGGGGATGGATCCAGGAGCCAGAAGCTGAGTGGGTGCGTGCGGAGGAGGCCTCCTGCATGGGAACCTCCCTCCGGGCCCTCGCCACGGCAGCACTCCCATCCCCACCCAAAAAACACTCCAGCAGCCCAGTGGTGACAGCCACCCTCCAATCCTGGAACCAACTGCGGCAGCAACTTGGCCTGACCAAAATGTCGAACAGGGCTCCCATCTGCAACAACCATAGGTTCAAACCAGCACTGACCGACGCCACCTTCAAAAGGTGGAGGCAGGACGGGGGGACACTGACAGTCAGGGACCTATACACGGACGACAGGATCGCAACACTGGACGAACTGACAGAGAAATTTCAGCTAGCTGGGGGGAACGAGCTACGGTACCTGCAGCTCAAAAACTTCCTACGAAAGGAGACAAGGACGTACCCACAACCGCCACGACAGACACTACTGGAAGACCTACTGGACGCAAGTATCCTAGAGAAAGGGAACTGTAGTGACATGTATGACCGACTGGTAGATAGGGACGACACCGTACTGGACGCAACAAGAAGGAAATGGGAGGACGACCTGGGGATGGAGATAGGGTGGGGACTCTGGAGCGAAGCACTGCATAGGGTCAACTCCACCTCCACGTGCGCAAGGCTCAGCCTGACGCAACTAAAAGTGGTACATAGAGCCCACTTAACAAGAAACCGTATGAGTAGGTTCTTCCCGGAGGTGGAGGACAAATGTGAGCGGTGCCAAAGAGGCCCGGCCAACCACGCCCACATGTTCTGGTCTTGCCCCAGACTTGTGGAGTACTGGACAGCCTTCTTCGAGGCTATGTCCAAAGTGGTGGGAGTGAGGGTGGAGCCATGCCCGATAGTGGCGGTCTTCGGGGTTTCAGAACAGCCAGATCTATTCCTGGGGAGGAGGGCGGATGCCCTTGCCTTTGCCTCCCTGATCGCCCGCCGTAGAATCCTGTTTGGCTGGCGGTCAGCAGCACCGCCCAGAGCTGCGGACTGGCTGTCCGACCTCTCGGAATCTCTCCAAATGGAGAAAATCAAATTTGCCATCCGAGGGTCGGACGACGGCTTCCACAGAACGTGGGAGCCATTCATGCAACTGTTCCGGGACCTATTTGTGGCCAATGTACAAGAGGAAGAATAGTCGGGGGAAGGTAGCGGGAGGGGGGGGGGGGGCTACAGGTTCGTTACGGGGGTTCGATGGCTAGCTAAGGCCCAAAACCAAGCTAAATAAACATGTTGAGGGGGGGGGGGGGGCGCAGTTACTACTACGAAGATGCTTACCTGTAAATATGTATGTTAATTTTTGCGTGTTTGTTTTTGTTTGTTTTTTTTTTTCTCTCTCCTAACAATTTGTAATTTGTTCAATATAAAATACGAAAACTGAATAAAAACATTTATAAAAAAAAACTATGACCTCTCCTTCTTGATTGTCCCACTGTGTAAAATATTTGCTCTACATCTGCTTTGTCAATACTTTTTATCATCTTATATACCTGAATTGGATCTCCTCTCATTCTTCAAAACATGAACTGCTAAATCTCTCTTCATAAGACAAACGCTTTGTTAGGCGATCGACAAGGCAGCATTGAAACACAGAAGAGATTTCTTGAACTAAGGCGAACTACATACACTGGAGAGCACAACTAATACACTGGTCTTGGGCGGGATTCCCCGACCCTCCGCCGGGTCGGAGAATCGCCGGGGCCGGCGTCAATCCCGCCCCCGCCGTGTCCCGAATTCTCCGCCACCAGAGATTTGGCGGGGGCAGGAATTGCACAGCGCTGGTCGGCAGCCCCCCCCCCCCCCCCGGTGATTCTCCGGCCCGCGATGGGCCGAAGTCCCGCCGCTGTCAACCCTCTCCTGCCGGCGTGGATCAAACCATCTACCTTACCGGCGGGAGCAAATAGCACGGGCAGGCTCCAGAGTCTGGGGTGGGCGCGGGGCGATCTGGCCCCGGGGGGGTGCCCCAACGGTGGCCTGGCCCGCAATTGGGGCCCACCGATCGGCGGTTGGGCCTGTGCCGTGGGGCACTCTTTTCTTTCTGCCTTCGCCATGGTCTTCACCGGCACATGCGCGGACTTACGCCAGCCGGCGAAGTCCCTTCGGCCCTGACTGGCGTGGCGTCAAACACCGTCCACGCCAGCTGGCGGAGCGCCAACCACTCCGGCCAGCGGAAGTCCATGCATGCGCCGGAGCGTCAGCGGCTGCTGACATCATCCCGCGCATGCGCAGGGGAGGGGGGTCACTTCCGCCTCCACCATCATGAAGACTATGGCGAAGGCGGAAGGAAAAGAGTGCCCCTATGGCACAGGCCTGCCCACCGATTGGTGGGCCCCGATCGCGGGCCACGCCACCGTGGGGGCACCCCCTGGGGCCAGATCGCCTCGCGCCCCCCCCAGGGCCCCGGAGCCCGCACGCGCCACCTGGTCCCCCCAGTAAGGTAGGTGGTTTGATTCACGCCGGCGGGACCGGCATGACAGCGGGGGGACTTTGGCCCATCGCGAGCCAGAGAATCACCGGGGGGGGGAGCCCGCTGACAGGCGCGGCGCGATTCCAGGCCCCGCCAAATCTCTGGTGCCGGAGACTTCGGGAGACGGCGGGGGCAGGATTCACGGCGGCCCCCGACGATTCTCCAACCCGGCGGGGGGTCGGAGAATCCCGCCCAGTATTTGGGGCAAAGGGGATCAGATGGAGTTGAATGATCAGCCATGATCATAATGAATGGTGATGCAGGCTCGAAAGGCTGAATAGCCTCTTCCTGATCCTATTTTCTATGTTGTGTTGAGACCGACTGATTAGCCATACTTTCGATGTCCTTGTCGATCATCCGGCCACCATACGTAACTCCTGGCCAGTACCTTCATTTTGAATTGCCTTGGGTAACCACTGTCTAATTCTTGAAGAGGCTCCCACCCTGGGGGTAGCACAATTATCCTGAAAACCCTGGGAAGGATACTGTCCTCAAGTAATCTTGTCCCTACGTTGCACATTGGGGCCTCATCTGTTCCAACTTTGCAAAATGCCAGTCGTTAAGAATAATTATCTTGATAGCACAGAGTCTCTGCTGGTCCATGCTTTAATGTGGCCAGATGAAAAAGGTAAGGTGGCACAGTACACAGTGGTTAGCACTGCTGCCTCACAGTGCCAGGGGCCCAGGGTCAATTCTAGCCTTGGGTGACTGTGTCTACCCGTGTCTGCGTGGGTTTCCTCTGGGTGCTCCGGTTTCCTTCCACAGTTCAAAGATGCGCAGAAGACATGGATTGGCCATGCTAAATTGCCCCTTAGTGTCCAAAAGGTTGTGAGGATAAGGTGGGAGCTTGAGCATGGGTGGGGTGCTTTTTCAGAGGTTTGGTGCAAACTCTATGAGCTGAATGGCCTCATTCTGCACGGCAGATATTCCAAGATTCTAAGGTATCAAAACAATTTAGAGCGTGGACAGTCTTCTGTGGAGTGGGAGATTTGGAAATTATGTGGTCAAGGCATTTGATATTTGGTTTCCCGGCCTATGCTGAAAGGTATATGAAAATGCAGCCAAGAGCAGTGCCCATCTTTGCACACAGGCTGAAGCTGTTGGTGGGATGGGTTTATATTCGCGAAAAATGGCAAGTAATGATTTATGGGCCGGGGTTCTCCCCTACCCGGCGGGGCGGGGGGTTCCCACACCTTTAGGGGAGAGGCCCGCACCGGAGTGGTTGGCGCCATGCCGACTGATGCCACAACAGGCGCCAACAGCCTTTGACGCCGCCGCCCGGCGTCGGGGCTGGCTGAAAGGCCTTCGCCGGTTCGCGAATGCGCCGGTGCGTCAGCGGCCGCTGACGTCACCACCGGCTCATCCGTGGTAGAGGGGGTTCTCTTCCGCCTCCGCCATGTTGGAAGCCATGGCGGCGGCGGAAGAAAAGGAGTGCACCCACGGCAGTGGCCCGCCCACCAATCGGTGGGCCCCGATCGCGGGTCAGGCCACCGTGGGGGCACCCCCCGGGGTCCGATCGGCCCGCGCCCCCCCAGGACCCCGGGGGCCCGCTCGCGCCGCCAATCCTGCCGCCACCAGAGGTAGTTGAAACCATGTCGGTGGGATTGGCCTGTCAGCGGCGGGACTTTGGCCCATCGCAGGCCGGAGAATCGCCGCAGGGGCACGCCGATCGGCGCGGCGCGATTCCCACTCCCGCCAATTCCCGGGTGGCGGAGAATTCCGGCCACGGCAGGGGCGGGATTTACGCCGGCCCCAGGCGATTTTCAGAATCTGCGGGGGGTCGGAGAATTTTGCCCATGATCTGAGACAAAGGTAAAATGTCGAACATAAATGTATTAATTAATTTGTTTATGGAATAAATGATGGTCAGATTTTCCTTGTTGATCTGCGAATATTTCCTTTCAGCATCTGACAGTGTTTGGGATGTGAAGGCAATAGCCCATTCCACACCATGGGCGGAATTCTCCGACCTCCCGCAGGGTCGGAGAATCGCCCGGGGCCTGGATAAATTCCGCCCTGCCGTGGGCGAAATTCTCCGCAACCCGGGAATTGGAGGAGGCGGAGGAGAACCCCCCTACCGCTCATGCGCCGGTGGTGACGTTAGCGGCAGCTGACGCACCGGCGCATGCGCGAATCGGCGAAGACCTTTCGGCCAGCCCCGACGCCGGGTGGCAGGCGTCAAAGGCCATTGGCGCTGGGTTTGGCGCTAGTTGGCGTGGCGCCAACCACTCCGGCGTGGGCCTAGCCCCTAAAGGTGCGGAGAATTCCGCACCTTTGGGGAGGCCTGACGCTGAAGTGGTTGGCGCCACTCCCCTACGCTGGGACCCCCCGCCCCGCCGGGTAGGGCAGAATCCCGGCCCATATTCCATTTTGTGTGAGAGTACTGTACTGATGCTGTTAGGAGATGCATCGTAAGTAATAACGATGTGTTTATCCATATTGAAATGGACCAGGAACGCTTCCAACTTCCGGACCAGCTTAACTTGGTCAAAAGACTTCCTCTGGGCCCTCCCCCAGTTCTGGTGCTCATGCTTTTTAAAATGTTGATGCTGAAATGGTCGACAAGTTGGGCAAAAAAGCAGCCGTAATAATTGATAATCCCTAGAAAAGTCTTTGATTCTGATGCACTCTATAATTCTGGAACCCCTTTGATTGCCGTTATATTATCTTCAAGCGGGTATAACCCGTTTGTATCAACTCTAAAATCGAAATATGTGACTTGATCAACCTGAATCGTGCATTTGTCACACTTTAACCGAATGCCGACTTCTATAAACCTCTTTGTTCTTCTCTGGTGTTTCCCCTCTCACTAGGGCAGGGAGAGGCTGGCGTAGTGGTATTGTCACTGGACTAGTAATCCAAAGACCCAGGGTACTGCTCTGAGGTCCCGGCTTCAAATCCCGCCATGGCAGATGGTACAATTTCCTCAGCTTTGGGGGTCGAGTCGCCCCTGTTCCTCTTGCTGATCGACAATGGCTATCCCAAGTCCCAACTGACTGGCTGGCTCACTCACCACCTCCATAGTCTGCAAGTTTAAAGCAAACATGCAGACACCCTCTCCAATATAAAGAAGGCAATTTCCAAAGTAGCTAACTAGGAAATAGTGTCAGAGTCCTTCCTGTTTATTTCCTTTGATCCCATGTTACTTTATTATTTTGGTCCGTAGACCCATAATCAGAATGTGCCTTTTTAAGCAGAAGACTCAAGGTTGAAGCAGCCTGCTTGTCAGGACACAGTGGTCCCATGTTTTGTTTTTGGAGGGGAGAAGCCAGACTCCTCAGGAACCAGGTTTGGAGGGAGCCAGATCGATTGGTTGGCTGGAGGTCGATGGGTTGCCCAGGGATGATGTTCTGCCTGACAGCAGTCATGATCAGTTCCTGTGTGATGCTTTCTGAGAGAACTCGGCAGAAGCATTTAGACCTTGGAAGTGAAAGGAATGCTCTCTCCTGCTTGCTGAAGTGAAATAACTGTTTTATTGTTCTGAATGCAGCGAGTGCCAATCACATCCTTTGCTCTGAACCTGAAATGATGCTGAGTCTGCAGAGAAGGTAGACAACCTCGCCAGAGAAAACCATCTCAATCTTAAAAGGAAGAAGTATCAAAAAGAAAACAGGACTTCAGAAAAACATCAACTAGAAGTCATCCCAGTGCAAAGATCTGTTTCCGCTTCTTTTTATTAATATTTTCTTTCTCTTTTCACCATCCTTTCCCCTCTGTGTTGTTTGTCTGTGTGTGTGTAAATTGGGGGTATTTAGGAAGTGGGAGGGTTGGGAAAGGGGTATTAGATAGTCAGTTACATTTTTCGTCAGTTTAATTATAATACCGTACATAAAGGTTCTTGTGTTAAAGTTACAAACCTGGTGACTGTATTTTATTGAGCTCAACTATGGACCTTGGATATTTTAAATAAAATCTAATTTTATCTGTGTTGTGACTATCGGGTCAAGTGGGGCTGGTAATGACCATGCACTAGTCAAGGGTGTCGTGACAATAGCAGTAGAGAAGCAAAGGAGAAGCAGGTACTTTGCGCAGGCAGTTGATGAAGGATATGGTATGAACAGTAAATGCACACGAAAGCCATATTTCAGAGTGAAGAAACTCAGCATATCAGTAGAACGACTAATTAAAAAGAGAGCACATTAGATGCTCCAACAACAAAAAACCTAACATTAATGGCCATTAAAATGACTGAGTTAAATGGCCTATAAATTTAATGACATTGCAAACAATTCTGGCAATACAGAAAGTGCTTTAATGACCTTAAAACAATGACATATTTTAAAGGAGTCCTTTGATCAGTGTTCCCATTAATAAAGATTTAAGACACAAGCTTAAAGATAAAGAACTCATCATAGGCCATGTATTAAGGGTCAGTTCTAAAGTAGCATCATCAGAGGTTCATATGTCCTTTTGCCTAGCGAATGGTATGTGGAATAACGCAATGTAGAAAAGATGGCAAGCAAGCAGAGATTACGAAATAACGTATCCTCAATATTCCATGTTATCAAACAAACATAATAATCTTCCTTATATTGAATGACTCTATAATAATCTTTATTGTCATAACACTGCAATGATGTTACTGTGAAAAGCCTGTCGTCGCCATACTCCGGCCCCTGTTCGGGTATACAGAGGGAGAACTCAATGTCCAATTCACCTAACAGCACGTCTTTCAGGACTTGTGGGAGGAAACTGGAGCACCCGGAGGAAACCCACGCAGACACAGGGAGAACGTGCAGACTCCGCAAAGACAGTGACCTAAGCCTGAAATCAAACCTGGGACCCTAGCGTTGTGAACAACAGTACTACCCACTGTGCTACCGTGCTGCCCAAATGACACTCTTAAATGACACCAAATAAATAATTCACCATTGCAAAAGATGGAGGGCTCAGTTTCATACTCTAGAAACGAGATTGATAGAACCAAAACTTCACATTCTAATGATATTTTCTTACCCCGACACCCTGTCCAACCAACTCTGGACCCACATATGTTTACAATTTTCTATGTTTACAGTTTAAAATAATTGCCTAGATTCTGCAACGCTGCTGATCAATAGGCACAGGGGGAATTGCAGAACTAGGAGAACAAGCCTCCTGCCTACAGATCCACTGGATTGTAATTTTGCAATCCGCTGCATCTTGCAAGCTGGAGTGCTTGTAACTATTTTATTGCCTCACTTGAGACCATCGGTTTAATGGAGAATAATTTAAATGAACACCTAGCACATTTGCACAGGATTTGCCCTGAAGTTTTTTCCGTTTTGTTGGATTCTTCCATGGACTGTGAACAAGGAATTTCGATAGTTGGGGCAGGTGCTTTATGTTGTATATTGCAACGTTTTCCTCGGGTTTTTGGTACACTGTTGTTTTTATTAAATATGTTTTCCTTATTTCTGCGATGGTCACTGTTGCTCGTTATGCTTTTCCTTAATTTGCTCTGTTTTAATTACCTTTGCTCAAGAGTCGCCAGGTATCTTTCTGATACCACCACAGGGTTCAAAGCCGAATACTGATCAATGACTCCATAGACCAGTTAATAAGTTTGAAATCAATACACGTTTATTTACACACACAGTCAATTATTACTCATGCATAAACTCTACTCACTAAACTACAACTACTACTAAAAGCCTATACTTAGCTTCGAGTGGCCCACTCAGTCAGAGGAACAATAGCCGTTGTCCGGTTCTGATACTGCTGGCTTCGAACTGGTATGGAACAGTAGCTAGGAGCGCCTATCTCGTAGCGTGCGTTGACCTTAGACTTACTTGGTTGGTGCTTGGTGGCCTCTCGTCGCTGAGAGCCAAATGCCAAGGTGAAGGTGAAGAGGAGTAAGAGATCTTCCAAGAGCTTCCAAGAGAGCAAACTGACCTTGGTTGTTTTATAGCCCCCAGGGGTTTTGCGCCCTTCTGGGCAGACCCCGGACTTGGTCCCAATTACTTGGACCATGTCCCAATCGTTCGTATTGATTTTCTCCAATAAAGGGGCTGTTCCCTGATCGTTGGGCGATCATTAAAATGACTGAGTTAAATGGCCTATAAATTTAATGACATTGTAGGCCATATGTAACCATTGGCCTGCCTTTGTTTTAGCTTCCACTGGCGCCGGGAAGTCTGTCCTAGCACCGATTGTTTCAATGTTTCTTTTTGTCCCCGGAGATAGCTCATTACTATGTTAATGGCTAGTAGTTTCAGTTCTGTTTGGGCTCTGCAAGTCCTAATATACAGAAAACCTTGCACCTGCTTGTTTTCTCTAGTGTTGTCCATTTTTCCCTGCACTCTTTGCGGGTATCCATTTTGGAATCGGGACGTGGCCACCCCAGGTGACTACATCACGAATTAGCAATTAAGTTTAGAAAAATATTTTGGTGGATCATTGTTTTTCATGAATTCAAATAAGTTTATTTTGAAGGGTCTTAAATACAATATTTCACGCTTGAGATACTACAAAATGAAAGCACCAGACCATATTTTCACAGCTGAGTGCCTGTACTAGCCAGTGACTGAGGACAACTGCCTCAACTAGCTTCAGGTCAGTCCATTATCGGATTTTGCGTGAATCACGCTGAGCCAGAGTCTCCAGGCGTCTGATCCGTTGAACTCAGGGCTCAGTGATTCACTTGTTAACAAGGAGAAGCTGCATTTAAACTTCCCCTCAGCGCTCACTCCCAGTCAAACCAGGAGGATGGCAGCACTGAGACCTGCTTCTCGATTTCTCGATGCAGAGCTGGCCAGGCCTCTGGGTGCCCTGGAGGAGAGGCAGGGCACCCTGTACCCTTGTGTGGGTAGGAGACTCCAAAGTAACTGAACTAATCCTACGTGGGATGCAGTGACAGCTGCAGTTAGTGCCGATAGCCTGACAAGGAGTACAGTCATCCAATGTCGGATAAGCAATGAATGACCTTACCGATCTGCAAGGGTGAGCTCTCACCTGTCTCCTCTTGAAATGTTACCCTTTTTCGCTGCCACCTCACACCCTCTATATCCAAACTTCCAGCACCTTCCTCAGAACTCCACCCCCCCCCCCCCCCCCCCCCCCCGGCATTGATCATCACACTCCTTTCTGCCTCGGCGTGTTGCCCACACATGCCACCTGCTATAGACACCCCCGACCCACCAGCCATCTAGCTCACAATGTCCTCACAGAACAAGATGGTGCACAATAAAAGGGAGAGGAAGAAGACTGGCGGGGGGGGGGGGGGGGGGGCGGATGCCCGAGTTGTGAGCCCTCACCCCCTATGAGGAAAGGGGGAGATCGCGAGAACGGGCGTGGAGTGAGAAGTGACTGACAGCGAGGTTGGCCTGTGCCAGTGAAGTGATGATCCACTGCACTTCATCCAGATGACCTGTCTCAAGTGAATTGTTTCTTTCCCAGCCCAATGTCCTTCCCATTCACTGTACCCATGTTCCTTGTGTTGCAGCATCTCCATCAGATGAAGCTGAGCCATCTAGTCACTGCCCTCCCTGCATACCAAAAAACCACCTCGGAGGAGGGCTTCTCGGAGGACACCAACAATACGTCCCAGCTATCACTACACCATTCACCAGCACAGACACACACCTCGGTGGATGAGATTAGCAGACAGGCTTCTGGGTCACTGTCTAATGAACACCACACTGGTTTAGGGGCTGGTTTAGCACAGGGCTAAATAGCTGGCTTTTAAAGCAGACCAAGGCAGGCCAGCAGCGCAGGTTCAATTCCCGTACCAGCCTCCCTGAACAGGCGCCAGAATGTGGCGACTAGGGGCTTTTCACAGTAACTTCATTTGAAGCCTACTTGTGACAATCAGTGATTTTCATTTTATTTTTTTCATTTTACAGATGCTGGAGGAGGCTAGTGGAGGCAGGAACATCCAATGGAGTGGGCATGGAGGAGGTCTGCTGGATCCTTGGTCCCAGCTGCGCCCTTGCAAGATGCTGAGCCTCTGGAAAAGGTTCTCCCTGTGCTGCTGGAGATGCAATGGCAGAGCCATGAAATCCAGGAGTGACTGTGAGTGACATACCAGCAACTGCAAGGCTGATTGGAGGAGTCCAGAAGCCTTCAGTTGCAGGAGATTGTGCCAGCCTTGTATGGCACCCAGGCCAACACTGCAAGGATGGCGTCCGCAGTGGAAAGCCTGACAGGACGACCGAGACATGACTGGCAAACACCAAGGCATGGCTCACTCTCTGAAGATCATGGTTGAGGGCCTCGTCAGCAAAGCCCAATCACAGAAAGACATGGCCGAGACACAGAGGGTCATGGCTGAGGCACTCCAGAACATGGACCATTCACAGAGGACCAAGGGCAGCACGGTGGCCTAGTGGTTAGCACAACCGCCTCACGGCGCTGAGGTCCCAGGTTCGATCCCGGCTCTGGGTCACTGTCCGTGTGGAGTTTGCACATTCTCCCCGTGTCTGCGTGGGTTTCGCCCCCACAACCCAAAAATGTGCAGAGTAGGTGGATTGGCCACGCTAAATTGCCCCTTAATTGGAAAAAATAATTGGCTAATCTAAATTAAAAAAAAAAAAAAAAATTCACAGAGGACCAAGGCTCGGGGGTTATGCATCATAGTGCAGACAATGGTGAGCCTGCAGGACTGACAACACCAGGCAACCAGAGGCTTCTGTCACTCACTCCAGCTGACCCTCCATCCCATTGAGTAACCCAAGGGCCCATGAGTACTCCAAGGGAGAAGGAAGTTCTGGAACCCATCCCGTGCCTTCCAGCAAGGAGACTCCAGCCCTTCTGATTTCCCTCTTCCTGACACCGGCACATCTCATAGGCAGGCGGAAGAACAGGGTGGCATGGTAACACCAGTGAACACCCATAAGTCAGCCAGGGCTCTCCAGATCCAAGCCCTCCAGAGGATGCCTGCCAAGGGCATCACAAACCACAGGGACTGGAAGGCAGCAGGCCGCCTCCACCTCTGATGTGCATCCTGGGGTAACACCTAGACAAAGCGGTAGGCCTTGTAAGTTTTATGAGCACAGAATGGACATGGGTGAAGTCAGACACTGTTAGTAAGGAAGTAGATAATGCAGCACTGTAAAGATTGACCACATTAAAGAATTTCGCAATTCAAAGCCACAATGGCTCTGTCTTTGACCCTGATCCCACAGCGGGTGTATATTGCCCCATCAGAACTCAACTGCTCCCTGGACTGCTCTGGTGATTCTCCCTGGACTGGTCTGGTGATACTCCCCGGACTACGCTGGTGATTCTCCCTGGACTGCTCTGGTGATGCTCCCTGGGCTGGACTGGTGATGCTCCCTGGACTGCTCTGGTGATTCTCCCTGGACTGCTTTGATGATGCTCCCTGGACTGGTCTGGTGATTCTCCCTGGATTGCTCTGATGATGTCCCCTGGATTGCTCTGATGATGCTCCCCGGACTGCTCTGATGATGCTCCCTGGACTGGTCTGGTGATGCTCCCTGGACTGGTCTGGTGATGCTCCCTGGACTGGTCTGGTGATGCTCCCTGGGCTGGTCTGGTGATGCTCCCTGGACTGGTCTGGTGATTCTCCCTGGACTGATCTGGTGATGCTCCCTGGACTGGTCTGGTGATTCTCCCTGGACTGATCTGGTGATGCTCCCTGGGCTGGTCTGGTGATGCTCCCTGGACTGGTCTGGTGATTCTCCCTGGACTGCTCTGATGATGTTTCCTGGACTGGTCCGGTGATGCTCCCTGGACTGGTCTGATGATGCTCCCTGGACTGGTCCGGTGATTCTCCCTGGACTGGTCTGGTGATGCTCCCTGGACTGGTCCGGTGATGCTCCCTGGACTGGTCTGGTGATTCTCCCTGGACTGGTCCGGTGATTCTCCCTGGACTGGTCTGGTGATGCTCCCTGGACTGGTCTGGTGATTCTCCCTGGACTGCTCTGATGATGCTCCCTGGACTGGTCCGGTGATTCTCCCTGGACTGGTCTGGTGATGCTCCCTGGACTGGTCTGGTGATTCTCCCTGGACTGGTCTGGTGATTCTCTCTGGACTGCTCTGATGATGCTCCCTGGACTGGCCCGGTGATTCTCTCTGGACTGCTCTGATGATGCTCCCTGGACTAGTCCATTGATGCTCCTAGACTGGTATGGTGATGCTTCCTGGACTGGTCTGCTGATGCTCCCTGGACTAGTCCAGTGATGCTCCCTGGACTAGTCCAGTGATGCTCCCTGGACTGGTCCGGTGATGCTCCCTGGACTGGTCCGGTGATTCTCCCTGGACTGGTCTGCTGATGCTCCCTGGACTAGTCCAGTGATGCTCCCTGGACTGGTCCGGTGATGCTCCCTGGACTGGTCCGGTGATTCTCCCTGGACTGGTCTGCTGATGCTCCCTGGACTAGTCCAGTGATGCTCCCTGGACTGGTCCGGTGATGCTCCCTGGACTGGTCCGGTGATTCTCCCTGGACTGGTATGGTGATGCTTCCTGGACTGGTCTGGTGATGCTCCCTGGACTAGTCCAGTGATACGCCTTGGACTGGTATGGTGATGCTCCCTGGACTGGTATGGTGATGCTCCCTGGACTGGTATGGTGATGCTCCCTGGACTGGTCCGGTGATTCTTCCTGGACTGGTATGGTGATGCTCCCTGGACTGGTATGGTGATGCTCCCTGGACTGGCCCGGTGATTCTTCCTGGACTGGTATGGTGATGCTCCCTGGACTGGTATGGTGATGCTCCCTGGACTGGTCCGGTGATTCTTCCTGGACTGGTATGGTGATGCTCCCTGGACTAGTCCAGTGATACGCCCTGGACTGGTATGGTGATGCTCCCTGGACTGGTCTGCTGATGCTCCCTGGACTAGTCCAGTGATGCTCCCTGGACTGGTATGGTGATGCTCCCTGGACTGGTCCGGTGATGCTCCCTGGACTGGTCCGGTGATTCTCCCTGGACTGGTCTGGTGATGCTCCCTGGACTGGTCCGGTGATGCTCCCTGGACTGGTCCGGTGATTCTCCCTGGACTGGACTCGTGATTCTCCCTGGACTGGTCTCGTGATTCTCCCTGGACTGGTCTCGTGATTCTCCCTGGACTGGTCTCGTGATTCTCCCTGGACTGGTCCGGTGATTCTCCCTGGACTGCTCTGATGAAGTTCCCTGGACTGCTCTGATGATGTTCCCTGGACTGGTCCGGTGATTCTCCCTGGACTGGTCTCGTGATTCTCCCTGGACTGGTCTCGTGATTCTCCCTGGACTGGTCTCGTGATTCTCCCTGGACTGGTCTCGTGATTCTCCCTGGACTGGTCCGGTGATTCTCCCTGGACTGCTCTGATGAAGTTCCCTGGACTGCTCTGATGATGTTCCCTGGACTGGTCAGGTGATTCTCTCTGGACTGCTCTGATGATGCTCCCTGGACTAGTCCATTGATGCTCCTGGACTGGTATGGTGATGCTCCCTGGACTAGTCCAGTGATGCTCCCTGGACTGGTATGGTGATGCTCCCTGGACTGGTCCGGTGATTCTTCCTGGACTGGTCCGGTGATGCTCCCTGGACTAGTCCAGTGATGCTCCCTGGACTGGTCCGGTGATGCTCCCTGGACTAGTCCAGTGATACTCCCTGGACTGGTATGGTGATGCTCCCTGGACTGGTCCGGTGATTCTTCCTGGACTGGTATGGTGATTCTTCCTGGACTGGTCCGGTGATGCTCCCTGGACTGGTCCAGTGATACTCCCTGGACTGGTATGGTGATGCTCCCTGGACTGGTCCGGTGATTCTTCCTGGACTGGTATGGTGATGCTCCCTGGACTAGTCCGGTGATGCTACCTGGACTGGTATGGTGATGCTCCCTGGACTGGTCCGGTGATTCTTCCTGGACTGGTATGGTGATGCTCCCTGGATTGGTTCGGTGATGCTCCCTGGACTGGTTCGGTGATGCTCCCTGGACTGGTTCGGTGATTCCTCCTGGACTGCTCTGGTGATGCTTTACAGTACAGCTGCCACAGAGTGTTACACATTGTTGTAGTCTGCTGCGCACTCCACAACCTGGCACAGCAGTGGGAAGACATGCTGGAGGAGGAATGTGCAGCCTCGTCTGAGGAGGATGAGGACCAGGAGGGAGTGAAGGATAGAATCTCTTCAGTGCAAAAGGAGGCCATTCGGCCTATCAGGTCTGTGCTGACCCTCCGACAGAGCACCCTACCTAGACCACTCTTCTGTCCTATCCCGGTAACCCCACTTAATCTGCACATATTTGGGAACTAAGGAGTAATTTAGCATGGCCAATCTACTGCTGCCTCACAGTTCTAGGGACCCAGGTTCAATTCCGGCCTCGGGTCACTGTCTGTGTGGAGTCATAGAATCATAGAATTTACAGCAACCCATCGAGTGTGCACCAGCCCTTGGAAAGGACACCCAAGGGGATCAGGAGTTATGGGAGAAAACAGAAGAACGGGGGATGAGAAACATATCAGCCATGAGTGAATGACAGAGCAGACGCGATGGGCCAAATGGCTCGAAGGTCTTATGGTCTTATGGACTGTGAAGTGTTATAAACAAAGCCAATCCCTCCTTTAGGTTATCTTCAGCTATCAACCAAGAGGCTTGTAAAAGTCAATGGGCTGTGAAATGGAATATAAATAAGCAAGTACGAAGGGTTAAAGCAGACATACAGCAACAGTGACACCACAGAGCCCATTGAAACTTCAAGGAGAGTGAAATGCTTCTTCAAGGAACAAGCTGCAGAATTACTCTGTCCTCTGAGAGAATTCTAGGACAGACAGGAGCTGTGAGTTGCCCTGCCATGTCACGTTAAACATGAAAGAAAGCATGTCTTTAACATAAGAACTAGGAGCAGGAGTATGCCATATGGCCCCACGAGCCTGCTCCGCCATTCAATGAGATCATGGCTGATCTTCTGTGGACTCAGCTCCACTTACCGGCCCGAACACCATAACCCTTAATCCCTTTATTCTTCAAAACACTATCTATCTTTATCTCAAAAACATTTAATGAAGGAGCCTCAACTGCTTCACTGGGCAAGGAATTCCATAGATTCACAATCCTTTGGGTGAAGAAGTTCCTCCTAAACTCAGTCCTAAATCTACTTCCCCTTATTTTGAGGCTATGCCCCCTAGTTCTACTTTCACCCGCCAGTGGAAACAACCTGCCCGCATCTATCCTATCTATTCCCTTCATAATTTTATATGTTTCTATAAGATCCCCCTCATCCTTCTAAATTCCAATGAGTACAGTCCCAGTCTACTCAACCTCTCCTCGTAATCCAACCCCTTCAACTCTGGGATTAACCTAATGAATCTCCTCTGCACACCCTCCAGCCCCAGTGTGTCCTTTCTCAGGTAAGGAGACCAAAACTGAACACAGTTCTCCAGGTGTGGCCTCACTAACGCCTTATACAATTGCAGCATAACCTCCCTAGTGTTAAACTCCATCCCTCTAGCAATGAAGGACAAAATTCCATTCGCTTTCTTAACCACCTGTTGCACCTGTAAACCACCTTTTTGCGACTCATGCACGAGCACACCCAGGTCTCTCTGCACAGCAGCATGTTTTAATATTTTATCATTTAAATAATAATCCCTTTTGCTATTATTCCTACCAAAATGGATAACCTCACAGTTGTCAACATTGTATTCCATATGCCAGACCCTAGCCCATTCACTTAACCTATCCAAATCACTCTGCAGACTTCCGGTATCCTCTGCACTTTTTGCTTTACCACTCATCTTAGTGTCGCCTGCAAACTTGGACACATTGCCCTTGCAAATCATCTATGTGAATTGTGAACAATTGTGGGCCCAACACTGATCCCTGAGGGACACCACTAGCTACTGATTGCCAACCAGAGAAACACCCATTATTCCCCACTCTTTGCTTTCTATTAATTAACCAATCCTCTATCCATGCTACTACTTTACCCTTAATGCCATGCATCTTTATCTTATACAGCAACCTTTTGTGTGGCACCTTGTCAAAGGCTTTCTGGAAATCTAGATATACCATATCTATTGGCTCCCCGTTATCTACCGCTCTGGTAATGTCCTCAAAAAATTCCACTAAGGCTTCACAGACCTAAAGCGACCTCCATCGGGTGACACCCCATGACCTGGCCCCCTCAAGCCAAGCCCAGCCTAGCCCAAGCCCTCCGAATCCCCAGTTCCCTTGAAGGACTCTCCCACAGCATCTCCGGGAGGTAAGTGGCACTCATCTGCTTGTTCCCCCTGTCAGTCCATAGCGCCTGGCCCCCGCTTTAAGTGAATTTCACCCATGTGATTCCCCCTTGCCAGGGTGGGGGTGGGGGGGGGGGGGGGGGGCGCAGGAGCATACCAGGAGGCCCACTGCATTCAACTTTAAATCTCACTAATGAAAGCAAATGAGCTCTGCTCAGATTCTGGGTGAGATGCTGATCAAGCCAGTCAGAGCAGGCCAGGAGTATTGGAAACTGTTTAACAGCCAGTACAATTCCCATTTCGGGATTCTCCCGAAATTCTCCCGACAAAGTGTGGTTTACACCTGGCGCGACGCAACAGGAGAATCACCACGGTATTGCACGAGTGTGGCCCCAAAGGGATTTCGTAAAACTGAAGCCAAAGGGGAGAAGGGGTGAGCTCTCCAGTGACTCTAGAACAAAGGAGATATATTCTGTTGTTGCAGACCACACATCGGAGTCCCGGGACATTACTGCAGGAGTTCCTCAGAGTTTCATACCAGGCCCAATGGTCCTCTGTTACTTCACCAATGAGGCTTTCTCAAGGCCGGAGGTCACTGGTGATGCATTAGAACACCTCAGTCTCTTTCCTATTCAACAGAGTTAAATTTATAAACTGGCATGGTATATGCGTGTTCAGTGTTATTGTGACTGCAAGAATAACACTTATTCTTTCCACATTTATATTTGGATTTGTTTATTCTCACATGTACCGAGTCAGATGTGGGCCCATCACACTGGTGAAACTGGAGTTGATTATTTAGATCTAAACTTCTAAGACTAGTGCAAATTTTGGTGGCATCTACAAATTTGCAAACAGTCCTTCCAATGTCTTCAAGCATAGCATTGATATGATTGATTGGGAAGAGCAATGGTGCTCACATTAATCCTTCCAGGAGTCCGGTCGTAAACTGTCTCTACATCGAACCACTACCATTAATAATAACCATCTGCCTTGACAAGGTAACCAATTCTTTATCCTTCATGTCCCATCCAATTTATAATTTATAAAATATCCTATTGTGTGGCATGTTGTTATAAAAACAAACCAACATCCTAGTTGTATTTTTGTGATATAATTGCAAGAGATTTGGACTCTGCAATGGAATCAATAATCACCTCCGGTCCAATGGCCTGGTCCTATAATTAATCCAGATGTTGGTAATGGATTTTCTCTGTAGTCAGCTAAGATTTGTGGAGCATTGGCGTTTCACACAGTGAGAAAGAAGGTTCAGCCTTCCGGTCAGCTCCCGGTTTCATCCCAGCTGCTCAGCCATCTCACCATTTACTCGCTTAAGTGTTCATCAAGCCAAGAGGCTGCATGTTTGCATCTAAAGTGAGCTTGTTCCTCTTCTCAAGAAGGGATGCTCGGGCAACATTGCAATTAAGATTTCTCAATGGAATTATTGACTTGTTCTTCAAGTGTCGAAGCCCATTTGTCAGTCCACTGGTCAATTTTGCCCAGAATCTGCCTCCAGTGATTCAGTCACTACTTGCCTGCTTTTAATTAGTCTTAACATACTTCGGGGTTTTCTGTCCTTTTCTAAAAATTTAAAATAGCATTAGCTGTGGACATCAACTGGTGAAGAGGTAGTACTGAAACCGACTGAATTAAGACAGTTAAGGTATTGTCGGGGAAGATTTTCAATGTCGAGTATGTTCAATGAAACTTTAATGCCCTTTTCTAAAGTCACACAATATTAAAAAACTCTCTTGCATTATTATACTCAGTCTTGCAGAGTTACTGGTGTCCACAATTAAAACATTACTTTCTTAATGGTCTGCTCTTACTGCAGTTACCTGAAACTGTGAAGTAACTGGTTTGATCCCGGCTGCAAGGGGGGGTGTCAGAGGTAGTGGGGGCATGGAATGCACTGCCTGTGGAAGTAGTTGAGTCGGAAACATTAGGGACCTTCAAGTGGCTATTGGATAGGTACATGGATTACGGTAGAATGATGGGGGTGTAGATTAATTTGTTCTTAATCTAGGACAAAGGTTCGGCACAACATCGTGGGCAGAAGGGCCTGTTGTATGCTGTATTTTTCTATGTTCTGTGGCTGTGCACAGAGAGATGGGTAACTAGAATTGTACCTACATAACTCCTGATGCTAAGATCCATGGCAATATTATTAGAGACATAGAGGCTTATCTGTTGCCTGCTTTTTCATTGTAGTATGGTATGTATGCAATTCGGATATATCAAAAAGATGCATGGAAATAAAAGGTCATTACTTTCACATTGAATTGCAAAACATGGCTGCATTTTACCTTTAACTCCATACATATTATTTTGTCACCTGATCAACAATGAGGGATGCAAATCTGCTCATGATAATGAAATGAAAATGAAAAAGAAATGAAATGAAAATCGCTTATTGTCACAAATAGGCTTCAAATGAAGTTACTGTGAAAAGCCCCTAGTCGCCACATTCCGGCGCCTGTTCGGGGAGGCTGTTACGGGAATATAACGCAACTCCTTTGCGATATAGGACTCAGTAACTCCTCTTACAGTCAATGCATTATACTATTGATTGTATTTCTGCAGGCATTAATCTCCCACATGTCAAGCTCTGTAACTCCTCCCACCCATCATTCCACATTACTGATTGCAGTTTTACCAGTGTTAATCCAGCTCCCACTATCAGTCATAGTACTAGCTCTCTGCTGTGTCTGTACGAAGCAGTTCATTAGCAATCCCATAACTGCTGTAAGGTGATTGCTATTCGTCCACCTGAAATGCCTCTGTGCCAAGGGGAATGGAATATGGAGCAATCATTCGGTAAACAATGATTCTTCAAATCTTAACGTGAATTAAAATCTATAACCCATAAGAGATCTGAAAGAAACAATTACTTTATAATGTGAAATACTTCACCTTCCCGTAGGCTATTGCTCTTTGATATAGACAGATCCTGTGGCTTAAGACAAGAAATATTGTTTGTACCTTTGTGATATGTCTTACAGTTATCTTCCTTTTGCTAAAATTCACTTAAAATGCGATGTTACATCTGTGGCAGAGTGCCTGACCTGCACCTCTCGATATTAGGAGAGCAGAGATTGAAGAGATTTAAAATAAATCCCAGTCTGACAACGCGTTCTGATTATTGCACACCCCGATTAAAAGGTCAAGAATGGAATTGTCCCAATTGTGATGTTTTAGCACCGTTGTAAGGAGGTGGGCTCATTAAGGGATTGAACATTGCAATATTTAAATGAGCCGCAGCTTTTTGTTAGAACTGCTGCTCTGCAAAATGTGCAACTTTCAAACTCACAGGGTGATGTATGATCATTAGTGTCCATGTTATCGAAAAAAGAATGACTATTGTTCGAAGAGAGAGGAATGGTACAGATTGAAATTCAGAACGTTTCACAGTTGAATCTCTTTTTATTTTTTCTCATTTTTAAACTTAAATTTTTTTTTAGAGCACCCAATTATTGTTTTTCCAATTAAGGGGCAATTTAGCGTGGCCAATGCACCTACCCTGCACATCTTTGGGCTGTGGGGGTGAAACCCACGCAGACACGGGGAGAATGTGCAAACTCCACACAGACAGTGACCCAGGGCCAGGATTCAAACTGGGTCCTCAGCGCTGTAGGCAGCAGTGCTCACCAATGTGCCATGTGCCGCCACACAGTTGAATGTCTTATCCATTGTTACACTTGTGGGGCCTCACACACCTTTGCAAATTGCTGAAATATAACCAAAATAAGTTCCCTTTTATTTCTTTTTACAGTTTATGAATTTGAAGATGCTTTAGATTGCGGCTTAATATTAGGCTATATGTTTATACATGCCAATATATTTATACATGCCAATATATTTATACATTTATTACATTTATTTTTTCCCTCATTTGTATTAATTAGGTAAAGTATATGTTAAAATATAGATCTTATTTACTGTTAGAACTCTTGTCCTCAGGGGTCTGAGCTGCATCGTTAACCACAAACAAAAAAAAAGCATTAAAAAAGCTCATGCTAAGGTCAAATGGAAGATGAAGAAGGCCCAATGCCTGTTTTTGAGCACAGAACTCACTGGGTCAATGACTGGATGAATTTTACTGCCGAGTTGGTGTTTGTGGAGTAACCATGGCGATTTGAGTCATTCGCAGTATAGTAGGGCCAAGGAGGTGTAGATATTTAAGTGGGCAAAAGGAATGAGGAATAGATCTTCTTTTCTATCTCAAGGTAATAAAATAGTAATATAATTTTAAATCATCCCTTGTAAACTGATGCTTGAATACTGTGACGTATTAAGTGTTTCGATAAAATTATGACTGTCACCAATTTGGAGTCAGCTTCAAACCATTGAACATATAGTCCACAGGGGACTTCAAATTTCTTAAACTATTAACACACAGTGCAATATATTCTGGTTTCAATATACTTGCTGGAAGGTTGAAGTTTTAATGATGAATTAATTAGATATCTTTAGCATTACCGCCCAAGCAAAACATCACCAATTAACCAATAATCAAATTGAAACAGATTAAATAAACTCTGTAGTGGTTTTGGACAACTTACTCATTATGAAAAAAAATGATGTTGAGCAACATTTGAAAAACATGTGAATGCATCATTGAGATTTGAGTATAAGATTGTTGGATTCTCTCTCTATCCCAGGTCTACAGTTTCACTTTATCTGTCAGTTTCTGAGCTTTGGTCTGTCTTTGTAACTGACAACAAACCGAAAAGAAATTAAAGCAAAATAATGCAGATACTGCAATTGTGAATTAAAGAGAAAATGCTGGATAAACTCAGTCTTGGGAGCATCTGTGGAGAGAAACGTTTCGGATCTGTCCTCAAGGACAAAAAGCTTTGTTACAAATCTATTATATATACTCGTATTCTTACAGAAGTATTGGAATCCATCACCATTAACTGGGATAAAGCTGAAGAGGAGTTTTAGAACTTGTGACAACAATGATGAATATTGATGATGGTTTAAACATATTGGGCACGAGTCAACTAATTCGGAACAAAGTCCCATCACGAACATGTTTACCTGCATGTTTCCTGGCGCTCGCAGTTCTGAGAAACACATGGCTATACAACACGACTCATGTTGTCTCAGGGGCCTTTGCAGGTAAAGTACGGCTAAGGCCGCACATAGCCCCGTTTTGTACACTGGGGAGCTTTCCAGAACTCCTCAGTGCAGCGAGAGATCGGGACACCATTTTTGAATGGCCTCCCGATTTCTGAGCCCTCCCCCTCGAAGCAACCCCTGACCCCCTCCTCACCCGAATGCATTATGGGAGCACCCCCCCCCCAAGCTGGCACTGCCAAGATGCAAGGCCGGCACTGCCAGGGTGCCCAGGTGGCACCAGCAGCACCAAGTTACCACCCTGCCCAAAGGACGTACAGCTGGGGGCCTCCGGTCCCCCCATGAATGCTAAAGAACAAAGAATAATACAGCACAGGAACAGGCCCTTCGGTCCTCCAAGCCTGTCTTGGTCATGATACCAACCTTGGCCAAAACCCTCAGCACTTCCTTGCGCCGTATCCCTCTATCCCCATCCGATCTATGTATTGTCAAGATGCCTTTTGAACGCCGTTAATGTTTCTGCTTCCACAACCTCCCCTGGCAATGCATTTCAGGCACTAACCACCCTCTATGTAAAAAGCCTGCCTCGCACATCTCCTCTAAACTTTGCCCCATGGACCTTAAACCTGTGCCTCCTGATGACTGATCCCTCCACCCTGGAAAAGAGTGCCTGTCTATCCATTCTATGCATGCCCCTTATAATCTTGTAGACCTCTATCAGGTCACCCTTCAACCTCTGTCGTTCTAATGAAAACAGTCCTCTCCGCATAGCTAACACCATGCAGACCAGGCAACATCCTTGTAAACCTCCTTTTCACCCTCTCCAAAGCCTCCATGTCCTTCTGGTAGTGTGACAACCAGAATTGTGCACAATATTCCAAGTGCGGCCTTACCAATGTTCTACACAACTGAGCATAGCTTGCCAGTTTTTATACTCAATGCTCCATCCAATGAAGGTAAGCATTCTGCATGCTTTCTCGACTGTCTTGTTCATTGGTGTTGCCACTTTCAAAGATCTGTGGACCTGCACGTTCAGATCTCTCTGACTTTCTATATTCCTAAAAGTTTTGCCATTTAAGGTATATTAGGTATGTTAGGCCTACCAAAATTGTTTGTGGGGACCAGTGCTGAATGGTGCTCACCCAAGGTCTCTGAGGTGAAGGGATGAATCCCACAATGGGCGGGATTTGCTTCACAACACCTCGCGAGATCGCGTTGGATCTTCTGAGGCATTGCGAGCAAGGTAGATCCCGGGAGCGGGGTCTCCCAGATTTTATCAGTCACGCTGCACCATAGCGAGCTGCTTTTTGGGTATTACATGGCCATTGGATCACAACGATTATTTGCTCTATTTAGAAAGGAAAGTCACCATAGTCCCATCGGCTGCTTTCCTCTTTGAGGTCTGATGGTAATTTAAGCTCAGGCAAAGTTGAGAAGGCAAGGCCTTCATAAATAACCTCAGCGAGTATGGGAATTGAACCCCCTCTTTTGGCCTTACTCAGCATCCTAAACCAGCCGTCTACCCAACTGAGCTAAACCAGCCAGATAGCAGCAATAATAGAAGTCTCAGCCATTGAATGGACTGGCACATCCACCTCACTTAGATGGTAACTACTTTAAGCACCTGATGTGTTAAGTGAGTTAGCGCAACGTTGACTGCAACTGGATGCAGTGAAACTAGAAACAGGCTTCCGACACAGGAGATGGTCCAACACTGTTTTATTGAATTTGCTGATTGCTGTACATAATCTGCTGTGGGTTGACACTCTATTAATCTAACTGATAACCTCCTAGTGGCTTGACCAGATGAGCTCTCTACCACATGGAGATGATGCTTACTGGCTTGTGCACTCTAACTATCTCTGTAGCTGTGTCCTGTGAGAAAGGGAGAGTCTTAATGCCCTGTGGGCTTTATAGTGGTGGTGTCCTGTCTGGTGATTGGGTGATCTGTGTCTTGTGTGTTCATTGGTTATCCTGTGTGTCAATCACTGCCTGTCTGCATCTCATTATATACATGAGTGGATATTATGACAGCAGCAAGCAGGCATTTTTTGATGTTAAAGTAAAATATAAAAGCTAGTTGTTTTTTTTAATGAATTATTACCTGTCATAAGACAAACCACCATATTCACAAGATAAGTGTCAGGAATAATTCTGTATCAGAATGTTCCAAGCGAAAACAAAGGGAATAATTACTTCAAATCATTCTGCTTTCTTGGATCAAGTAAAAAAAATGGGGATAGAAGTGGTGGAAGTAAACTCAGAGAGAGGTACAATAAAAAGATAAATTAACCAAATTTGAATTCTTCTGCTGGTAAGAGTAAAGGGGAAGAAGGGTCTGATTGATAAGCTCAGTGAATTGTATGAAGAATGGTGGGCGCGATTCTCCGGACTCACGACGGTTTGGAGAATAGCGGGCGTCGGAAATTTTTACGGCGACGCTGTTCCGACGCCCTCCCGCTATTCTCCAAACCCCGCAAATTGTCGGAGTCGCGTTTCCCGACAAACGCCTCCTTCCCGCCCCTGACACGACCAGAATCGCCACTGAGAGCCCCCCCGCTATTCACCGGCCCGGATGGGCCGAAGTCCCGACGTCATGGCGCCCTGTTTGGACGTCGTGAAACACACCTGCTTTTTAAATTCGTCAACCAGTCGGCCTGGCTGACGACTGCTTGGAGGAGGTCAGGGCACCACTCTGCGCACCGCTCAGCGCACCGCTCAGCGCACCGCTCGAGTCTGGCCACAACGGGGAAGGCATCCCTGGGAACGGGAGGGGGTCCAGAACGGGGGCGGTGGGGGGGACGGAGGGGGCAGTGGGGGAGACGGAGGGGGCAGTGGGGGAGACGGAGGGGGCAGTGGGGGGCGATGGAGGGGGGGGGGTTAGGTAGAGAATGAGCCGTCCAACCCCGTAACAAAATGTCTGCCAGCATGCCATGGTGTGCAGGTGACGAGGACACGGCCGCTGGTTCCCCTGTGGCTTCCGGCCACAGGCCACTGACGCACCCGTGAGGAGGCCATAGTTTACTGGCCGTTGGATGCAGAAAGTGACCAGGGGTTAGGCTGACCGCGTGTCAGCAGCGCGACCAGGCCACCGGGACACACTGGTATCCCATGGCTGGCGGCTGCCGAGGTGTCGACTAACGTCCGTCTAACATGTCCCGTTTCTCTGCCTCCCACCACCCTTCTGTAGGTTAGCACGATGCATGGGAACAGAACGGCTATGTTCTGCGCAGTGGTTGGGGCCGCTCTACTGGATTTGGAGATGCAGCAGCATCCACACCCACAACCCGCAGTGGCTGCAGGGCCAGCTGCAGCAGCAGAGGGAAGGGCCGAGGAGTTGCCAGTCGTCGAGCAGCATGGGGGGGGGGGGAGGAGGAGGAGGAGGAGGAGGAGGAAGAGGAAGAGGAGAGAGTGAGGGTGCAGCCACGGCGTCAGAGGCGACGACCAAAGCCGAGGGTGTACCGTGTCCGGGTCTCTTTCCTAACAATGCCGGACATCACCTGCAGGAGAAGACTCCGGCTGAGTAGGCAGACGGTGATACATATCTGCGAACTCCTGTCGCACCTCGCCCCACGTGGAACGGGGGGATGACACGCGATCCCGGTAGCCACCAAGGTGACGGTCGCTCTGAACTTCTATGCTACCGGCTCCTTCCAGTCTCCGAGCGGGGACGTCTCTGGGATCTCCCAGTCATCGGTGCACAGGTGCATCCGGGATGTGACCGACGCCCTCTATGCCATCGCCGATCGCTACATCACCTTTCCCGAGGACCAAGCAAGTCAAGACTCACGAGCCCGTGGATTTGCCAGTGTGGCCGGGATGCCGAGGGTTCAGGGGTCAATCGACTGTGTTCACGTCCCCATGCGCCCGCCTGCTGTGGACAAGGAAGTGTTCACAAACAGGAGGGGGACATACTCCATTAATGTCCAGGTGGTATGCGACCCCCACATGAGGTTCATGAACGTCTGTGCAAGGTTCCCAGGGAGTGTGCATGACTCCTACATACTAGCGCAGTCGTTCATCCCTGCGATGTTTGAGGGACGTCCCCCCCGGCTGAGGGGCTGGTTGCTAGGTGACAGGGGTTATCCGCTGAGGTCTTGGCTGATGACGCCTATACGGAGGCCTCAGACCAATGCGGAAACACGATACAACGAGGCCCATGCAGCAACCAGGGGTGTGGTGGAGTGCTGCCTTGGCCTCCTGAAGATGAGATTCAGGTGCCTGGACCGCTCCGGAGGGGCCCTGCAGTACCAGGCCGACAGGGTCGCTCGCATTGTAGTGGTCTGCTGTGCGCTGCACAACATCGCGATGCAGAGGGGAGATGACCTGTTGCAGGAGGCGGAGGGAGAAGCTAGTGGCAGTGGTGCCAGCACAGAGGAGGAGGAGGAGGAGGAGGAGGAGGAGGAGGAGGAGGACGCTGGCGGAGTGGCGGGCGCAGCATGCAGACACGACCCAGGTGCTGGTGATGTCCAGGAGGCGGCACGACGGACCCGGCAAGGACGGCGGGCACGCGACGCCCTGGTGGCAGCACGGTTCACGCATCGCATGTGATGTCCCCGATGAACACCAAACCATCACCTGCATCGCTAGTCATGCAGAGGGTCACCACACAACTGCCACCACCACAACCCCCCCCCCCCCCCCTCAGTGTACACTGCTCCACTTCGACATGACGCTTATCACTGGGTACAGACGGAATGGCACAACATTGATGGCTGTGTCAGCGGGTGTGATCAGTGCCATGTGGAATGATGACAGCCCGCTCTGCGAAGAGCTGTGAGCTCAGAATCGTTAGAGAGAGTCTGACCCATGGCAATAGCTGAACCATCCACCTTGGTGGCCGCTGAGTTCGTCACTGACACTCCATCACGTGCCCGCGTGGGCTAGCTGTGGGAGGGGGTAGGGGCAGGGACTGCACACCCGGCACCGAGGTTTCACCACCCGTCACCCCCAGCGACACTCGGTCACCATCACGATTCCTGTGCCTGTGGAACAATCACACGGTATTACAAGTAAGGTGGAACAGTGTGTTTAATATTAACAATTATTTACAGGTGCCCTAGCCCCTACAACTAAACTGTGCCCTTCACCCGTGCCAACTTACTCAGTGTCTATCTTAGTTGCCTTACGGGCCCTACCACTACGTCTAAGTGAATCCCCAGATGATACAGCAGGAGTGGAGGAGGATTGCTGAGAATCGCCCCCCTCGACTCGTTTCTCCTTGGCTATGCGTTTCCTGGGGCGACCCGGCCTTGATGGGCCAGGCTGCTCTGCGGGCGTCTTGGGTGACATTGTGCCACCCTGCTCTGCCTGCTGCCCACCCGATGCACCAGGGATGGGACGGGGGGAGGCCGAGAATTCCGGGACGTCCCGTGATGGAGTTAATGGGACGGGCCCCGAAACCTCCTCGTCCCTCGGGGAGCCCAGTGGCCCCCGGGCCTCACTTTGGGACAGAGGTGCGAGCGGGGAGGTTCCCCGTCGCACCACCGACACCTGGCGCTGCCAGTCCTGGAGGCCTGCAACGGTATCCACCAGGATCCGAAGGTTTGCAGAGACGGAGTCCAGGGAGTTAGACATTCCCGCCAGGGACTGTGCGATCTCAACCTGTGTGTGCACGACGCCATCCAGCACATGTGTCAGGCGGTTGATGGTCTCCGCGACCGACTGCTGGGACTGAGCTATCGACTGCTGGGACTGTGCTATCGACTGCTGGGACTGTGCCATGGCGTGCTGTGACTGGCCAATGACCTGCTGAGACTCGGCCATGGCCCGCAGGGCGCCGGCAATGTCGTTTTGGTTCTGGCACATTGCTGCCTGTGAGAGGGCCACCCTGTCCAGGGCCGAGGATGACGCGTGCACATTAACCCCAACATCTTGCATAACCTGACCCATTGCCTCCACCGCGGATGCCACCCGTGCGGTGTCGGACTGGGTCTCTGCCATGAGCGGCACCACTCCCTGCTCTTGGACGCGGTTCGACTCCTCTAACAGCGTCTGCAGAGTCTGGAAGGAAGCCCTCATCCCGTCATTGTTTCCCTGGGTTTCCTGAGGCATCGGCTGTGCGGGTGGGTTGATAAACTCCAGGAACTCAGAAAACGTCTGGGAGCCAGCTGCATCCTGGGCCTGGTCTGGCCTCCGCGAGTCCGGGCCCTCTGTTGCTCCGACCTCCACCTGCTGTACCTGCTCAGCTGTGATGTGCCAACCAGACTGTGCCCCAGGAGACTCATCACTAAATAGGCCCGCCGGGGTGTGTGTCTCTGGGATGATGGATGTGGTGGGAGAAAGCAGTGCCGCAAGCCCGACGCTCTCAATGTTTAGGGCCTCCTCCAGGGTGTGGGGCTGCTCAGCGACAGGAGGGTTGTCCCTGGCCATTTCTGGTGGTGGTGGACTTCGAACCCTCTATGCGCCCTGGTCCACAGATTGGGTTGGGGCGGATAGGGCTGTCCGCTGATCGGGCACCCTCTGTTGTGAGGCCCCGGGTGAGGTGGCGGCAGATTCCTGTGTCCGTCTGGAGGCAGACGGCCCTGGTCGTTCGGCATCACGTCCTAGGGAAGAGAATGAGACGGGTTATTTCGATTTGCTCGGCAGGCCGCTGGACGGTCCCAGTGGGCAGGGTGTGTGAAGGGACAGAGGATGGGGGAGGTGTCCCAGTGGGCAGGGTTTGTGAAGGGACAGAGGATGGGGGAGGGGGGGGGGGGTGTTTGTCAGGGAGGGTTGTCTCACTTGCTGCAGTTCCGCCAACCTCGCATTGCGCGATATCGCGGGTGGCAGACCCCCCAGCAAGGTCCAGTGCCCTCTGTTCAAAGGTGCTGAGGGGGTGCATGTTGGGCGAACCCCCTCCAGTCTTGTGCCACTCACGGTGGTTATGACCGGCCTTGGCCTGTTGGGGGAGGGAACATAGGTAGATCATTACAAAACGGTAGGTATCAGCAGTCCGTTCAGATACTGGCACAGTTTGGGGGGGCCAAGTTGTCAGACGATTGCATCTCTCCTCGGGGCCAGAGCGCTGGGTCTGTGACAACTTTGTGAACCACCCTCAAATAACTCTGCCACAATCCCTCCCCCCCCCCCCCCCCCCCCCCGGGCAGTTAAGGGGGAGGGATGGTTGTGACTAGGGGGCACCCTCATGGCACTTACCCTGGCAGACCTGGTGAGGTCGTGTAGCTTCTTCCGACATTGCTCTGCTGAGCGAGGGGTCTGCCCCACAGCACTGACGGCAGCAGCCACGTCACGCCAGGCCTGGCGTACCGTGCTGGCAGGTTGGCGATGCCCTCTCCGCGGGCGGATGATGCCCCTCCTCTGCTCCACGGCATCGAGCAGCGCCTCGACGTCTGCATCTACAAAGCGAGGAGCAGCTCTCCTCGGCTCCGACATCCTGCCCGACAGATTCCGTGGTCGCCCGCGCCTTTTTACGGCGTCGGACGGCGTCACGTGGGCGGGTTCGTGTCGTCGTCGCGTTCCGTCGTCATCACGCACGTAATTGACGCGGCCGCGCTACTAGCCCATTTCCAGGAAGTGAATCCGTCGGGAAATGAAGCCTTCGCGACCGTCGTAAAACGGTCCCGATTTTTACGACTGTTTGCCGACTTTCCGCGGGTGCGGAGAATTTCGCCCATTGATCCCCCACTGGATCAACTTTCTGAATGCATATTTGAATATACATGAATGTCTATGCAATGACTCATTCAGCACACAGTCGCATACATCAGGAAAATTGTGGAGATCACCCTGCAATTTTCTGATACAAGTTTCCAACAGACAAGGCTCTGTGCCAGGAACACCCATACAGGTGATCAGTCCTTTGTGTCTCAAAATGTGAGAGGGTATGTTGTAAAATTAATTGCTGCTGACCCTTGTCTTGGAAATTCTTTAACCAAAGTGTAGTTCTGAAGGTCAGACCTGTTGACTATATCATTCCCTTCACGTGTTCCTGGATATTTCACAATATCAGTGGTGTTCTTGCCTCCCAATTTATTACTTCCTTCCCATGTTCAGGCAAACTGATGCTTCTCAGGAAGCAACGCTGATTTAGGACATGGTCAACCTTCCACATGGGCATGGACGTAGAATTGGTTGACCATTTACTTGGAGGTTTAATTTAGTATGGAACTACTGTTGAACAATAAATACTATACTTGCTTACCATGGCATGAAGCTAATCATGGACATTATTTGTTCAAATGACATGTAATTGCCGTATTAAAAAAAACCTGAGCAGAATATTTATTATATCAATTCTTGCAACTGCATATTCAATCCAAAGATTGCATGGCATGGATTTCATGCCACTCTTATCTATGAATTGTTGTTCTTTTCTTTTTATCATGTAAAAATCAAAACTGTGTTTAAATATCATGTATTGAACATGTGTTAAAGTCATTTATCCTTAAATCTGTTCCCAGCTCATTTCTATTCAATGCTGCAGAGCACCTGCATTTAGGAAATGGTTATGGGCAAGGCCAGGGAAGGAGTCATGGACCCTGATGCTTTTCCTGAATCAGTGCTCCTTATCGCCAGCCGTTCCCCACCTAACCCCTTGAGTGAAGGCAAGCATCCAGCAGAGGGCAGCAGAGCAGAGCTACTGATCAGCTGTTCTGGGGAAATTTGCATACGTGCAGTGCGGTCAGCCTAATTTGAAGGTGTACCTGCGAAGGAGACCCAAGGAGTTTGAGTGAAGGCAAGCATCCAGCAGAGGGCAGCAGAGTAGAGCTACTGATCAGCTGTTCTGGGGAAATTTGCATACGTGCAGTGCGGTCAGCCTAATTTGAAGGTGTACCTGCGAAGGAGACCCAAGGATTTTGAGTGAAGGCAAGCATCCAGCAGAGGGCAGCAGAGCAGAGCTACTGATCAGCTGTTCTGGGGAAATTTGCATACGTGCAGTGCGGTCAGCCTAATTTGAAGGTGTACCTGCGAAGGAGACCCAAGGAGTTTGAGTGAAGGCAAGCATCCAGCAGAGGGCAGCAGAGCAGAGCTACTGATCAGCTGTTCTGGGGAAATTTGCATACGTGCAGTGCGGTCAGCCTAATTTGAAGGTGGTTTGTGGAGGGCCTGTTGTCAAGTGACAGTTATACCCGAAACACTTCATCAGTGTTTCCCACCCTACCTCCTCCTCTAACCAAACCCCCCCCCCCCCACGGTTGTTGGGAAGGGGGCCTGTCGTGAAGGTGAGTGAGTGCCGTTAAATTTGCTTACCTTTCAGCGGGAGCACGGTTTGAGGGAATATCAGGTAAGCTCTTCCTTTCTTTTTCTTTTTCTTGTTTTTTTTAAATCTAGAGGTGATGTCAGGGAAGGCAGTACAATGCTCCTCCTGCAGAATGTTTGAGGTGAGGGACGCCGTCAGTGTCCCTGCTGATTTCATCTGTGGGAAGTGCACCCAACTCCAGTTCCTCAAAAACCGTGTTAGGGACCTGGTGCTTGAGCTGGATGAACTTCGGATCATTCGGGAGGCAGAGGGGGTCATAGATAGGAGCATCAGGGAAGTAGTTACACCAAAGACTGGAGATAGATGGGTAACTGTAAGAGGGACTGGGAAGAAACAGTCAGTGCAGGGACCCCCTGCGGTCGTTCCCCTGAGTAACAAGTATACCGTTTTGGATACTTGTGGGGGGGGGGGTCTTACCAGGGGTAAGCCATGGGGTACGGGCCTCTGGCATGGAGTCTGTCCCTGTTGCTCAGAAGGGAAAGGGGGAAAGGAGTAGAACATTAGTAATTGGGGACTCAATAGTCAGGGGCACAGATAGGAGATTTTGTGGGAGCGAGAGAGACTCACGTTTGGTATGTTGCCTCCCAGGTGCAAGGGTACGTGATGTCTCGGATCGTGTTTTCCGGGTCCTTAAGGGGGAGGGGGAGCAGCCCCAAGTCGTAGTCCACATTGGCACTAACGACATAGGTAGGAAAGTGGACAAGGATGTCAGGCAGGCCTTTAGGGAGCTAGGATGGAAGCTCAGAGCGAGAACAAACAAAGTTGTTATCTCTGGGTTGTTGCCCGTGCCACGTGATAGTGAGATGAGGAATAGGGAGAGAGAGCAATTAAACACGTGGCTGCAGGGATGGTGCAGGCGGGAGGGATTCAGATTTCTGGATAACTGGGGCTCTTTCTGGGGAAGGTGGGACCTCTATAGACAGGATGGTCTACATCTGAACCTGAGGGGCACCAATAGCCTGGGGGGGAGATTTGTTAGTGCTCTTTGGGGGGGTTTAAACTAATTCAGCAGGGGCATGGGAACCTGGATTGTAGTTTTGGGGTACGGGAGATTGAGAGTATAGAGGTCAGGAGCACAGATTTGACTTCGCAGAAGGGTGCCAGTGTTCAGGTAGGTGGTTTGAAGTGTGTCTACTTCAATGCCAGGAGTATACGAAATAAGGTAGGGGAACTGGCAGCATGGGTTGGTACCTGGGACTTCGATGTTGTGGCCATTTCAGAGACATGGATAGAGCAGGGACAGGAATGGTTGTTGCAGTTTCCAGGGTTTAGGTGTTTTAGTAAGCTCAGAGAAGGGGGCAAAAGAGGGGGAGGTGTGGCACTGCTAGTCAAGGACAGTATTACGGTGGCGGAAAGGATGCTAGATGGGGACTCTTCTTCCGAGGTAGTATGGGCTGAGGTTAGAAACAGGAAAGGAGAGGTCACCCTGTTGGGAGTTTTCTATAGGCCACCTAATAGTTCTAGGGATGTAGAGGAAAGGATGGCGAAGATGATTCTGGAAAAGAGCGAAAGTAACAGGGTAGTTGTTATGGGAGACTTTAACTTTCCTAATATTGACTGGAAAAGATATAGTTCGAGTACATTAGATGGATCGTTCTTTGTACAATGTGTGCAGGAGGGTCTCCTGACACAATGTGTTGACAGGCCAACAAGAGGTGAGGCCACATTGGATTTGGTTTTGGGTAATGAACCAGGCCAGGTGTTAGATCTGGAGGTAGGTGAGCACTTTGGAAACAGTGACCACAATTCGGTGACCTTTACATTAGTGATGGAAAGGGATAAGTATACCCCGCAGGGCAAGAGTTATAGCTGGGGGAAGGACAATTATGATGCCATTAGACATGACTTAGGATGTGTAGGTTGGAGAAGTAGGCTGCAAGGGTTGGGCACACTGGATATGTGGAGCTTGTTCAAGGAACAGCTATTGCATGTTCTTGATAAGTACGTACCAGTCAGGCAGGGAGGAAGGGGTCGAGCGAGGGAACCGTGGTTTACCAAAGAAGTGGAATCTCTTGTTAAGAGGAAGAAGGAGGCCTATGTGAAGATGAGGCGTGAAGTTTCAGTTGGGGTGCTTGATAGTTACAAGGAAGCGAGGAAGGATCTAAAGAGAGAGCTAAGACGAGCAAGGAGGGGACATGAGAAGTCTTTGGCAGGTAGGATCAAGGAAAACCCAAAAGCTTTCTATAGGTATGTCAGGAATAAAAGAATGACTAGGGTAAGAGTAGGGCCAGTCAAGGACAGTGGTGGGAAGTTGTGTGTGGAGGCTGAGGAGATAAGCGAGATACTAAATGAATACTTTTCATCAGTATTCACTCAAGAAAACGATAATGTTGTGGAGGAGAATGCTGAGACCCAGGCTATTAGAATAGATGGCATTGAGGTGCGTAGGGAACAAGTGTTGGCAATTCTGGACAAGGTAAAAATAGATAAGTCCCCGGGGCCTGATGGGATTTATCCTAGGATTCTCTGGGAAGCCAGGGAAGAGATTGCTGAGCCTTTGGCTTTGAATTTTACGTCATCATTGGCTACAGGAATAGTGCCAGAGGACTGGAGGATAGCAAATGTGGTCCCTTTGTTCAAGAAGGGGAGTAGAGATAACCCCGGTAACGATAGGCCGGTGAGCCTCACGTCTGTTGTGGGTAAAGTCTTGGAGAGGATTATAAGAGATATGATTTATAATCATCTAGATAGGAATAATATGATTAGGGATAGTCAGCATGGTTTTGTGAAGTGTAGGTCATGTCTCACAAACCTTATCAAGTTCTTTGAGAAGGTGACTGAACAGGTAGACGAGGGTAGAGCAGTTGATGTGGTGTATATGGATTTCAGTAAAGCGTTTGATAAGGTTCCCCACGGTCGGCTATTGCAGAAAATACGGAGGCTGGGGATTGAGGGTGATTTAGAGATGTGGATCAGAAATTGGCTAGTTGAAAGAAGACAGAGGGTGGTGGTTGATGGCAAATGTTCAGAATGGAGTTCAGTTACGAGTGGCGTACCACAAGGATCTGTTCTGGGGCTGTTGCTGTTTGTCATTTTTATAAATAACCTAGAGGAGGGCACAGAAGGTTGGGTGAGTAAATTTGCAGACGACACTAAAGTCGGTGGAGTTGTAGACAGCGTGGAAGGATGTTGCAGGTTACAGAGGGACATAGATAAGCTGCAGAGCTGGGCTGAGAGGTGGCAAATGGAGTTTAATGTAGAGAAGTGTGAGGTGATTCACTTTGGAAAGAATAACAGGAATGCGGAATATTTGGCTAATGGTAAAATTCTTGGCAGTGTGGATGAGCAGAGGGATCTCGGTGTCCATGTACATAGATCCCTGAAAGTTGCCACCCAGGTTGATAGGGTTGTGAAGAAGGCCTATGGTGTGTTGGCCTTTATTGGTAGAGGGATTGAGTTCCGGAGCCATGAGGTCATGTTGCAGCTGTACAAAACTCTGGTACGGCCGCATTTGGAGTATTGCGTACAGTTCTGGTCGCCTCATTATAGGAAGGACGTGGAAGCTTTGGAACGGGTGCAGAGGAAATTTACCAGGATGTTGCCTGGTATGGAGGGAAAATCTTATGAGGAAAGGCTGATGGACTTGAGGTTGTTTTCGTTAGAGAGAAGAAGGTTAAGAGGTGACTTAATAGAGGCATACAAAATGATCAGAGGGTTAGATAGGGTGGACAGTGAGAGCCTTCTCCCGCGGATGGAGGTGGCTAGCATGAGGGGACATAGCCTTAAATTGAGGTAATAGATATAGGACAGAGGTCAGAGGTAGGTTTTTTACGCAAAGAGTGGTGAGGCCGTGGAATGCCCTACCTGCAACAGTAGTGAACTCGCCAACATTGAGGGCATTTAAAAGTTTATTGGATAAGCATCTGGATGATAATGGCATAGTGTAGGTTAGATGGCCTTTAGTTTTTGTCTTCCCGTGTCGGTGCAACATCGTGGGCCGAAGGGCCTGTACTGCGCTGTATCATTCTATGTTCTATGTTCTATGTTCTAACTGTCCCCATTTTGCCCTCCGGGCATGCGGATTTGGAAACCATAGTCACATCTGTGTTTGAATTGTTTCACAGAGCTTTAGAAAAACTTATTTGACCTTTGTACTCTTATGCATCTATTCATAAAGCTCATTGAAAGTTATGGGGTGGGATTCTCCAGTCGTCGACGCATGCTTTGCAAAATATATATGTCATTAAAAACTTTAAGCATTGCTACACTAACCCAAATATATCTCAATCAACCCGCCTCACTCACAGAAAGGGAGAGTTGTGCGTATTCCACAGTAAAAATGTGAATATCATGAACACACTACTCATTTTGATTACTTGTGTTATTGAATCAGGCCATAAAGACCTAACCTGGAGAAATAATTAAGATAGTAGTCATGCCAAAGAGGTTAGTTCCAATCTTGAGAGTTAAAAAGTCCCCCTACTGTTCTGATAACAGTCCTGGAATCCTCTCCCAGTCCTGGAGTCCTCTCCCAGTCCTGGAGTCCTCTCCCAGTGCTGTGCTTCTGTGGCCCCGGCTGTCATAATATGGACCCATGCACATCATGAGGTAAAGACAGGCAGTGACAGACACCCAGATGAGCTAATCAACATACAGGACAGAACACAACCAATCACCAGACAGAATACCAGAGGGGAGCTTCCAACAATAAAACACACAAGGCATCAGCACTCCGGCTCTTTCCACTGGTGACAACTGTAGTGACAGTCAGGGTGTATATATCAGTCAGCACCTTCTACACGTGGATCAGAGCTAGTCTGGTTTAGTTAGTTAGAGTTAGTACACTGAGAGTAGCAGAGAGTCAACCCACAGCCAGCTGTGTGCATTGTTACAGAAGTTCAATAAATCGTATTGAACCAACGCCTACGTCTGGTGTATGCTTTGTAGTTTGTCTGCATCGTGTTGCAGTCCGCGTTACCCCAGGGTGAATAACATGACACTGGCCTTCAGGCTTTAGGGGAGAGGTTGGGAGGGGAAGAGTCCAGCGCGGCAGAAAACATTGTCGTAGCAGTGAAATGTTTTGGAGGATGAGGTCGGGAGGAGGGAAATGGCCTTTACTGGTTGAAGCAGACGGGCACGCAGCCAACCAGTGAGGGAAATTAAAATTCAGAGGCACAGTGTTGGAATCGATCAGAGTGACCACAAGGAAACAGATGTTTGGAGGGAAAACCAGGTTAAATGAAATATGCATCTACTCTTCTCCATTCCCCAAAGTGTTCTCCTCCCGTCATGACCTCCATGACCGTTGTAACACATGTTAAGCCAGACAAACAGACCCGGTGACCTCTGTGAGCGTTGTAACACACGGTAAGCCAGACAAACAGAACCAGTGACCTCCGTGAGCATTGTAACACATGGTAAGCCAGACAAACAGAACCAGTGACCTCCGTGAGCATTGTAACAGATGGTAAGCCAAGCAAACAGACCCGGTGATCTCCGTGAGCATTGTAACAGATGGTAAGCCAAGCAAACAGACCCGGTGATCTCTGTGAGCATTGTAACACACGATAAGCCAGATGAACAGGTTGCTGCACACAATTCCAACTAAGTCCAATCCCACCAGGAAACAGCAGACAGCACAGCACCACCCCACGACCAACAACTCCAACTCTGACAAGTCCAGTCACGAGGAGTGAGTCAAGGCATGTTCTACTGGGCCAACGATCACAACGTGTTCAGAACAACAACGATCATTGGTCTCATCGACTGACAATCAGGATGGTCTACAATACCTGATTAACTGCTTTGGATATTGGCCATCCTGAATGAACAGCTACTCAGCCAGAGAGGTGCAGGCCCTACCAGAGATTGGCGCCCCAGTGATTAACACCATCTGCAACCCAGGCCCTGGTTATGGGTGTTTCATTTTTACCATTTAGGTCTTTCTAGAGGGTGGGCATTTCCGGGAAATCAGCACATTGTTTCTATACATGGCAGAGCACAATTTTCTATCTGGCAAACTTCAAGCGGTAGTTATATTTTTCTCTGAACTCCTGCCAGGTTCTTTTAATCAGGCCGATTATAGCCTTTGACTTCCAAGCACCATTACATTATTTTATGCCTAATTTGTCAGAGCCCTTTGATTAGGTTATAGCTTGTAAATCACCCCCAGGGGTCCTACTTTATATATTATCTATTCTGAATCCTTCCATTTAATTGCAACTTGTATATCTCTCACAGGTATCCATTATTTTGTATATACATATAAATGATTTTAAATCCTCAATTAGACTGCAACCTATAACTCACTCCCCGGTCCCATTATTTCATACATAAATCAAATGAATTTCTTAGTTAGATTACACCTTACGACTTTTCATAGGTGCCTATTATTTGATACATAAATCAACTGATTCTTTCATTACAGCCGTTAATTTATTGCTCGGACCTGTTAGTCAGTACAAGTGTTTCCGAAATACTCTAACCGCTTCAATTTCTTTTTTGAGTTTGGTTTGAAACACTTCAGTTTTATTTTGATGAAGCCGTGCATCGCTTAAACAACTGATCTGTGCCTTGCTCTCTTTACTTGGTATCCTCACCATTGCTGCCTCCTAACGCGCCATCCACATTATTGTGACACTTGGGAGCCATGAAGTGAGGACGAGGATTGATGTTTGATGGAGATGCTTTAAACCCAGCCTTCTCCCAGCATCAGAAAGGATTTTCTGTCTTTAATAATTACGTTCGCAAGCACTAATAGAAGTAAAGTGCACGACACCCCTGGGGTGCATTTAAACACTAGAGTGATTTTGTGAGGGTAAATTTATTAACTTGATCAGGGCTGCCTCATTATTGAACTGTCATCATTTTGCAACAAGCTGGGGCGTTTAGGGTACAATTGGCTGCATAGGGAACAGAAGGTGTAAAGCCATGGCAATACAGAAGACGCCAAAGCACTATACACTGAAGCCGGTATGAAAGAATGAAAGCAATAAACAGAGAGTTGGGAGTGATAATTTTCTCCAATGAACTTTTCCATCAGGTTTCAGTGAAGATTTTTATTCCCCCCCCCCCCCCCCTCCCCCCACCCAGATTTAGTCACTTACTGGCCCTTTCTTCTCCCTTTGTAAGTGTGGAAACAATGTTCTGCGAATCACTGTTGGTGAGGTTTAATGCGAGACTGATAACTTTCACATTTCTAACAAGCAATCAAAATTCACACTAGAATCAGGCTGTCAATTACTGGCAACTTGTGTTGGTGCTGAATGTGTCAGTAATCATCAGCTCCAACACTGATTAAAGTGCCAAGCCTGAAGGATAAAGGGTTTAATCAAATCACACAAACCCTTTTTTGCTTCGTGCCCTCGGGAGACCTAGTGGTTCTTGTTATTATTATCAAAAAGTTTGTGATAATAACAACTCTGTTTTTCTACTGGTGTCCATCTGGTGGAATTGTCACACTGGAATCTACTTAACCATCTGAGCAGTTGCCCTTTGAAGGAGTGAATGAGTTCCTGCGCTATTATTGCTGACGGGTTGGTGATGCCTCAATTCTTGCCTCAGTGGTCGGCGGATAAAACCGAAAGTAATGAAAAAGAACCAATAAAATTCAGGTGCTGTTCCTGCTGCCTTTAGGAAGAGGCTACTTTGTTCATTGTGAGGAATTTTGAAACAAGCTTATAATCATGTCACATAGAACATAGAATATAGAACAGTACAGCACAGAACAGGCTCTTCAGCCCTCGATGTTGTGCCGAGCATTGTCCGAAACCAAGATCAAGCTATCCCATGCCCTGTCATTCTGGTGTGCTCCATGTGCCTATCCAATAACCGCTTGAAAGTTCCTAAAGTGTCCGACTCCACTATCACAGCAGGCAGTCCATTCCACACCCTAACCACTCTCTGAGTAAGGAACCTATTTTGGATATCCCTCCTATATCTCCCACCCTAAATCTTATAGTTATGCCCCCTTGTCACGTGACATAAAATTTAAAAAATGTTGCCGACCAAAATTTACTGATAGTGGCACCACCACCATAGCCCTGCCCCAAACCCCATCACCCACATCATACCTTTTAATTTGATGAACAAAGTGATCCCTTTATTTTGTACCTGTCCCTCCATATTCTTCTGACCAATTGAGGTCATCAGAGCATTTGAACAGTTTGAGTGGTCTCCGATTTGGGAAAATTGATGACTGTCAGTTCATTTGTTGTCTTCTGCTGTTTTGATGAGATTGACGTTGACAGCAGTGGTTCAACTCCGAAGAGAAAATTCCGGAATGCCAACAACATATAATGTCTCCAGTATATATTTGTTCTTGTAATGGAGCGATGCAGGCAACAAGCCTAACACTGATAGTTTGATTCTTTCTGGACCATACAATGGATTTTCAGTTGTCCTCAGCCATCGGCTTGCTTACCATGGTTCTTTGTTGGACATTTGCTCCTGTATCCAATTTGAAATTTGATCCATTGACACAAGCGTCTGCAGTCCAAAAGGTTTATCTCTGATCTCACCTAAATGCATTGTTCTTCTTCCATTTGTGAGAATCTTCTATTTCATTGATGGCCTTGAGTGCAATGATTCCCTCGTATTCCTTTGTGTAGGTTTTAGTTTTATGTCACAATGTTTTACAATGAAAGCATTCTGCAGTGTGTACAGGGTAGCACTGTTGCTTCACAGCTCCAGGGCCCAGCTTGGGTCACTGACTGTGTGGAGTTTGTACGTTCTCCCTGTGTCTGCGTGGGTTTTCTCCAGGTGCTCCGCTTTCCTCCCACCAGTACCAAAAGACGAAGAGTTAGGTCATTTGGACATTCTGAATTCTCCCTCCGTGTATCCCAACAGGTGCACAAATGTGATGACTAGGAGCTTTTTCACAGTAACTTCATTGCAGTGTTACTGTAAGCCTACTTGTGACAATAAAGATTATTAAAATTATTAAAGGACACTGTTTGTGCCTATTCAGCTTTTTGCAACAGTGCTAGCATACTGACAAAGAAGTATTCACAAAGATGCGAACCATTTCAGATGCCAGCGGCAGGCCCAGGTGGAAGAAAAGCACAAACAGTGGAAGGAGTGTACCAAAATCTGAGTATCGCACCCACCCACCTCACGAAACACCACTTGACTTACCTGTGGTAGAATGTGCGGATCCAGCTTTGGGCTTTATAATGTCACTTTAGGACCCATGACCCTGGAGTGGAAGAAAATTATCCTTGGTCCTGAGGACTGCTTAAGAACGAGAGAGAGTAGAGGTTTACTGGCATCTTGAGCTTTTGTTCCATTTTTCCTTTATTTTACCCTTGAGTGGCTTTCGCATTCTTTTGTTTTGTGAATGGTACTGTCATTGGGGGTTTTCTGAAACATGGTTTGTCCTGCCCTCTTAGTATGGTATGGCTCAATCTTTCTGATGGACCTCTGATTGTCTGACTAACTGTGTTGCCTTCTCCAAAGTTAGGTCTTCTTTGGGTTGTAGAATGTCAGAAAGGGTATCATTGCTAATGTCATAATATCCACTCCTGTATATAATGAGGTGCAGACAGGCAATGATTGACACCCAGGATGATCAGTAAGCACACAGAACACAGCAGCCAATCACCAGACAGCACACTACCACTATAAAGCCAGAGGGCACTAGGTTTCCCGCTCTCTCTGGGCCCAGCCACTGAGACAGTCCAGAATCCACGAGCTAGCAAGTGCAAACACCATGAGGTAGCTAGTAAGTCTGGTCAGGCTACTACTAGGTCACCAGTCAGTTCAGTATAGTGTCGACCCACAGCTGAATATGTTTATCAGTTCTATCATTGAATAAAACTGTGTTGGATCTTCTCCAGTGTTAGACGTCTGTTTCAGGCTTCCCTGCATCGAGTGCAGTCCACATCGAACCAACCTGCCTAACACATCAGCTAACACCAACAATGATGTGGTCTCGTATCAGTTCAGATTTAAGATCACAATCTTCACAGCCTTCAGCCAATCAATACAGGTCATTGACAAAGTTACCAACAGATTTACCAAGTTTGTGAACCCACTTGTTCAACTTGGCTCTTTTGAATACCTTGTTACTCCATAAATTAATACAATTATCAAAAGCTTTTAACGTCTCTTTCAATTTGTCTGAAATTTCACAAATACCTTGTCGTGCTATCATGTCATCAGCAATTGCTCCAATAGGGTGCAATAATACATTGGCTTATTCAGCCTCTGATTTATTGTTTAATCTGGAAACAATTTAAAATCTTTTAAAAAATCTCTTTTTCCATAATGCTCAATTCTGTGTCCGACCCGGAGCTTCCATGTACCCAAATTGGTCTGCCAAGGTGAATTTTGAATTCACAGCTGTTTTAAACTCTTCGTAGGTTTGATTGAATTTTTAAAACTACTGTTGCAGCAATGGGGTTTACATGCTTAGAGCAGGCTTTCTCTGATACTTGCTGTGGTCACTGACCCGGTTTGGTAATCATGCCTAAACTTTGTAGACTTTTCTTTCAATAATCTCTGCAGGTGACTACTAAGTTCCATTGACAGCTTTCCTCCTGCCAGGGAATTATTTCTCAGCAGATGATTTTTTTTTTGAATGCTGCCTTGTGGTCGCCATGCGTAATATTATTGACCTCTGACCCAGGCTGCGAGGTGCATGGAAACTCTTGCTCATTACAATGGAATACTCCCAGTGCTGCCTGCTTACTGCACTGAAAGTTTGAATCTTTCACACTTTTTTCCCAGGGTTTGCTCATCCTTCCTCGATCGTCGCCGGGTTCTTTGACCCTGCTGCTAGATTGGGATCATTCACAGACCACCACATGCTACGGTGAACAGTTGATTCCGTCTCTGCCTCACAGCCTCCACATCTTCCCTGGAGCTCTTTTGCTGATTTTTCAACTGTCTTACCACCTTGGCACCATTTTTCAGGTCAGATTTGCAAACTATTTTCAAGGTTAGTTTTCAAAGATTCCGGGGTCCATCTTGTAAGCTGGTCTTGACTGGCTAAGGAAATTTGCGTAGAATTAGAAATGTCTGAACAATCGTCTTCGACGATCGCTCGCTAATGGGTATGATTGTCCACCTAAGAAACTCTGTGTTATTGGTCATGGGTTCTGTGGGTTCTTGTATGACTAATGAGCTCGATTCTAGAGCTGCAATTGCCAACGCACACTTGGCAGGTGTATCTGGGAGGTGGTATCGATCCTTTGACTCGGGATTGCTGGTATTCCTTTCTCAGGCTCCTTTTCTGGGCCTCCTCTTGCCGGCGAGTGTCCTCGAAGAATTGTGTCCCTTCAATCAGGTGATTCCTCCAGGTCGGTCCTTTCTGAAAAATAACAGTTTATTGGATGAACATGACATTAACAGATATACAAGGCTACAGGTAATACTCAGTCTAAGCCATGGACTTTGGTCTTCTAGACTCTTAGTCATGTGACTCTCTCTTATATCATCATGTGGGTGGTACTCTTTCTGCAGAGTCTGCAGACCCTTTGAGCCCTGAACACTCCAATATTATAGTAACTATTTCTCAAATAATCAATTAGCATTTACATTGAATAATTTATTTTGTCAACATTACTCGGTTCTTTCAGCAGTTTAAAGGTTTTAATTATGTCAACTGTCTATCAGTTTAACACAGAGAAAGCATCCAATTCTATTCAGTCTGCCCTACCACCGTGGCATTTGAAGTGTTCCTGGGGACACTGGGGACAATGCCATGTCCCTTTATTTCGAAAAATATGAATTTTTCAACTTTCAACTGATTGGATATTTTGCAATCTGAAAAGAGACAGTACAAACCCCTTAAAAATGTGAAGCCACCTTCCAAGTTGAATGCGAAAAACAAAGAAGTCATCCTCAAGAGAGTGTGAAAGAAGAGACATTGGGCGTGATTTAATCGACAAGTTTCTAAGTATGGTAGCAAGCGGGAACTTCTGGGAGCATCCCGACGCTCGGCCGTCACCGGTATCAAATGTTAATTGGCCCACTTAACGAAGTCCCATAGGCTACACACCGCAAATGATGGTCCCCCTAGCTGATTTGCCAAGATCACGCCCGCCAGCTCCCTGCTAACAAGGGATAGTAGCACTTAAACCGATCCTCAAGAGCAAACCCCACACAGCTCATGCCACCAGGAGACCAGCATCACAATTCAAGATGTCCACCTGGCCAGATTGTTGGACGCGGTTAAGACCAGACAGGACGCCCTTTCCCCCCGAGGGGCTTAAATGGTCAGCTATAGGGCAGCACGGGCCATCTGGGAGGAAGTGGCAGGGACCGTCAGCCCGGGAGAGCCAACAAGCAGACCGGCACCCAGTGCCTTAAGAACATCAACGATCTCCACCAGGCCACACAGGGGTGGGTTGACACCAGCCCCCTGTCACGGCTCTGGTCCGCCATCTCCCCATGAGCATTCATCTGACACCGCCCCAGCTCATCTCCATACTGTGTCCCGACCTACCCATATAGAGCAAAGCACTAACGCTGCTCCCCCATACAAACGATATGTGTGGCCCACGATTCGCCCTCTGTGTCCCCGCAAAACAAGTTGACCCACAACAGACGGGAGAGAGCTCTGATCGGTTTCAGGACGCCAGACATCAGAGTTATCACCCCTCTACAAGGTACGGGCCCTGGAGGTCACAGGGGTAGCTGAGGATAGATAAGTGACCGTCGTAGTGGTTAGCTGTATGGCGCAGAGGTGAGGATCCATTGGCCCCTATCCAAATGACCAGTCTCACATGAGTTGTTAAAGCCATACAGACTGACCCATCCCTCCCACTGACCACATGTCCATTCTTCCGCGGGGTCTCCATCTGACGGTGTCAGCCCATCTGGGGGTGGTCCCCCTCCACCCCTGTGCCTCCCATGATAACACCTTGGAGGAAGTTTGAGGAGACCATCGTACTCAAGGCACAGCTGTCATCCCCACCCTCCAGCAGCACAGAGACACACACCTCGGTGGGCGACCGTATTGGTCAAGCATCTGGGGCACCACACAGTTGCCGATGCGCACCATGTGGAGGCAGGAACGTCCGCTGGATCCCAGCACCCAACTGGGTACTAGTCAGCTGCTGAGCGTCTGGACCAGGTTTACCCGGAGCTGATGCAATTATTAGGGTGCGGCCGTGATATTCAGAGGAGGATCTCAGCGACACTCTAGCAGTCCATAGCTAATTGGAGGAATCCCAGAGGCTACGGGCACAAGCGATAGTGCTGGCAATACATGGCACCGAGGCCAGCACTGCTAGAGTGGTGACTGCAGTGGAGAGCCGAGTGTATGACATTAGCAGCATGAGTGGAGGTGTCCAAGGCATTGCTCAGTTAGTGATGGCCATGGCTGAGATCCTCGACAGCATATCCCAGTCATTGAAGGATGTTTCCCAGTCCCATGCGGACCTTGAAAATAGAAAATAGAAATAGAAAATCATTTATTGTCACGAGTAGGCTTCAATGAAGTTACTGCGAAAAGCCCCTAGTCGCCACATTCCGGCGCCTGTCCGGGGAGGCTGGTAAGGGAATCGAACCGTGCTGCTGGCCTACTTGGTCTGCTTTAAATGCCAGCGATTTAGCCCAGTGAGCTAAACCAGCCCCTGATAAGGCGCTGAGGAGCATGCTACATTGCTGAGGCCCGGGGGGACATGTCTCAGTCTCAGTTGGGCATTGGCAGGGCTCTTCAAACCATATCCCAGCCACTGAGGAGCATCACCAAGGGCATCAACACCATGCTGCAGACATTGGGAAGCCGTCAGGGCTGGCAGCTGGCCCTCCATGCTGAGGGGAACTCCAGGACCCTATGACGAAGGCCATGAGTCCCCCGAGTTCCACCCCATTGTCAGCGGCGCGTCTCGGAGTCAGCCCCGGAACCGGGTGGCATGGTGCGGCATGTGTCGCCAGCAAGTGCGCTGGTGAACTTCCAGGGTTATCAAAGGCCACGGGACGTGGTAGGTAGCAGGCTGCGTCCACCTCTGATGCTAGACGCAGCGGTAGATCAAGGAAGACTGAGCAGGTCGAGGAACATTGAGAGAGCACTAAGGGGCAAGGGATGTAAGGGGTGAGGTGAGGTTAGGGGGGAATGGGTGGGGGAAGGGTCAGGAAGGATGAGGCAGGAGGGGTGTCACCATCTGGGGCTCGGGGTAGTTGGGAACACATATGTTCAGCATTAATAAAAGTTGCACCCGAGAAATATGAAGCCTCTGATACTTTCTTCCACAATGAGGGCCGACTACCAATCCCCTGCCTCAGCCCCCCCAGGCATAGAGTTCCCGGACTCCCCTGCACACCCCGACCCAGGGCACCATGTGCAGGTGATGGGTGTGAGCGAGCACTCAGCAGACAGGCAGGTGTCAGACTATGGCATAGATTGAGGAGCAGCAGAGCTCAGCACTCAGTGGGTTATCATCACCCACTGCCTTGGACAGTGACCCGCTGACAGTGCCGACACAATCCCATAATGTTACACAGAGTCTGGGAAGGTGGAATCGGTGGGGAGGGGGGCAGGAATGGGTGGGGGGAAGGAGGGAGGGGGAAGAGGAGGGCGTGAGTTGACAGACGAGGTCATGTCCTACATGATGCGGGCGAGAATGAGGGCTTCCCAGGCCCTTTGGGCTTGCCGACCCCTCACCGCTGCAAGTGCTGCATATTGAAAAAATGGCCGCCATAGATAGATCCACCTAAAACTCATTTGAAAAGCACAATGGGTGAAGTATAACAGCCCTAGCTGCAGCCACTGCAGAGATTGCAGGGGCGTTTTCAGCAGAGGAAACTGACAGAAAGTTGGGCTTTCTCTCCTCCCCACCCATTTCTCCCTCTCTCTGTCCATGGGCGCGATCAAACTGAAATGTTTCTAAGTGTCGTTTCAGGCGGGTTTGGCTGGGAGGTTCTCCACGGCTCTGTCGCCAAGTTCTCCAGCACCATCTAACCAAAGATAGGTCACCAGGCCAGCCCACGCTAAGAAATTTTTCATCATTGGGGAGCTGACCAGACTAGCTCCTCAGAGATCAGGCAACCATTTTGAAAGAGTGTCCGAACTCTAAGGGAGCTGGAGGGTCCCCACACACCCCCACCCAAGGGCAATTTCACCCCCATAGATATGGGCATTACCCCACACCCATCCCGCGTAAGGACACCCTGCAATGGCATTGCCGAAGGCCTCCACTTTCCAGGCCTTTCCACACCCTTTTTGGCCCCTCCCTTTTAGGAACCCCAATCTTCACCTAGCCCAACCTTCTGGAGGCTCCTCCCATAACTGCCCATACCCCCCACCCTTGATGCCCCACCTCAACCCTCCATTCATGGGCATGGCCCCTCTCAAGCCCTGACCCTTGACAGTGCCTCCCTGACACCCGGTACACTGGCACTGCCACCTTGGCACAATGGCAGTGCTCCTGTCAGTGCCTTCTGGGCACCTTGGCAGTGCCTGGGTGGCAGTGCCACGGTGCCACCCTGGCACTGCCAAGGTGCCCAGGTTCCAGCGCTAGCCAGGATGCCATCCTGCCCTGTCCCTGACCAAACGGGGCCTCCAATGGCCTGGGAGACCTCTCAGGTGCCATTCTGCTTGGATCACCTTTGGTGAACCAGTACTAATCGGCACTCATCTGGAAGTCTCCCTGGGGAGGCTGATAGGTGCTTGGAGCCAGTTAGACAGCCGTGCGAGACTGGGTCCCACCCATTGTGGGCAGGACCCAGATTGCGATGCCTCACGAGATCTGGTCAAATCTTTCATGGTGCAGCGGCAATCGGGAAGCCTGGGGAAGGTCCCTCCCAGCACCCACCTACCCTGTCGCACCCCATCTCTCTCTTTTGGAACAAGCGCATTGCTCAGTTCAGAGGTCAACTTTACTAGATATCTGCAGTTAACCAAGATCACTTAACAATTGCAAAATCTTCTACATTGGACTGCATCCACAAATCAGTTATCCCAAAATAGCTGCAATGTCTACACTCCAAGGACAATCAATGGACAGTCAACCATATATTCTTCCCTCATCGCTGATACGTGTGTGTGCCTCATAAAGCAATCTTTATTTAGCTCAGGAAATACATGTTTGATTGGCTCCTCATTACTCATAGCAGAAGTAGCTAAATACATTTGGGTGGGGGCAGCATGGTGGCGCAGTGGTTAGCATTGCTGCTTCACAACGCTGAGGTCCCAGACTCGAACCCGTGCTCTGGGTCACTGTCCGTGTGGAGTTTGCACATTCTCCCCGTGTTTGAGTGGGTTTGGCCCCCACAACTCAAAGATGTGCAGGGTAGGTGGATTGGCCACGCTAAATTGCCCCTTAACTGTAAAAAATCAATTGGGTTCGCTAAATTATTAAAAAAAATACATTTGGGTCCCGAAGAGGCCTACTCTCGTAAATAGGAAACTTCAACTTTTGTTGTGACCAATTGAGGAGGTTGAATAGAGAAGAGCTTGTTCAACACTTGTCACTTGCCCATAATAATTGTGGGAAAATTGTCCAGAAAACCCTTTGTCCAAACCTCTCGAATCAAATATGGGACGGGATCTTTTGGCTGTTCACGCCAGCGGCATCTTCTGTTCCCAATGAGGCGCACCGCTGCCGCTGGTTTGCCGGCGGCTTGAGCGAATTCAATGGGAAATCCCATTGACAATGGCAAGACTAGAAGATCCCACCGCTGGCCAACGGTGGGTTGCTGCCTGGCGCTGGGAAGTACACCGTTGGGAGGCCAGAGAGTCTTGCCCAGAATGTTTTAACGGTAACTTATTCATGGTGTTTTCTTACCAGCAAGCTGTGAATGGTAGTTTTCCCAGTGCTATGCTTCCTTTTGCACACTTCGCTGAGGGGTCATGTTCCATGGGTTCCAAAAACTCTGATTTCCTCCCTTATATGACCATTCTTAATGTGTGAGCTCAACGAGAGTTATGAAGCTATTAAACCGTGAAGCACCGCAGCAGTCCTGAATCTATCCTCAGTCTGTATCCTTCCCTCAAACACTTTCTGGCAGTGTCACAAAATAGCAGCTTAGGTGTAAGACTTCTTCCCTTCCCATGACATCCAGGGCAATTATAGTCATCACCCTGGCTGTCAGCAGTATGTTCAACACAAACAATGATCAATCTATAAAGTTCCTGGTCTGTGTGTTTTCAAGCTCCACCACACTGTACACTTATCCAATGAGCCATTTAAGTTGTCAGTTATAAAGGATTAAATTAACCTGCATTCACTTATAATCATATTTCCTCAAAGTCATTCTGGTACTTGATTACCTTTGGTAATAAAAGCTTCAGTGAATTATTGCTAATCACACCCAATCTCTTTTTCCTTTTCCACTTTTGCCAGTGGGCGCTCATCCATTTTGTCAGTCTGCCTCAATTAAATAGTCCTCGCACTTTCGGGAAAGTAACCTGTGGAGTCCAGACCGATTCTGCAACCTGGACAGACTCCAGTAGGGTAATGACGGAGTGCTTTTTTTCTCAGACATGGTACGCCTCAGATGGAATGTTAAGGTGTAGTGGTGTTGTGCCTGGGTGGGATGTTTCCCATATCTGCGGGGTTGCATTGTCCATGGGTGGGGATGAGGTGGACCATTAAGCTCACTTTGAGATTGGAGCACCCTTTCAAAATGGCTTTCTGATCTCTGAGGAGCTGGTCTCGCCGGCGAGTTTAGTTCACCACTGCAGAAGTTAATTCCAACTGTGGGCTTGACAGCTGAGACACCCCCCAAGCCCTAAGAAAATGACTAGGTGTGGGTGATTACAGGTCCAGATCTCACCCAAAATGCTGGCAGGAAACACCCTGTCAAACCCGCCCAAAATGTCACTCATTTTTTGGACGAATTGTGCCCGAAATCTTGAAAAGTAAAAAAAATTGACAAGTTTTCCCTACATCACGACTGTATCCAAATAAAAACAATTCATTACTTCAAAGTATTTCATTGATGAAATGTGTTCAGAGAGAGTTGTAACATGAAGTTAAATTGGGTGCGATTTAATGGAAAAGTTTCTAAGTGTGGTAGCGAGTGGGAACTGCGCGAACATCCTGACTCTCGATCCGGCGAGACCGTCACCACTTTAAAACGTTAATTGGTCCACTTAACAAGGCTCCATGGGCTTCGTGCCGCAAATTATGGTCCTGCCGGCTGAATCACCGGGACCGCGCTCGCTCCCCCCCCCTCCCGCTAACAAGGGAGGGCAGCACTTAAACCTCTCCTGCACAGCCAACCTCACACAACTCACAGCCATATCTCCGAGAAGCCAGCCCCACGACTTGGAGATGCCGAGCAGGGCAGAATATTGGACATGGTCGAGACCAGATGGGATGCCATGTTCCCCTGAGGATCTTGTAGGGTTAGCCACAGAGCAGAGCAGTCAGTGCCGCCTGGGAGGAAGTGGCAGTGGTCGTTGTTTTGTTATGCTCTTGACGTAGCATAAGCTGCTTCCTTGATGTGCACTCTGACAAAGGAAGGTTCAGACTTGGAGATAACTTTAACACATTTATTAAACTGTTAACGATTCTCCTACTTGGATTCGACTCGCCTGTTAATCCTTCTATAGCTATTCAGACTGACGAACCAGTCTGCTACAATCCACGTGGTGGGTGTGATGTGTTTCAAATCAAACTTGTGTACTCACTGAGTGTCTCCACTGGAAAGAGGAAGATCATGTGTGCTGTGTCCTTTTATATGGGTTGATGTAATGCCCCCCTGTGGTAGTGTCACCGCTGTGTGTATCGTGAATGGCCATTGGTCATGTCCTATCTTACTGGCCTATTGGTTGAATGTCTGTGTGTCATGTCTCTGGTGCTCCTTCTAGTGTCTATCTAGTCTATGTGTATTTACATTAACCCCTTGTGTATTTACAGTGATGCATTTCACCACAGTCGCCAGCTTGGGACTTGTGACTATGAAGACCGCCATCCTGTGACGTCAGAGCATCAACAACCTCCATCAGTCTTCACAGCTGGGTTGGCACCGGAACCCCAACCCACAACCCCTCACGAGGATGCCCAGTAGTGCCGCCCATGCCACCACACTTCCATCCCCCCTAATCCCCATCCCTCTCCCCGCCATACAGTCCATCTCCCAAAGAACCCCCCTGCTGAAATCCCCACAGCTGAGCCCCCCAAGCCCCGCCCCACCCCCGCAATGAACGTGTTCTTCTAACAATGTCCCCTCGGTGTCCCCACAGAAGTTGACCCACAACAGACAGGAGAGGGCCCAGATGAGCAATGGGGTGTGTAGCCACCTAGGGTGGCCACGTCCCGATTACAAAATGGACACTTTGCAAAGAATGCAGGGAAAATGGACAATGCTGAGAAAGCAAGCAGGTGCAAGATTTGCCTGTTGATTGGTGCTGTAGCTCCCAGACAAGACCGATACTGCAAAGCCATTACCATACTAATGAGCCATCCCCGGGGACAAAAGAGTAACATTTAGGTAAACAATACTAAAGCAGACACCCTGGTGCCAGAGGAGACTAGAACAAAGCAGGCCAACGGCCACTAGGACACGCCCAGCAATCAGGGCAGCCACCTGTTTATTGGAGAAAATCGATACCGATGATCAAGATACGGTCCAATTAATTGGGAACAAGTTCAAGGCCCGCCCAAAAGTGCTTGAAGCCCCTTTTGGGTATAAGAAGGATTTGAACAAGTAAGTCCAAAGTCAATGCATGCTACGAGACAGGCGCTCCTAACTACTATTCCGTTCCAGCTCGACCTCAGCAGCCTCAGAACCGGACAATGGCCATTGTTCCTCTGACTGGACGCCCGAAGCTAAGTATAGGCTTTAGTAGTAGTGATAGTTTAGTTGGTAGAGTTTTGTGCATGAGTATACTTGACTGTGTGTGTAAATAAATGAGCATTGATTTCAAACTTACAAACTGGTGTATCGAGTCTTTGATCAGTATTCGGTTTTGAACCTTGTGGCAGTATCGAAAGATACCTGGCGACTCTTGAGCAAACGTAATTAGAATTAAGGAAGGCGACCATATTAACCGCCATAAACAGAGCCAATTAAAGAGAGAACACAACGAGCAACAGGTGCTTCACTCCCTATGAGGAACAGACCCTGGGGGTCACGGAGGTGTCCTGAGACAGATCTGTCACTAACGTAGAGGTCGGTGTACCGCAGAGAGGTGATGGTCTACCAGCAACAACCCAGATGAACTGTCACACATGAGAATTTCATATATACTGACCCATCCCTCCCACTGACCACTTGTCCATTCTCCTGCAGGACCCACATCCGTGTCTCCCATGAGAATACCTTGGAAGAGAGCTCCGAGGATGCCACCGTTGATGTGTCACAGCGGCCATCTCCGACCTCCACCAGCACACACAAACACATCAGTGAGCGACAGTAGGGGACAGGCTCTGGGGCACATTCTGGTGAGCAGCACATAGTTGCTGATGCACATCAGGTAGAGGCAGGAGTGCCCAGGCGAGACAGCTGGGCACCAGTCAGATGCTGAGCCTCTGGACCAGGTTTACCCGGAGCTGATGCAGACGCAAGCGTTTGGCCGTGAGATTTAGCGGGGATTCCAGTGACAGGTTCATAGCCGATTGGAGGAGTCCCAAAGGCTACGGGTGCAGGAGATGGCGCTGGCACTGCGTGGCACCGAGGTCAACACTGCGAGGTGAGCTTGGTGCAAGACTTTGGCAGCATGAGTGGAGGTGCCAAGGCGTGGCTCAGTCAGTGATGGCCGTGGCTGAGAGTCTCAACAGCGTGTCTCAGTTGCTGAGGGACGTGACCCAGTACCAGGCGAACATTAATGAGGCACTGTGGGGCATGTCCCATTCTCGGGTGGGCATCGCCGAGGTCCTCCAGAGCACGTCACGCTCGCTAGGTGAGGTCTCCTAGTCCCATGTTGGCACAGCCGAGGCACTGCAGAGCATGTCCGGTCGCTGCGGGAGTATCCCAGTCGCAGGTGGGCATTGCTAAGGCATTCCAGAGCATGTCCCAGTCATTGAGGATAACCGCCGAGAACATCAACACTGTGCTGCTAACATTGGGGATCCGGCAGGGCTGGCAAAGGCAGATGTTGGAGGGGCAGTCGGGGCTCGATCCAACTGCCCCTCTGTTCCCTCGGCCCTATGGGAACCCACCGGGAGGAGGAGGGCGCCACTTACGGAGTGGCGGTGGCTACCCCGAGACCCATCTCACTGACAACGGCTCATCTTGGAGTCAGAACCGGGAACAATGTGGCACAGCGGGGCATATGCTGTCGGCAAGTGCGCAGGAGCCCTCCGGCCCCAGATCCCACAGAGGACACCTGCCAGGGGCATTAAAGGCCACAGGACGCCATAGGCAGCAGGCTGCCTCCACCTCTGTTCTGCATCCTGGGGACACACCTAGACACAGCGGTGGAGCACGGAAGGTTATGCCCGTCGAGAATCACTGATAGGTCACTGGGGAGGAGGGGGTAAGGGGGGGCGGGGGGGGGGGGGGGTTTGGGTGCATTGTGGGGGCGAGGGGGAAGGGTTATGGGGGAGTGGGATGGCACCATTACGGGATTGGGGCAGTTGTGGACACATGTAAATTATTAAAAATCGTTGGCCTCAACCAATATGATGCCTCTGTCACTTTCCTCCGCAATGCGGGCCGAGCACCAATCCCTGGTCACGGAGGTCCCGGATGCCTCTTCCCTGGGATGGGCAGATGGAGGGTGAGGCCTGGTGGGGAATGGGGTGAGAGAGGGAAGGCTGAGGGATGGGCTGAGGGGGGGGGGGGGGTAGTAAGATTGGGGAGAGGGAGAATGATGCCTCCAGCCTCTCCTGATCCAGTGCCCCATAATCCTGGTCCGCCTGCCCTGAGGTGGCACATGTTCCTCCCCCTCCAGGATGTAGCCTGATTGTGGAGGCCACAGATGACCACCACAAGCATGTGACCCTCTCGGGAATGTACTGCAGTACACCAACACAACGGTCGAAGCATTGGAACCACATCTTGAGATGTCCAATACACTGCACAAAGACAGCCCGGTGGCCGCATGGGTCTCGTTGTACCGGGTCTCCGCTCAGTCATCAGCCTCAGCACTGGCATCATTAAACAGGTCCTCAGCGGGTATCCCTTGTCCCCGAAGAGCCAACTGGCTATCCTGCAGTGCTCCTCGAAGAGGCTGGGTGTGTCCGGCTGCCCCAAGATGTAGCTGTTGTGCATTCCTTCCAGCGGTGTCTTCCACCCCGGGACTCTCAGTCACCTCCACTGCTCCCCCCACCACCACGCACATCCTGCCCATGCACCCTTGATCTTAACGGGGGCCTCTGCTCATCAAACCCCAGACCCTGTACCGCAGAGACCCGCACGTAGCTTTACCCGGGGCGGGCACTCGTCCCCTCCGGTGCCGACACCCACCCTCTGGTCGCAGAAATGTCTCCAGTACAGGATCCCAGCCACTGGGTGTTCAGATACTTAGTTAATTATAATTGGCAATTCCACATTAGCAATAGCCTTCAGCCGCAAGGCCAGAGGCCTCCACGGGTAGTGGGAGTCCTGGGTGGTCAGTGGGGCAGGTGGGCTGGGGCTACGGTTGCTACCGGAACGGGACCACACTGTCCAGGTGTTCGCATGTTGAACCCGCGGGTGTCGAAACACCCATCTCCCCCTCCACACTCCCACCCCCCCCCCCCCCCCCCCCCCCCCCCACCACCACCACCCCACCAGCCTAGCCCAGGCCACAGAGGCCAACCCCCAAGCTCTGCAACCCCCCTTCCACCACCGATGGCAGCTCACCTCGAACGAGGCTGGGTCCCCGGTAACTTCCCCAACCCCCTCCGAGCTCCAGGGCAGCAACCACTGCACCCGGGCTCTTTGTCAGTGAGCGAAGATGGCTACGTACTGCCTCGGGTCCCCGCAGCAGCCCGTCCACCAGCTCCACATTTTTTAAAAGGAGGACAAATCAGCGCCCACGTGACCACTTGCTGGGGAGGAGGTTAGATCACGGCGGGCCGTTAGATCGGGCGTCGCTCCTGTTAACTGTATGGAGATTGGGCTGAAGTGGTGATTATTGGTTTATCACCACGCTACAGTGCAATCTTAATTTCGCCAACGGGATCGGCGCTCGGTGCGTTTCTCGATTTTGGCCTCGCCCACGATTTAACGCCCTCGTTGTGTTCTCGCCTAAGCGCAAAAATCGCACCCAGCAATTTTCTTTATGTTTGTTTCCTTGCATTTTTCAATACCAGATCCTACCCATCTCAACCATTTGTCTGGATCCTGTGAATAAAACAAAACCCTTGCTGTCTTCATTGGAATTCATTCTCAAGGTGTGAGCATCAGCAACAGTTATGGGCTCCTCTGTCTTGTAAGGGCTTTCTGCTCGAGTTCCTTGCCAGGCCACATCAAAGACCAGTTAATGATGTTGCAATGGAGTCACATACAAGCAGCAGGGTAGCATGGTGGTTAGCATAAATGCTTCACAGCTCCAGGGTCCCAGGTTCGATTCCCGGCTGGGTCACTGTCTGTGCGGAGTCTGCACGTCCTCCCCGTGTGTGCGTGGGTTTACTCCGGGTGCTCCGGTTTCCTCCCACAGTCCAAAGATGTGCGGGTTAGGTGGATTGGCCATGCCAAATTGCCCGTAGTGTCCTAAAAAAAAGTAAGGTTAAAGGGGGGTTGTTGGGTTACGGGTATAGGGTGGATATGTGGGTTTGAGTAGGGTGATCATTGCTCGGCACAACATCGAGGGCCGAAGGGCCTGTTCTGTGCTGTACTGTTCTATTCTATAAGCCAGACTGGGTAAGGAAAGCAGGGTTTCTTTCCTAAATAGCATCAGTGAAGCAATTGGGTTTTTGCAATTTTTATACAGTTTTACTATTGCCAGCGTTTAGTCTCCAGATTTATTTCAAACTGAATTCATAGCATTACCCCTGTAGTGTGGCACAGCAATAAGCCATTCGTCGCAATGGGGTTATGCTGGCGTTTATGTTCCACTCGAGCCTCCTCCTGTCTCATCCTCCTCTAAATCTGTCAGCATAATCCTCTATTCCCTTCTCCCTCATTTCCACCTTTAAATTCAAATTCACAGCTATGGTAGGATCGAAATTCTTACCGTGCAGAATTCAGACAGTATTGCAGAAGCTGATCACCACCCGTAAGGGGTGCCATCTGTTACCTCTGGCTCAGTCTGCGTCGTGCACCACCCTGAGAAGGACGCTTGCGTGGGCATTTCCTCGGCACCCCAGGAGATAATTTAGAGATTATCACAGATTAATCATAGAATTTACAGCGCAGAAGGAGGCTATTCAGCCCATAGAGTCTGCACCGGCTCTTGGAAAGAGCACCCCACCCAAGCCCACACATCCACCCCATCCCTATAACCCTTTAACTCCACCCAACGCTGAAGGCAATTTTGGACATTAAGGGCAATTTAGCATGGCCAATCTACCTAACCTGCACATCTTTGGACTAGTGGTGTAGTGGTGTTGTGCCAGGACAAGTAATCCAGAGACCCAAGGTAATGCTCTCGGGAGCCGGGTTCAAATCAACCCCATGGGGGATGGTGAAATATGAATCTGGAAAATTACGGGAATGATGACCATGAAACCATTGCTGATTAAAGATCCAGCCACCTGTCAGGCTGAAGAGGGATCCAGAGGAGGAGGCTAAGGTGTGCAGGCATCGTTGGTCATTTAATGAGCTGATGGACACCATGTGCCGCAGAAGACTGTGTCTCAGCAGGGAGACACCGTGGCACCTGTGCCAAGTCCTAACGGATATGGCACCCTGTGGAGGATGAGGATATCCGCTCTGGGTGGCTGTGAAAGTCACTGAAACCCTGGCATTTCACAATCGTCCGCCTTCGGGTGCATCCAGGAGGTGATGGTGCCATGCCTTGGACACTACCACTCAAGACGTGGACGTTGTGCTCCAGGTTTTCCACTGCGGTCACCAATCTAGCAGTGTTGACCTCAGTGCCACGCATTGTCGGCACCATCTCCTGCACCTGCAGCCTTTGGGAACTCCTCCAGTCAGCCTTGCAGTTGCTGGAATATCGCTGAACACTCCCTCCTGAATCACAGGGCTGTGCCCTATCACCTGCATCAGATCAGGGAGACCCTTGTCCATCAAGGGCATCTGGCTGGGACACAGCTTTGTCCTGGGATCCAGCAGACCTCCGACTGTTGCCTCCCTTTGATATTCCTGCCTCCACCAGCATCAGAAACTGTGTGGTGCTCACCAGATTCTGCCCCATAAGCCTGTTCACTAATGTTGCCCACTAAGGTGGTGTCTCTGCGTTGGTGGAGGTGCGTGTGAGAGCTGTGTCGCCTTGCCGGTGCTCTCCTTGGAGCTCTCCTCCGATGTTCTCGGTTTGTGCGGCGGGGGGGGGGGGGGGGGGGGGGGATGACTCCGGATGGCCTGGCCCCATCAGATGGCGGTTTTGTGAGACAATGGACATATTGGCCGGGGTTCTCCTCTACCCGGCGGGGCGGGGGGTCCCGGCGGGACGGAGTGGTGTGAACCACTCTGGCGTCGAGCATTCCACCAGCCGGGGCCGAAAGGCCTTCGCCGGCCGGCGGAAGTCCCTGCATGCGCCGGTGAAGGCCATGGTGGGGCAGAAGAAAAGGAGTGCCCCCACGGCGCAGGCCCGGCTGCCGATCGGTGGGGCCCTGGAGCCCGCCCGTGCTGCCAATCCCGCCGGTACCAGAGGTGGTTTAAACCATGCCGGCAGGAAAGGCCTGTCAGCGGCGGGACTTCGGCCCATCGCGGGCCGGAGAATCGCCGCGTGGGGCCCGCCGACCGGCGCGCGCATTTCCTGCCCCCGCCGAATCTCGGGGGGCGGAGAATTTGGGACACGGCGGGGACGGGATTGACTCCGGCCCCGGGCGATTCTCCGACCCCCCCGGGGGATCGGACAATTCCGCCCATTGTCAGTAAGAGGGAAGGATACTTTTGTTTGACATAAGCAACCCATTTGGAATAGGTTATTTTGGTAAAGGGGCAATGGATCCTCACCTCTGTGACCTTGGCCAACCTCGCTATCAGTGACTGCTCTCTCCTCAGACAAGCCCACGATGTCCAGGGCCCGTTCTTCATACTGAGTGAGGACTTGGATCTCTGCCATTCCACCCTCTGTCTTTGCCCTTTCCCATTTATTGTGGGCTATCACCTGGGGACAAAGAAAGGGCATTATGAGCCACACACTTGTTAGATTGGGGGGGTCTATAGCAGGTGGCATGTGTGGGCACCACACCTGGACATGAAGGAGTCTGAGGAACAAGCACGAAGCTGATGTGCGGAAGGAACAAGGTGTTAGCCAGTGGATTTGGGGGAGGCTGAGTTTGGGAATTTGAGGGGTGGCAGGCGGTACAGATGCCAGGAGAGAGGTGGTAACTAACTCTTGCAACTCATTGGAAGTTGTTTGTCTTTATCATTCATCACCAGCCTCCTATAATTCATCGCACCTTCCCATGAATAGAGCGACCCTTCCATTGTGAACAGAAGGCTGGTGGCATTATGAACTAATGGTGTTTATTGCTCTGCACCCTGTTGAATGCAGAGGTAGCCAGAGCACATCTGACACTGGGTTCTACTCTACCAAACCACAAGGGAAGTTACAGCAGCAAATTTGCAGGCTGCTGAGCTCCACTGGAACCAGCAGGGTAATTGCAACTTCCATGCCCGAATGATGGCATGGACCAATTTTTAGCCTGTGTTCACTGAGTTGCTAACATAATTGCTACACTGGCTGAAGATCTGGTTGTTGTCAACCCATTGATAATGTGACTGGAAATATCTTGTTTGAAATTGTTTGCTAATTGCATAGAAAAAGAGGATCCATGCAATTTTCTGTTGTGTACAATTAGCCAATAGCACTCAGTGACAACGGACATATTTTAGGAATATTGGATTCTAAGTATTGGGCAATTTAAGGGTTAAAAACCCGGGGTTAGAGTGTGTTTGACTGCAGTGGTCATGTTTTTCTTTAAACAATTCTGCTTGGCAGGACCTGGGTGCTTTTATAGTCAGAAGGTGAAATTGACCATGAGGAATGTGTTTCTCAGTCTGGGAGAATGGACTGTGGTTTGACTGGGGATGGTATTGAGGAGTGTATCTGGAGGGTTAATGTCATTTCTGACCCTGGAAAGTTCATTTGCTTTTCAGCTTGAGAAATGAGGTAATTGCTGGTGGAGCTAAAGCTTTAGAGAGAGAGATTTTTGAGAAAGATTTTGAGAGAAGAGTTGATGTCTGATATGGCAACATTTGTTTTTTTTGGACAAGTAAAGAAGTTTTCTTTCTCAATAGGATAGTTAAAAAAAGAGTAATAATATTTAAAGCAGAGCAGTCTTGTCTGAAGACATTGAAAAGGCTGAAACAACCCAGTTGAAGCAAGTCTTTGAAGATATTCAGCCAGAGTTTGAAGGGGTTCTAATCGGGGCCCAAATCTGTTCTGCAAGGTAAGTATTAGTCTATGCCTTGCTAATATAAAGCTGGATTGAGAGTTGCATGTTTCTTTTATTGTTGTCTACTGGGGAATTGAGCAGTAGTGTTAAGAGGTAATTGTAACCTGTTCTTTTCAGCTGTGAAGTTAAAGAGTTTCATATTTTATACATAATAAAGCTTTGTTTGAAAATACCAAAAGCCTTATTTCTTCATGCAATCACTCCTGGAGTGAATAATTCTTTCTGACAGTCTTACAAAATAAACTAAAGTGTTGTGGTTTCCATCCATGTCCTTGCCACTGTTGGGGTCTAGTCTGGTATCACAATAACACTGAGTTCTACTGTCAAGCTGGTAGTCAATCCAGCCATCTAATTTGGCATTATTTCATGCTGTTTGGCTTCTTTAAAGCCTTAGGTGTTGACTGATATAACAATATCCTGGAGCACCTCAACAGGGAAGCACTAACTATCAATAGTACACCAGCAGGTTTAAGACCCAGGAATTCTTCTAACTTTATAAAGTGCCACATGAAGTATATTGTGAACTTAAATATTTCTTGTGATCCCAACTGAATGCTGCTGTTTAGCTTGATTGCTATGGAACATGAAACAATTTAATATACCTAATTGAAACTAAACTAATTAAAAAGCCTCTGCAGTCGGCAGGTGTAAGGTTTCCAATAACCCATTTGCGATTTTGCCCAGAATACCACAAAGCAGGAATCTTCATGTCATCTCCAGAACATTTTTTTTTTTTAAATTTAGATTAGCCAATTATTTTTTCCAATTAAGGGGCAATTTAGCGTGGCCAATCCACCTACTCTGCACATTTTTGGGTTGTGGGGGCGAAACCCACGCAGACACGGGGAGAATGTGCAAACTCCACACGGACAGTGACCCAGAGCCGGGATCGAACCTGGGACCTCAGCGCCGTGAGGCGGTTGTGCTAACCACTAGGCCACCGTGCTGCCCTTCATCTCCAGAACATGTCAGCCAGGAGAAGGATTCCTCCAATGCTTTAAATCAAACTTCAACAAATGACCTGTCACTGAACCAGAGTAACACTGTTCACATTCCACAGCCGTCCTAATGTGCGCTGTTTGAGTGAGACTTAGTGCCTGCAAATGATACAAACAGCTTTGTCTGTGCAGCGACATCATTTCAAATTGTATCTGACAACAAAGCCAATGGCCAGACATGCAGCACATTGCATGCAAATGAACACTGCTTCCTGCTGCCCAGCACGATACAATTCACTGAGTAAAACTCAGTTATTGAATTTTGCCCTTAAAGGAACAGAGTCACTGACAAAAAGTTTGCAGGTACTGTCAGCTGCTGAAGTAGTCGATAATAAACAGCTCTGAGAATTGCGTTGTGTCGGTTTCCTGGGAAATTTTAAACAATGAAGGCTTTGGAAAAGATGTTTGTTTGACTATGAATTAACATTTTACTGTTGTTTAAAACTATGACTCTTTAATTAAAACATAAATGTGTGGTACCAGGTTTATTCAACAATGCAAGCTTTTGTGCTTTAGATCACGTAATCTTTTGCACTTTTGCCACAGTGACAATGCTGTTTTAATCCACCACCAACCCCCCCCATACTTCGACATTGAACTAACTACATATCTCTGCAACTTAAATTGTGAGAAAAATTATGATTTCCAAATAGTAATATTGGATTTGCATCAAATCTTGTGTAAAACTTCCTGATGTAATTGCACAGGTCAAGCTGTTTCTATCATTTGCAGCACCAAGTTGCCAGTTTGCACTGAAGTGCTGCTTTGTGCTGCAGTAGAGCACTTACGATGGAGTTTGGTGAATGAGGGAGTTCGGTGAAGGGGGGGGGGGGGGGGGGGGAGAGGATGTGCTCCTTTTCTCTTCTGCCTTTCCTCAAAAAGAAGAGTGGCAGGCTTGGTAAATAGGTCCAGGCGAGTATTTCTACTGTCTGCAATATATCCTAAACTGGGGAAAGTAAAAGTAAAATTTAAGGGTACAGTAAAATATATAATCGAATGAAATATTTAATTTGAACACATTAAGGATGACGGGATATCTGATGTGTCACAGCTGCAGCATATGGGTACTCCTGGATGCCAGTATGATCCATTAAAAACATGTCTGCAGTAAATGTTTGAAGATCGGGCAGATTTAACTCAGAATTTATGAGCTGGGGGCTGATCTAAAACACGGCGACACACCAGGGACGGGGAAAGTTACCTGGATGCTTTGTTTCAGGAGGCAGTCACACCCTTTCGGGCATGGTCTTCTAATCTTCAGTGGTCAGGGACAGGAGACTGTGACTGCAAATGAGGCAGGTAAGGGGATTCAGAGGGCAGGAGCACAGAAACCTCAGCGTTTACAATTGCCCAACAGATTTGCTTTATTTCCAGCTTGTTTGGCTGTGAGTGATGGCTGCAAGATGGATGAGCCAACTGAGTATGGCAGCCCGGTAAAGGAAGCCATTCACTGGGAGGCAAAAATAAACGTAGTGGTAGTCGGGGCTAGTATAGTCAGAGGAATTCACACGATTCCCAGCAGCAAAGAGGATGAGTCCAGATGGCTGTTTGTCTGCCCAGTACCAGAGTCCAGGACATCTGCTCGGGGCTGGGGAAGAACCTGCAGTAGAAGTGGGAGGATACAGTTGTTGCGGTCTATATATCAACAATGTAGGCAGGACAAATAAGGGACTTCTGCATAGTCTTTTTTAAAACATGAATTTAGTGTACCCAATTCATTTTTTCCAATTAAGGGGCATTTTAGCCTGGCCAATCCACCTACCCTGCACATCTTTGGATTGTGGGGGCGAAACCCACGCAGACACGGGGAGAATGTACAAACTCCACACCGACAGTGACCCAGAGCAGGGATCGAACCTGGGACCACGGCGCCATGAGGCAGCAATGCTAACCACTGCGCCATCGTGCTGCCCGGCTTCTGCATAGTCAACATGAGGACCTAGGCACCAAATTAAGAAGCAGAATCTCAAAGGTTATAATCTCTGGGTTGTTACCTGAGCCACGTACAAATTAGCATAGGACAAATCAGATTAGAGAGATGAATGCATGGCTCAAAGGCTGGTGTGGGAAAAGTGGGTTACAGTTCATGGGCATTGGCAACAGTACTGGGGCAAGTGGGATTTTCACCTTTGGGACAGTCTACACCTAAACCGTGCTGGGACCCGTGTTCTTGCAAGCTGCCTAACTAGGGAAGTAGAGAGGTTCTAAACTAAATAGTGGGGCAAGGATCAAATTTGCAAAGCTGTGGTAAATCAAAGAGCAGAGGCAGGGTAAAATAGAAAGGTATTATGGGAAATGAAAAACAGAACGAGACTAGAAAGGGTAGAGAATACAAATCTAACAGTAAATCAAGAGATGAGACTGGAGTTTATAAAAAGAATTAAAGGATAAAACTAAAAGCTCTGAATCTGAATGCCAATAGCATTTGAAACAAAACGGATGAACGGGGAGTGTACATAGAGATACATAAATACAATTAGATAGTGATTACAGAGTCATGGCTGCAGGACATGGATTTGGATCTGAACATTGAAGGATACGGGATATTTAGGCAGGACAGAAAGCGAGGAAAAGGTGGAGGGGTGGCTCTGTTAGTTAACGATGGTATTAGCACAATAGAGAGAGATGCCCATAGTTCAGGAAACTAGGCTGTGGAAATAGTCTGGATAGAGAGGAGAATGGTAAAGGCAAGAAGTCACTTGAGAGTTGTGTATGGGTCCTCGAATAGTAACCATATGCTACGGTAGAGCATTAAGATAGAAAGAATTGGAGCTTGCCAGAAAGGCATTGGGATAATTATGGAAAATTTTAATTGAAATATATAGAGAGAGAGAGAGACTGGAAAAATCAGGGGCGGGATTCTCCAATAATGGGGCTATGACTCCCATGCCCACGAGAAAACGGGCGCGAATCACTCCAGAATTTTTTCGAGAAAATCCGGGATGATTTTCCATTTTTAAGGGGGCTGCAGGGCCCCAGAGTGCTCCACGCAGCTCCTGCTGACGATACAGGGCCCTGCACTTCCAGCTGCGGGTCTGCGCATGCGCGCAGCGGCCGCCTGCGGCGCCAGCCTGTACAAAATGGCGGACCCACACAGCAAGCCGGCGCCGAAGAATTCGCCCCCCCCCCCCCAGATCGTGCAAGCCCACCTATCGATGGCCCCCGATCGTGGGCCTGGCCGTCATGGAGGGCCCCGCCGGTGACGGATCCCCCGTGCTCCCCCCCCCCCACCAGGATGGCCACTGCAGCCGAGACTCCGAGCGCCCTCCCCCCGGGTAGAACCGTGTTAGAACTACGGCGGTGGGAACTTGGCCGGTTGTCCGCGGAGAATCACCGCAGGGCCTCTTTCAACGACCCCCGATTAGCGCCGCATTGACCACACACGCACGACTGGTGGCGATTCTCCGGTCGCCGGAGAATCGCTGGACGGCGTCGCGGGTCCGACGGCCCAATCTCCACCCCCGCGCTTTGCACGATCTTGGCACAGTGGCTCGGAGAATCCCGGCCCAGATGTGCAAAGGTAGACTGGGTGAGAAGTTCATTGAATGTAATTGGAATAGTTTCTCGGAGCAGCATGTTGTGGAGCCAAGCAGAGAGCAGGCCATACTAGACCTGCTTTTGTGCAATAGGTAGGAGTTTTTAATGATCTCCGAATGAAAGCACGCCGAGGTAGCAGTGATCACATGATTGAATTGTACATTCAGTTTGAGGGAGAGTGGAGTGGGTCTGAGACCATGCTTTTAAGCTTAAATAATTTATGAGGGAATGAATACTGAGCTGGCTAAAGTGAACTGACAAATTAGGTTAAGAGATAGGTCAATAGAGATGCATTGGGAACCATTTAAGGGGATATTTCAAAATGCAGAGAATAGATACATTCCAATGAATAAGAAAAACACAATGGACGGACTAAAAAGGTTAAAGATAATATCAAGCTTCATGAAAAAACATATAATTGTGCTGAGACAGGTGGCAGGTCAGAAGATTGGGCAGAATATAAGGAACAGCAAAGGACAACTAAAAAATTAATAAGGAGGGAAACATTAGAGTACAAATGAAAGCTAGTCAGAAATATAAAAGTAGATAGTAATATGTATCAAAAATATACATTTTAAAGTTAACAACATGAGTGTGAGTTCACCACTGCTGTGGATGTCAAGTGACCTCCCTGGGATAGTGGCAGGAAAGGTAAAATAAAGAAGTTCTGATCTCCCTGTAGTGACACAGGTGCACTATAATTGCTTACTGGTCTTGCACATGTGTTAATAAATGTACAGCTGTCTTTTATCATAGAATCATCATAGAATCCCTACAGTGCAGAAGGAGGCCATTTGGCCCATCGAGGCTGCACCAGCCTTTGAAAAGAGCACCCTACTTAAGTCCATAACTCCAGCCTATACTCGGAACCCTGTAACCCTAACCTTTTGGACACCAAGGGGCATTTAATCAAGGCCAATCCACCTAACCTGCTAATCTTTGGACTGTGGGAGGAAACTGGAGCACCCGGAGGAAACCCACGCAGACAAAGGGAGAATGTGAAAACTCCACACAGTCACCCAAGGTCGGAATTGAACCCGGGTCCCTGGTGCTGTGAGGCACCAGTGCTAACCATTGTGCCACCTTTAAGGCGGTTTTCTTTCTGTTCATTGCATCTGTTCACTTTAATGCTTGTGTGCACCCCTTATATTCGAGGGGACAAGACTGCCTGGGTCTATGTCCATCCAGAATCCAGAGAGGCATCAATATTGGTCATGGCCCTTGTGAGTCCTGTGTGAGAAGCCTCACACGCACGCTGCTCCTTTGGCCTTCACAGACTTTTAGATACAGCCACTTTTGCCGAGTCAGAATGACATGTTGGTGTTCCCCTTTAGTTGTCCAGTTGAACTAACCTGCAACTCAGCCCATCCAACGATCTTAATCTCATCCAGCATTCCATTTCTGGACTTCAAGGTATTGGGTAGGTCTGAAGCAGTCATGGTGCACGTGTCCTTCAAGGTTCACTCAAAGACCTTTTACTCTCCCCTCATTATGCTTTCTTTGGTGCAACTGTAAAAATTGGTAAGGGTCAAAGTGGACATGCCGAATTTCCTTTGTTTCCTGAGCAAGTATAGGTGCTGTTGTGCTCTCTTCATCATAGCATCGATGTGGGTGGTGTAGAGAAGTTCAATTTGTCTTTGACATGTTTGCAATTTGCAATCAACGTTCTAGCGCTATGTGGCACGGTAGTACAGTGTGATAAGATATTCACAGTGCCGGGGACCCGGGTTCAATTCCAGCCTTGGGTGACTGTGTGGTGTTTCCATGTTCTCCCCGTGTCTGCATGAGTTTCCTCCGGGTGCTCTGGTTTTCTCCCACAGTCCAAAGATGTGCAAGTTAGGTGGATTGGACGTGCTAAATTGCCCTTGGTGCAGTTTAGGTTATGAGGGTGGGGTGAATGAGGAAGTTGACCTGTGAGGTGCTCTTTCAGAGGGGTCAGTACAGACTCAATGGAATGAAAGGCCTTCTTCTGCACTGTCAGGATTCTGTGATTCCATTATTAAGGTGCCTGCAATAAGTAAATGAATTTCTCTCGTCATGAATTACATTCATCTTTCTGGACTCGGATGATATCTTTTAATGTCACAAATGATGAGGGTCAAAAGGAAAACAACAGTGGTACAATTAAGCAGAGTGGCTAAAGAAGCACACGGTCTATGGAATTGAATTGGTTGGCTAGCTTGCTAACCTTAACATTATGCAGACTGGGTGGGAGGGGCTTGCAAGGTAATTGGCGGCACAATTTCTGATACTGCTTTTGTAGAAAATGATTTTACCTCCACAAAGATGGGCCCAGCTAGGATTTAATAGTTCGGATGAATCTAAATCCTCTTCACTAAATTGGAGTATGCTTTTTCTCTGATCCTTGTCATCAGCATTGAGCTACAGTGTGACAGTTTGCACAAAATGTGATTTTCGACGTGCTTGAATATTTATTTCTTTTTCATCAACAATGGTGCTGTGAACTCTGCTACCTTTCTTTCTGCCTCTGCATCCAAATTTTTTTTTTTACTCCCTGTTAAATGTATCAGGAATTGAAAACCACAGCAATACCTGAGGGAGTTTGAATCGTACTTCAGCAAAGTGAATTTTAGCAACACGAAATGAATTTATCTCAGATCTGCGAATATGTCTCAGGCCTTACAATAGTGAATATGTGCGCAGAGTACGTCATGTATTTGAATGAAGCATCTGTGTCTATTTTTGGCATACCTTCTATCATTTGTCTTTCTTTCTTCTCATTATGTTCAATCTTTTTCAATGTTGTACTTATTCACACTATCTTGTCTATTTTCTTATTAAAATAAAAGTTTTATATGAATGTCATCGCAATGGATTTTTGGTTTGAATATCTCCTCACACGTTGCCTTCATATTATTCGGCATATACACAAATAAGAGTTTATCTCATTCTTTTTTTAAATAAATTTAGAGTATCCGATTATTTATTTTTCCAATGAAGGGGCAATTTTAGTGTGGCCAATTCACCTACCCTGCACATCTTTGGGGTGTGGGGGTGAAACCCACGCACACACGGGGAGAATGTGCAATCTCCAAACGGACAGTGACCCAGAGCCGTGATCAAACTTGGGACCTCGGCACCATGAGGCAGCAGTGCTAACCCCTGCGCCACCGTGCCGCCCAAGAGTTTACCTCATTGAAAACCCTTCCACTTACAAAGAGTTACATTAAGGTCCAATAGATTAAAATGCATCTCGTCCAATAAAATCATGTGTTCACTGATGTTGAAACAGGAGGATTATTCTGTTTCAATCTTCATCAGCTACTGCCACTCCTTTTAAATATTCAGTCAGTCACAAATAATTATGGCGGTCTTGTGGCACAGTGGGTAACAATCCTGTCTCTGAGCTGGAAGCACTGGGTCTGGGTCCCACCCCAAGGCTTGATGGCCAAGAAAGATGCGTTTATAATGCGGCCAAATAGGTTGAGTATCAACCTGCAAAATCCTCCCAACGCATCAATGGCAAGTGGTAAGAGCAGGTGGGACTCCTGGTCAGTCATGCCTGAGGCAGAATGGGGTCCCTCAGGCTATAAGCCACTGACGACTGGCCCGCAACATGTTCCAGGAAAAAACCTTGCTTTGGGAACAGATCAAAACCTGCCTTCGGCACCATTTGGCGCAGGAAGAGAAACAAAACAGATAAATAATCATCATTAATGTAGCAATAACATTCACATCAATTAATTTCAGTTGGTTGTCTTGCGATTACTTTGGCAACTGTAGTAGCAAAATCTTCTAACTTTCATCAATTTGAAGCCTGACATGACTGAACAATCTGTTATTTGCCATTTCTTCTCATCTAACTATCAGCATATCCTCTTTCCCTCATCTGCATATCTAGCTTCCCCTTCCTCATTCAAATTGTTCTTGAAGTTAATGTTTTTTGTTTAGAAATATCTGTGAAGCTCTTTGAAATAATAGAGGCGGGTCTAATGTTTCTTACAAAGCATTATGTTGGTATTTTTATTGTAAAAAGACTTTCTCCAGGCCCAGTGACGCATTTCTTTTTGTTTTCCTTAATTTTCTTTTATTTCAAGTAATTGGCTGTCGGAGGGAGCCAGCCACAAATAGGCCAAAATGCCCTTCAGCAGAAAATTAAAGAAATGCCTGTTCTTTCCCAAATTAGTCCGCTAAAAGAATTGGAACAGTGCATGAATTTGCAACTGAGGTTTGACTTCATGAATAACAGTGTCAACTGTATCTCATTTACTAACCCTTCCACCTCTGAGTCACATAGTTGTGAGTTCAAGACCCACTCCAGGACTTGGGCACAAAAACCAAGGCTGGCACTCCAGCGCAGTTCTGAGGGAGCGCTGCATCGCTGGATGTGCTGTCTTTTGGATGAGTTGTTAATCCGAGGCCTGCTACTCCTCATTCAGGTGGACGTAAGATATCCTATGGCACTGGGGCGGAGGGGGGGGGGGGGGTGCGTTCTCATTGGTGAACGAGCCAATTATCCCTCAATCAACAGCATATATTATCACCACATTGCTGGTAGTGGGAGCTTGTTTGCTGCAAATGGGCTGGCATGTTTCCTACACAGTGACTTCACTTAAAAAGTGCTTAATTTTCAAAAAATGTCTTTTGGGATCTCCTGGGGTCATGAAAGGTGCCAGATCAATTCAAATGTTTAGTTTTTTAACAATTGTTAATTGCAGAGCAAACAGACATTTTGTTTGTGATTTCATTCCACAAGTACAGGTGTGTGACAAAATTGACAAAGTAGGTGAGTGAGAACAGAGCAAAAGTTGGAGGGATTGGACTTCACACAAACTAAAGCTTTGCAGTTTTCTGCACTTGCAGGAAACCTCGTCAACTCTGCATTTCAGCCTCTGCGTACAGGCAATAGTGTGACTGGAATAGTTTCACAGGGAATTAAAGAAGTATAAAATCTTTTCACAGACATTCTGAGCAATAAGGTTTGACTGAAACAGAATGCAACAGCCCTTGTGCTATTCGGGCAGACATGGGTGTCTGCTTTACTCACTGACAAGACTTGGTGATACTGATCCTATAAGGGTTTAGAAAAATCAATGAATGGTAACAGGCCAAGAAGTATAGGGGGTATTTTCAGGCTTTTCTCGCCAGGGGGGGTCTTCCAGTCCCTCCGGTGAACTCCCGGCATGCGTTTCCCGGTGACGGGTGGGGTGAATTCAATGGGGAAACAATTGACAATGGCGGGACCAGAGGACCCCACGCTGAACAATGGCGGCTCACCAAGAAACAAGTTACGGGTGTGCAGTAAACCACTCCCATAATGTTTAAAAACGGTGTCTGGAATTCTAATTCTAATTATGCCCATGATAACATTGTCGATTGTTGTAAAAATCCATGAGGGTAGGAAATCCTCTATCCTTACCTAGATTTGGTTCACATGTAACTCCAGATCCACAGCATGAAATCTCTGAAATGGCCCAACACGCCTTTCTGTTAAAGGGCAATTCGGGATGGGCAACACATACTAGCTTCCCGAGTGATACCCAAATCCCATGAAAGAATATTGAATGGAAGAACCACAGTAAACATTTTCTTTTTAGGTTTGTCCCAACTGATATATCTGGAGCTTAGTTTACTGAAGCTCCTTTTCCATTCCTGCAGCCAAAACCTATTTTTGTTTCTCTTTCACACTCCCACAGGCCTACCAGCAACTTACAATGTCAGTGTGGAGCATTTCTTTGATTGCTCTGGGCAGCAACATCACATCTGAAGATATGCTTTGTTTGCCATTTCTAAAGTCATTGTAAAAATGCTCGAGAGAAAGAAACCTACAAGTGCCATATAACGGTGGTAATGTTAAGACCCCGGATGAGAACCCAACTATTTTCAGTTTGTAAAACTGTGAAAAAATGTTACTGCACAACAGGTGTGATAACACTGACCAATAGGCATCTTTTATGCTAAAACAAACTTTAATTGAATCACAGATATACCACATTAACAACAAAGAAATAGCTTTACATTTAACAGTTGGAAAGGCTCTTAAATAAAAGAAGAAACTTTAACTCACTTCCTAAACCTGCCACTATATTCCAATTAAGCAAACTAATATATATTAAATAACATACATGAATAAAGTTTGGACCAAATTGACACACTTCTGTTCAGATTAGGGATCTCGGACTGACTGAATATTCAGACAGACCTGGCTCCTCCCATTAACTACACCATCTGTACCCAAATCATTTTGTCTCTTCTTCCAAGATGTCTCTTGACTTGGTTAGCCAGGTACAAACACAATAACCCTCAGAAATTATCCACAACCCAGGGGTCCTACAAAGCTAACAATATTCCATTAGCTACCTATCTGTCAACAAGTAAATGGTTCTCAAGATTTATTAGCATAGCACTTTACCTGCATATCAATGATTACCTCACTTTTATGACACTTTAATCACTGTTCCAACAGTCTGCCTGCATGCACCTTAATTCAGGACTTAAGAGCATTATTACAAAAAAATATAAAATATGGCAATTTCTTACATTCATCACAGTAACACACAGAAACAAATGAAACAAAACAAGTTCCACCTCACCACCACCTCCCAATGCCACAAGCCACACTGAGCATGAATTGACCAGACATTTTATGTTATTCGGCATGTCTTCATCAGCTCAGTGCATAGGGGAGTCTGATCGAATATGCCAAATGATCACTTTTTTTTTGCCTTGCTCCAACATGCCATAAGTCCCAGCTCTGAAAAGGACAGAGGAAGAGAGGTTGGCAATTCAGTCTCTGAAACCTCCTACTTCCATGAGGTAATGACTGACCCATATTCTAATTTTGTCTTCTCAATGGTTCCACCTCCCTTAATATACTTTTCCATGACAAATAATCGATCAATTTTAGATTTAAAATTATTCATTGAACTATCATCCACATGTTTTTCTGGCTGAAATTTCCACATTTCTAACACACTTTGCATGTAGCACTGTTGCTTAATACTTCTCTTCTGAAAGTCCTGGCTCTGATTTTGAGGTTATATCCTCTTGTCTTAGATTTCTTTGTTCAGGGAAAATGTTTATCTCCATTCAGTTCTTTTTAAAACCCTGTAAAACTCAATCACATCACCTCTTCACCTTTTGTATTCAAATAATCTTGGTTTATGGAATATCTCCTTATAATTCTATGGAACCCTGGTAAAATTCTGGTAAATCTGCACTTCCAGGTCCCAATATATACTTTCAAAGGTGTGGTGCAGAACTGCACAAAGCTGTGGCGTGAGGAATATTGAGATTTCTCAGTATGTTTTCAATCACAATCAAAAATTGTGAAAAAGCTTGTGTGTGTGAATATGGGTGTCTGGTTTAATTAAACTGAAGACAGTTAGACAGCAAGGGTCAAAGCATCAATAGGGAGGAGGTATGAATGCAAATGGTTGAAATGGACATGAACACGAGTGCTGTGTGGCAACTTGAATTAGAATTTACATGAGGAAGATCAGGGAAATTATTTAAAGTTAACTAGTGTATTTGAAAAGGAACATATATAATTGGGTGACCGTAAGGGTGAGATAAAGTAGAAAGCTTACTGTTATCAAATAGTATCAAGAATGATTGATAAAGTCTGGGAAATGACTATAGAAGCAATAGAGTGGGAAGATAAAATAGATAATTCATATTTAAAGAGAGATTGAAGACTGATGTGGGGTGACCATGAGATGCTGACAAAGACAGTGTGTGCTGGAGCCAGACCTGTGAACACCATTCTCAGAGACGCAAAGCCTGTTTAAGATTGCCCCCAGAGTAGCAGAGGATTGTGTCATGATAATACTGGAGTTTTTATAGATTAAAAATCTAAGAGGGCTGTTGCCATCAAAAGAGGTTTTTAACTCTGAGTTTAGTTAAGTCAAAATCTTTTGTGCGATATTTGTAGAAGTACTATTAACTGTGTGAAGTGAGTTTTTTCTTTATTTTAATAAATGTTGAAATTTAATATTTAAAATCTTCACAAGTGGTCTGAAATGTACTTATCTTAACTTCAGATATCTCCTCACTGGGTAGCACGGTAGCCTTGTGGATAGCACAATCGCTTCACAGCTCTAGGGTCCCAGGTTCGATTCCGGCTTGGGTCACTGTCTGTGCGGAGTCTGCACGTCCTCCCCGTGTGTGCGTGGGTTTCCTCCGGGTGCTCCGGTTTCCTCCCACAGTCCAAAGATGTGCAAGTTAGGTGGATTGGACTTGATAAAATTGCACTTAGTGTCCAAAATTGCCCTTAGTGTTGGGTGGGGTTACTGGGTTATGGGGATGGGGTGGAGGTGTTAGCCTTGGGTAGGGTGCTCTTTCCAGGAGCCGGTGCAGACCCGATGGGCCGAATGACCTCCTTCTGCACTGCAAATTCTATGATCTATAATAGACAAATTACAAACCATTTTGTTAGCTTGTTCCAAGTTTCCTCTTGGGATCTGCCCTTCCATGACAGTAGTCTAACGAAGGTTTTGTGTAACGATAGCAAAGTTTCCTCCACTTTGTATTCTAGCCTTCTAGTTATAAATTCTAACATTACATGGGGTTATGGGGGTAAGGCTGGATAGAGGAGTTGAGCAAAGCAAAGTCAATAAGCCGAATGGCCTACTTCCACTCCTATGACTTATGACCTTATTAGTTGTATTGATTATTTTTCTTCCTACATTTTAGTGATCTGTGTACGTGGACCCCTAAATCTCTTCAGACCTCCACTGCTTTTGACCATTTTTAAAATACATGGATTTATCTTCCTTTGGTTGAAAATAGATGACCTCACATTTACCCGCCTTGAAATCCATTTGCCACAGTTTTTCCTACTTTTTGAGTTTCTGTTGCAAAATGTGTTGTTTTTGCTTGATTCCGCTGCATCAACAAACCTCTCTAAATGTGGTGGCAAAGGAAAAGGTCAGTGTCTCCTCTGACAATTTTGGGCGCAGTTGGCGACAAGGTCTCAGTTGCATTCTAGGCAGTAGACCTGGTAGCTTACAGCTGTCTTTTCAATATTATTTGCAACTTTTTCTTGAAGGCCATTTCAGAAATGCTGCAACAGACTGACCCAAGAGTAATGAATTTGGTCTGTTCCTCAGATCTTCAGCGCAGTGGGTGAAATTTCAGGCTTAAACACGGTGGAAGCCAAATGCTTGCCTTCAGGAAGAGAAAAGGAAATTAGTTACTCAAAGTTCTATTAAATTGTTAAATTTTAATGGGCTGTTTTTATTCATTTTATGGAACCTGACATAATTCTGCCTCCAGTCTTAGTTCTTTAACTTCTTTACTGAAGAGCAAAATTAAAAGAGAAATACCAAAAAATAGAGCAACATCCGACAAGTAGGAAGTAGTTTTATAACTAGAGTTATAAAAGCACATGGAAGGAGAAGTGCTGAATGCTACAGGTAAAGTGCATGTATATTTATTTCAGGTTAGTTCACTCACCCAGTGCTAACTGTCAAAAGCAGACAGCAATGTATATTTTGCTAAGCTGTATTCTGTTGTTTTAGCTTGAAATAAATTGCTTCATGAACAATTCAATGGGGACCACAGACTTGCAGATAGTTTTTTTTGTCCGTGGGTTATAGAAACCTTGATGTAACCATAAAATATTTCCACAAAGGAGTTGTGCATTTTCCAAGATTCAGCAGTATTGTGCCATGACAAAGATGCACAAAATGCAAGAAATTGCAAATGTCAATTGGGTTCTTTCAGTTGTTTGATATCAGGTTGGACAAGTGCATTGACGTGTCACTGTGACGTCAATTTGGAGGGGATGGAGCATCATGAGCTGGCATCAAGGCAGCGTCTGCCGCGATTTCAGCTTCGGGAGCTATTCTCTGCCTGATCATAGGGCGCGATTCTCCCAAACAGGGAGAAATCGTAAGGCTGGCGTCAAAAACGGGCGGGTTTGACGCCAGCCTCCCCCCCCCCCCCCCCCCACCCCCGACCGGGAACTGATTCTGGTCCCCGGTCGGGGCTAGTATGCCGTGGCCGTGAACTCCGGCATCGCGGGCTTAACGAATTTCGTTAAGCCCGCTTGCCAGAGTTTGCGACGGCTGACGCGTCACATGACGTCAGCCGCGCATGCGCAGATTGGAAGACTCCAACCCGCGCATGCGCGGATGACGTCACATTTGCGCGAAACCCGCGCGTGCGCGGGCCGGGATGCCCCTCGGCCGCCCCGCGAATGGATACAGCGGGGCGGCGGAAGGACAAAGAGTGCGTGGGAATCGGACCCGCTGCCCGCGATCGGTGCCCACCGATCGCGGGCCCATGGCACCCTTGGCACGGCCGTGGTACTGCCGTGCCAATCGGTGCCATGGTTGCCAAGATCCGAACTTTATGGCCGTTTTTACGAACGGTCAGACCAGGTGTGTTTGACGTTCGTAAAAACGGTCATAAAGGGCTTGGACTTCGGCCCATCGGCCAGCTGAGAATCGCTGCTCGCCGTAAAAAAACGGCGGCAGCGATTCGTGTCGGGAGTCGGGCGTGAGGGGGGGGGGGGGTGGAGAATAGCGGGAGGGCGTCAGACTAGCGTGGCCGTAAAACTTTACGACCCCCGCTATTCTCCACACCGTCGTGAGTAGTTCCTGATTTCAGCGTTGGCAACGGAGAATCCCACCCCCAATATATCTCCCTAAAATTTGCACAAAATGCCAGCACCAAGGTATAGTTATCTATTTCTGGAGAAAGAAGGATTAGAATAACATTAAGAAAAGCTTACTTGCAGATGTACTCATAACGGGATTCACAGCCAAGGGCAACTAACAGCAGCAACACAACAGGGGAGATAAAGAAGATGGAACCTTTGATGTTTGTGATTGCTTATTTCAGTAAACATATATTTTATATTTATAAAGCTTTTGACCAGTTAGGGAAAATGCATGATAGTCTGCTTCAGATGAAAAATGACTCTTGGAGTTTATTACTTTAAGATCATTGTGATAATCCTTCCCTTGACCTTTGGTTAGTACGCACATTGATTGATCTCATTTTGCTGTTTAGTGAGTCAGAACTAAATAGCTTGCGATAATATCCTGATTCTCCATAGTCTCATACTCTGTTACTGCATATTTGAGATTCAAAACACCACCTCATCAGTTATCCCGGGTGATGGAAAGTGAAGTTATCTGTTTAGGCACTGAGTGAAGTAGGTACCAAACAGAAATTAGACTTTTTTTTAAAGGGAGAGATGAGGGGGTGACTGGCGCTCATGTTGGGAAAGCTTGTGACTACTTTTCTCGTGAAGATTGAAAGACACTTCAGCTTTTGATGGCCATTTCTATGGAGTCCCTAATGCTGCGATTTAACATAACGCTAATTTATTTGTAATTCTTTTACCAGCAGTTGACAGTCTACAAATTGCATCTCTGAAATCAAAATGAAATGTTTTCTGTGAAATCTAAACTGTATTTGCAGCACTTCCATGCCTCCTAAATCTTCTCATCCCTCAGCGGTAATGGATTAATGTTAGAGGATTCAATCCACAGGTTTCAGTAACGTTCAGAATCCATCTTCTTGTCTACAACTCAGACATTGAACAATTCAACTAGGGGCTGGTTTTGCACAGTGGACTAAACAGCCGGCTTGTAATGCAGAACAACACCAGCAGCACAGGTTCGATTCCCGTACCGGCCTCCCAAAACAGGCGCCAGAATGTGGCGACTCGGGGCGTTTCACAGTAACTTAATTGAAGACTACTTGTGACAATAAGTGATTATTATTATTATTATGAATGGGATCACAGCCAAGTCAAATTGTTTGCTCATCTGATGCTGTGTACTTTCATTAGAGTTAATTAGATTTTATTAAAGAAATATGGTGCATCATCAGAACTGTTGACAATGCAAGAACATTAACATACCAGGGGCAGCACAGTAGCATTGTGGATAGCACAATCGCTTCACAGCTCAAGGATCCCAGGTTCGATTCCGACTTGGATCACTGTCTGCACGTCCTCCCCGTGTGTGCGTGGGTTTCCTCCGGGTGCTCCGGTTTCCTCCCACAGTCCAAAGATGTGCAGGTTAGGTGGATTGGCCATGATAAATTGCCCTTAGTGTCCAAAATTTCCCTTAGTGTTGAGTGGGGTTACTGGGTTATGGGGATAGGGTGGAGGTGTTAACCTTGGGTAGGGTGCTCTTTCCAGGAGCCGGTGCAGACTCGATGGGCCGAATGACCTCCTTCTGCACTGTAAATTCTATGATACTGATTGAGCCAAACCATGAAATACATATGAGAGACTAGGCAGGTTGATTCCCTCTTACAGCATTGAAATAGCAAAGTAAATTGTGACACCCCACTATTAGAATCTTGGAAATTGCCAAGATGGCACCGGAGTGAGGTGGCTCTCTGCGAGCTCTCTCGAACAGATCCACTTTATAAACTAAGGAAATACGGCATGTCCACATTAACTCGTACCAACTTTTACAGATGCACCATAGAAAGCATCCTATCTGGCTGCATCACAGCCTGGTATGGCAACTGCTCGGCCCAAGACTGCAAGAAACATCAGAGACTCGTGAACACAGCCCAGTCCATCACACGAGCCTACCTCCTATCCATTGACTCATCTACACCTCCCACTGCCTGGGGAAAGCGGGCAGCATAATCAAAGACCCCTCCCACCCGGCTTACGCACTCTTCCGACATTTTCCATCGGGCAGGAGATACAAAAGTCTGAGAACACGCAGGAACAGACTCAAAAACAGCTTCTTCCCCGCTGTTACCAGACTCCTAAATGACCCTCTTATGGACTGACCTGATTAATACTTAATACTGATTAATACTCTTGTATGCTTCACCTGATGTCGGTATTCTGTAGTTACATTGTATACCTTGTATTGCCCTATTATGTATTTTCTTTTATTTCCTTTTCTTTTCGTGTACTTAATGATCTGTTGAGCTGCTCGCAGAAAAATACTTATCACTGTACCTTAGTACACATGACAATAAGCAAAATCCAATCCACTAATAGACCAGCTAATAGTGGTTATCAAAGCACGGATTATGGACTTTGATATGACTCAATGCCACACCAGGAGTACATTTCCCAACTGAGGCATTGGAGCACACCTGTTGTTTCCTAATGTCAGAGGTGTTGTAACTTAAGGAGAACAACTGCACAAAGAACAGTTTCTTCGCACACTCGATCATGGTAGCTCTGGAGAGCTTAGGAAAAAGTGTGCAGAAACTAGGGTCTGGATTCCCTGATTTTGAGGCTATGTCCGGAGCATGTGTCTAGTCTTACGAAAAAAAGTCAGCGCCGCTCCCACACCGATGCTCCGCCCTGGGGGGCTAGCAGCCATGCAACGTAAAGCCCCCAGCTTTACCTGCAGATACAGATGGAGAATTGCCAGCCCGTGGCCGTGCATGCACATGGCGGTGACCTGCAGCGATCGCGCCGTACAACATGGCACCCGCCGCGTGCGGACCCGGCCTGCCAGATAGTTCCCCCCTGTAACCCCCTCACCACCCCTGGACTACCACCCCTCATTCCCCGCCGAAGCCCTCCCGGTCAATGGACTGGCTCCCCCCCACCCCCCCCCCCCGACTTTGGCGCACTGGACACAGTCTGCCGCCGCCATGCGAGATCCCTGAAAAAGGCATGCGGCGTACTCAGCGATGACGCTGTTTTTGAGGGGGCGGAATATCCACAAAACGGCGGTGCCCCCGATTTTAGCATCAAAACGGATTCTCCAGCCCATCGCCGAGTGCGATTTCCGCGTCGGCAATCGTAGAATCCAGCCCCAGGTCAGGCAATGTACGTGAAGTAAGTATTTATTATAGTTAATCACTCAACAATTACTTTTATAATACAAGCTGAAACATTATATTTAACTACATTTTGAGTTAATAATCTCAAAGTTAGCACTATGTATACTGGTTGGGTAGGAATGTTCTTTCAGATGAACCAGAGTGATTATATCTTGAGTGAACTGGTTCTGTTCAAGCCACAGCCGAAGTTTGGGATCAATTTTTCAATGCTATTTGCATATTTCTGGTGGTCTATTTGAAGTCTGTCATTGGCTTTGTGTGAAAAATTCATGGAAGTTGTTACTGTAAAAAAAAATGAAATTATCTCACAATGACTAATTTCGACAGGCTTGGGTATTTTCAAATGCTGCTTTTGATGTACAAACTGTTGTGCTTCAGTAATATTTCTATTTCCGTGTCATTGTGCATTTTTATTGCATCTTAAAGAGCTTCAAGTTGACAGCTTGGGAATTGACTTTGCATCTGGGGCCATGATTAAATCAGGCAACATCTGGGCTTAACTGATTTGGGAGGAGGTTGGGAGGAGTTTAACCTACTTCAGCAGAGGGAGGAGACACAGTGTCTTAGTACAATAGGGTCACCGCATACTATAGTTAAAGAACCAAGGCAGAGGGAGTTCGATCATTTTGAGTTCCAAGGGAGTAAGGTGAGGCTGAATGGCCTCTACTTTAATGCAAGGAGCATTATAGTTAAGAGGTAAGGATATGGATTGACATGTGGAGTTGTGATATTGTTGCCATCAGAGACATGGTTGAGGGTTGGGCAGGACTGTCAACTCAACATTCCAACGCATAAGATCTTCAAGTGAGACAGGGGAGGGTGTGAAAGAAGGGATGGTGCATTATTAATTATGGAGTCTGTTATTGCAGTACAGACGGACGATACCTTGGAAGGCTTTTCAAATGAGGCTTTGTACACAGAGTTATGAATAAGAAGGGGGCAGTCACATTACTGGAGTGTATTATAGGCCTCTAAACTGTAAGTGTGCAATAGGGGAGTAGAGATGTAGACAATTCATTGAGGCGTGCAAAAATAGCAACAGGATAATTATATTAGAGGATTTCAATTTCCTCAACATTAATTGGGGTAGTCATAGTGTAAAGAGTTTGGGGTAGAAGGGCGGGGGCAAGTTTCTTCAAATGTATTCAGCAGAGCTTTTTATGCCAATATGTAGAAGATACGTAGAAGGGACACTGCAGTGCTGGGTCTAATTCTGGGAACGAAGCCAGACAGGTGTTTGAGCTGGCAGTGGAGGAGCATTTTAGTGATAGCAACTATAACAAAGTACAATTTAAGTTTATAGAATTCCTAGAGTGCAGGAGCGGCGATTTGGCCCATCGTATCTGCACCAACCCTCTGATAATAATAATAATAACTTATTGTCACAAGTAGGCTTCAATGAGTTTGCTGTGAAAAGCCCCTAGTCGCCACAGTCCAGCGCCTGTTCGGGGAAGCCGGTACGCTGAACCCGCGCTGCTGGCATTGTCCTGCATTACAAGCCAGCTGTTTAGCCCACTGTGCTAAACCAGCCTAAACTTTACTAAACCAGTGCTAAACGTTACCTCGGCCCACTCCCCCACAACCCCACTTAATCTTTGGACACAAAGAGCAAATTTAGTATGGCAATCTACCTAACCTGCATCTTTAGACTGTGCGAGGATACCGGAGCACCGGAGGAAACCCACGCACACAGGAAGAGAATGTGCAAACTCCACACAGTCACCCAAGGTTGGAATTGAACCCGGGTCTTGTGTTGTTCTTTGTGTTGCTTATTTAGGATGGATTGCTAGTGTTCCACAAAGACCACAGTATAGCTTTTACTTAAACAAAGCAATGATTTTATTTGCACTACTAAACTGGGTTTCGACACGTAGTCCTTTTAGAATACAGTATTGATCAATAACATCTCACTGGACTTACTCAGTAATCTCACTCACTGGTATAACTGTAATCTAACCTTCACACACCAACTGCTGTTATGACCTCGCTCTAGTTGTCTCCTGCACACACTCCTCCCCTAAGGTCCAGCATCACTGCTTTATATAGTAGTCACTACAGCTCCCTCTAGTGGCTATTCATGGTACTACATTAACCCTTGTAATGCTGATAGTTATGATAATACCACAGGTCCCTGGCACTGAGGCACCTTGCAGCAGTCAACAAAGAAAAAGGAAAGAATCGTCTGTAAAAAATGGTTTTGGGTCGGGCAAGGTAGATTGTATTAAAATAAGGCAGGATTTGGCCAAATAATCTTTATTAGTGTCACAAGTAGGCTCACATTAACACTGCAATGAAAAGCCTCTGCCCAAGATTCTCCCCCAACCGGCGGGCGGGGCGTACCAGCGGCAAAGAGTGGCATGAACCACTCTGGCGTCGGGCCGCCCAGAAGTTGCGGAATCCTCTGCACTTCCGGGGGCTCGGCCGGCACTGGGCGCCGCGCCAACCAGCGCCGGAGGGCCTCTGCCGGCCGGTACGAGTTGGCGCATGTGCAGGAGCGCCTGCGTGTTCTGGCACATGCGCAGAACCACTGGCGTGATCCCTGCGCATGTACAGGGGATTTCTTCTCCGGGCCGGCCATGGCGGAGCTCTACAGAGGCCGGCGCAGAGGGAGAGAGTGCCCCCACAGCACAGGCCCGCCCGCACATCAGTGGGTCCCGATTGCGGGCCAGGCCACCGTGCCCCCCCCCCCCCCCCCCCCCCCGGGGCCAGATCCTCCCGCATCCCCCAAGGACTCTGCAGGCCACTCTCAGAGACAAGTCCCGCCGGTATGGACCTTGTGTATTTAACGCCGACGGGACCAGCCGAAAACGTGCGGCCGCTTGCCCATCGGGGCCCGGAGAATCGCCGGGGGGGGGGGGCCACTGACAATGGCCCCCAACCGGTGCGACGTAATCCCCGCCCCCACCAAAAAACGGGCGCCAGAGAATTCAGAAGCCGGTTTTGGAGCGGCAGGGCGGGATTCATGCCCCCCCCCCCCCCCCCCCCCCCCGGCGATTCTCCGACCTGTTCTGAGAATGATCGGCAGTGGCTCGATTGCCAACCTCTGCACAGCTGGAATTATATAGAGCTGGTGTTTGCCCGTATGCTTGCCATGGGAGCACTATCAATAGTTTCACCCAGGAGGTGGACCCTGGCCCAAACCTAAACCGTTCCAGAAGCTCTGTGAGGTACTTCCATTCACTATATCGAAGACCTTTTCTGCATTCAGGGAGATGATAACCTCAGGTGTTCTCTCCCTGGATATCATGTTGAGCAGGCGCCTGATGTTCGATGTTAGCTTCCACCATTGACAAAGCCCATCTGGTCCTCCGCGACTACCTCTGGCACGCAGGTCTCCAGCCGCCTCGCTAACGCCTTTATGTTGAGTAATGAGATGGGCATGTAGGACCCACAATCAGTCGGATCTTTGACCTTTTTGGGTATCAGCGACATTGAGGCTTGTGCCAGTGTTGGTGGCAGGGTGTCCCTTACTAGCGAGTCTGTGAACATCGCCCGCATATGTGAGGCCAATGCTGATGTGAATGTTTTGTAGACGTCCGCCAGGAATCCATCTGGCCCTGGCGCCTTCCCCACCTGCATGGAGCTGGTACTCTCCATGACTTCTCCCAGTTCTAATGGTGCTTCCAGGCCCCGTTATTTATCTTCCCCCATGACCGGCATGTCCAGTCCATCAAGGAACTGCTTAATCTTCGAGTCTCCCTCCGGGTGCTCGAGATGTACAGCCCTCGGCAGAAGGTCGCAAAGGCTTTGTTGATCTTTTGTGGTGTCGAGACCAGCCTACGGCTTCTCTTTTTGACTTGAGTTATTTCTCTCGTGGATGCCTGCTTTCTCAGCAGGTGAGCCAGCAGGTGGCTGGTTTTGTCTCCATATTCCTAAAAGATCCCCCATGCCTGGCAGTGCTGGTGAACTGCTTTATCCGTTTAGAGCAGGTCAACGTATCTCCCCTAGTCGTTCCATAGTTGGGGTTGAGGAATACCATTGACCCACTTCCAGTATGGAGTTGACCAGCTGTTTTTATAATGTTAATCTTTATTGTCACAAGTAGGCTCACATTAACACTGCAATGAAGTTACTGTGCAAAGCCCCTAGTTGTCACATTCTGGCGTCTGTTCGGGTACACAGAGGGAGGGTTCAGAATATCCAAATTACCTAACAGTGCGTCTTTCAGGACTTGTGGGAGGAAACCGGTGCACCTGGAGGAAACCCACGCAGATACAGGGAGAACATGCAGACTCCACACAGACAGTGACCCAAGCGAGAATCGAATCTTGAAACCTGGAGCTGTGAAGCAACAGTGCTACCCACTGTGTGACCGTACAAGCCACCCTGTGCTAGTGCTAGCCACCCTTTCCTTCCTATTTTTGCATGCCTCGTATGCATTTTTCCCCCCCTTATGACTGCCTTCAGCACCTCCCAGAATAGGGAGGGTGAGACCTCCCCATTCTGGTTGTCAGCAATGTACCCGTCAATGACCTGTGATATCCATTCGCAGAATTCCTTATTGGCAAGGATGGTCATGTCCAGTGTCCATGGGGCGGCTTTGTGCCCATCCCATCTCCAACTTCACATCCATATAGTGTGGAGCATGGTCGGAGATTACGATTACGGAGTACTCCGCTCCTACTTCCCTGGAAGCAGTGCTTGCTCCACTACAAAAAAGTTGATCCTGGTATAAACCCTGTGTACTTGCGAAAAGAAGAATATTTTCTCCTCGGGTTAGTGAACCTGCAGGGGTCCACTGCCACCATCTGTTGTATGAAAATATTCAATTCCTTTGTCATATTTTTTTCCCCCCTGACTTGGGGGTTTGATCTGTCTGTTGGTGGGTCCTGCACGCACTTAAAGTCTGCCCCTCAGGATGAGTCAATGTGTCCATGCCGAGAATTTTGTCATGAGTTCCGCATTGTCCAGGTTGGGAGCGTACACATTTACAAGGCCCACTGGTGCACCTTCTAGGACATCAATAACCATGATCTACCATTCCCATTTGATCCGAAACCATCCTCATCACTGTAAATGCTGTCCTCTTAGTGAGCAGAATGGTCACCCCCTCTAGCGCTCGTCCCATAGCACAATTGGTAAGTCTATCCCACCCAGCTCTTTCTGATCTGCATTCGGTTCTTCTCCCTCAGGTGGGTCTCCTGGAGGAAGACTATGTCGTCTCTCAGACGTTTCAGATGGGCAACAACTCTGGATCATTTCACTGGGCCCTTAAAACCCATGATGTTCCAGGAGACTATTCTGACGAGGGGTTTCTTCCCCTATCGCCTGTGGGATCAACCATGCTTAGCTTGTGGGTGCGGCCCTCCACCCCAGGGCTTCCCTTTTTTTGCGGGCCCTCCAATAGGTCCGTGGTCACCATGCTTGCCATGTGGCCGGGCCCCCATGATCCCGGGTTTTCCTTTTGTCCAGGGGCCAACCAAGATGGCCACCATCGATGTGTACACCATGTGGATGTGCCACTGCATCCCCCTGAGGCCATCAGGGGGTGAACTTTTTTGGGAGGCCCTCCAAGGTGGATGCTTGTGGTGCCCTTGTTTCCGTTGCCTCCATGTGCGATCTGCTGTAGACAGCCTTCTACTCACCCCCACCCCACAACTTTCCTCCTAGGCAGGTCCACCCCCCCCCCCCCCCCCACCACTTCCCCTCCACACACCCATGAGGGCCTTCTTCCTCCAGCTTTCCCTCCGCCCTGTTTTCACCCCCTCGAGAGTTTTCTCCCCCCCCTGCGGCCAGGCACTCCCTCCCCATTGGGAGTTGTGCTGCGGCCCTCCCCTCACTCATACTTCCCTGTGCTAGTCCCATGGGAGAGATCTTTACCTTCCCCCTTCTGTTGCATTTCTCTCCCCTCTTTCCCCCTCCTGACCCCTTTCTGAGTCCTACTGCTCCCACCCCTCCTTCCTGAGACTCATAGTCAGATTGAAGACGAGACAGATCTGTCCCGCGCAAATAGTCTCTTCCTTTTAGGTCAATGGGACTGGAGTTCTGTTCACTGCCGGTGTCATTGCCTTCCAGCCCGTGCTTGTGCACAAATCAATTTGTGGCAGCCACGAATCAATTTGCGTCTACCAGTGAGGTGAAATAGTACTCCCTACCCTGGAAAATCAACCAGAGTTTAGCGGGTACAGCACATTGTTCTTGTAAAGGGCCACCTTGGCTGTATTAAATTCCGCCCGGCACTTGGTCAGGTCTGTCCCAACATCCTGGGACACAGGGATTGAGTGTCCATCCCCATTTGTGCCTTGCCCAGCTCAGGATCTTTTCCCGGTCTTGGTAGCGGTGCAGTTTTGCGATGATGGCTCATGGCTGTGCCCCGGCTTTGGCCAGAGTGACCTGTCAGCTCTGTCCACTTCTGGGGGTTTGGGAAAGCTTTCCCCTTCAACAGGTTTGCCCTGCATTTGGGCCACGTACTCCATAGGGTTCCTGACCCCGGTACCCTCCAGTCGGCCCACAATGCCGAGGTTTTGGCAGTGCGACTGGTTCTCTTGGTCTTCGACCTTCCTCCTTGGCGTCCCTTGTGTCACCACCAACCTTGCCATCTCTGTCTCCAGGGAGGCAATCCAGTCACGCTGGTCGGTTACGGCCTTCTCCAGCACTTTATTGCAGCCTCCTGTGTTTCCAGTCACCTCTCCATCTTTTCTAGTGCTGCTTGAAGGGGTGAACAGCGCCTCCACTTCCACCACTTTCAGCATCACCATTATTTCTAGCTTGATGGCATTGCTGAAAATGGGAATAGCTTCTTGTTGGGAAATCTACAACAGAGCATTGGGAGGGGGAGGGGGGCATCTGTTTGGGAGACTATGGGCAAGATTCTACGTTCCTGAGGCTAAGTGCTGATGCCAATGGTGGATCAGTGGAGTTCCACGTCAGAAAAATCGGCGCCACACCCTCACTGATTCCGCTACCGGTGAGGGGCTAGCACTGGCGCTGTGTGGATCACCAGCAGAATACCCTAAAAACGGTGCAGGGATCGCTGGGTCCGTGATAGACACCTGCAGGGCTGGCAAGCTGCAGCCAGCATGCCAGTTTCATGATTGTTGAGAGCACACGTGGACTGTGGCGTCAGGAACTCGGCCCATTGGAGGCAGAGCATGGTGGGTGGGCCCACTAATGAGATGCGAACGCAGTGTAACTATGCGCGGGGTGCGGCACAATAACACTGTTTCCGAGAAGGCAGAGCATCATGATTCGGTGTGAAACCGGCGCCTGCCGGGATTTTGGTATCGGGAGCGCCGTTGCTAGCCCCTCACCGGTAGCGGAATCGGTGTGGGAGTGGCGACAATTTTTCTGACGTGGGACTCCACGGATCCGCCATTGGCGTCAGCACTTAGACTCAGGAACGGAGAATCCAGCCCGTAATCTAACACTTCAGTGCAGCAATCAGGGGTCTTTTGGATGAGACAGTAAACCATTATCTGCCATTGGGCAGCACGGTAGCACAAGTGATTAGCACTGTGATTTCACAGCTCCAGGGTCCCGGTTCGATTCCCCGCTGGGTCACTGTCTGTGCGGAGTCCGCACATTCTACCCGTGTCTGCATGGGTTTCCTGCGGGTGCTCCGGTTTCCTCCCACAGTCCAAAGACGTGCAGGTTAGGTGGATTGGCCATGATAAATTTCCCTTAGTGACCAAAAAGGTTAGATGGGGTTTTTGGGTTACAGGGATAGGGTGGAAGTGAGAGCTTAAGTGGGTCAGTGCAATGGGCTGAATAGCCTCCTGCACTGTATGTTCTGTGTTCTATCTCATATGGACAGAAAAAGAATCTCCTGGTACCATTCGAAGGGGAGAATGGAAGTTTTCACTGGATAATACTTATTCCACATTCAATGCCACTGGAATAGGTTATTTAGTTGTTTCTCTCATTTTTTTTTATAGACATTGATTTTTGAAAATTGGCTGCTTTTCTTCCCTCTAAATTTATCCTAAATCCTTGGGTGTTCTCCAGAATTTGGATAAAGTATTGTAATTATCACTGCAATTTTGGCTTTTGTTGGAACAGTTTGCTAATGTCTCTGAAGCTGGGCATCATTTTCCTTCAAGTCTTTTTTTTCTGAATTGCAATTGTTCCTAAAATTTACTTCAGAAAAGAGGCACTATTATTTAAATTACCGCAGCTCGAGCCGCAAACATCTCTATTTGTTGATACTCATTACATCTTGCAAACTTCAATTTACTGGTCTGGGCCTATTACTGGTGGAACAACATTCTAAGCAGTGCTTTGATAGTTTACTGCGTGGAGGGGGGAAAAAAGCACAATTTAGTTCCCAGAACTCAATTCTGTCTGATACGTTTCAGTTTGATAATCCTGTTTCCTTGTCGAGCTTTGATGTTTCTATGCATGTAATTAGTGTGAAGGATGGTGTAATGCTCTATATTATTTCCTGACAGCAGTTGGTCATTAGGTGCGACCTGTTCAAAATATAGTAAATTATTCACATTCTATTTTCAATTTCAGATAAAATGAGCAACTTAGATTTCACCACAGTGGAAGAGATTTTTGTTTTGTGGGAGGTGGGAATAGGTTTCATTAAGAACAGCAAAAAATAATTTAAAGCTTAGAAATGTTTGCGCTGATTATTTTTCTCGGAGCTCATCAGCTGAGCTTAGATCCTTTAATATCCCCATACGGCAAAGCTTTCATGTTCCATGTTCCAGATCTAAACTGGTGATGTGTTAAATGTGTGAGGATATAGGTCATAATTAATATTGTAAATTCGGCCGCGCACCCCCCCCCCCCCCCCCCCCCCCGCCCCCACCCCTCTCCCCCACCCTTCAACAAGCCCTCAAGAAGTATTAACACTGAGGCTTGCTGAGGGACAGTGATTTCAAGACTCAGTTATAAACTCACCTTTCTCAGCTAATTTAAGATAAATATTCAGTTGCACCTTGAGGTGAATAAAGTGGGAAGTTAAACAATTGCCAAAAAAAGGCTTCCATTTGTAAAGTGCTTTCATGATCACAGGATGTCTCAGAGTACTTTGCAGTTAATAGAGAACACTTTTTTAAAAAATAATTTTTATTGAAAAATTCTGAATTTATACAACAATAATGCACCATAGTAAAATACCAAAAATAACAATAATATTAACAATCATAAACATTCACCCACCTCCATGAACAACACAGCATTTTAACAACAACGCAAATTAACACAATATAAAGTTACAGAATAGACACTACAATAAGGAACACCCCCCCCCCCCCCCCCCTCCCCCCCCCCCCCCCCCCTCCCCCGGGTTGCTGCTGCTATTGACCAAGTTACCTATCTTTGAGCCAGGAAGTCCAGAAAAGGCTGCCATCGTTTATAGAACCCTTGTATTGATCCTCTCAGGGCAAATTTGACCCTTTCCAGTTTTATAAATCCCGCCATGTCACTGATCCAGGTCTCCACACTTGGGGGCCTTGCATCCTTCCACTGTAGCAAAATCCTTCGACAGGCTACTAGGGACGCAAAGGCCAGGACACCGGCCTCTTTCGCCTCCTGCATTCCCGGCTCTACCGCAACTCCTTTGATGTGTAGTCACTGAGGTAATGTCGGAAGCACATAAACCAATGTTACGCCCTCCGAATTCCCACAGACAGCAATGCCCTAAAGACCAGATAATCTGTATTTGTGATGTTAATTGAGGGATCAATACTGTCCGGGACAGTATGGGCGGCACGGTAGCACAGTGGCTAGCACTGGTGCTTCACAGTGCCAGGCTCCCAGGTTCGATTCCCGGCTTGGGTCACTGTCTGTGCAGAGTCTAAACATTCTCCCTAGGACTGCGTGGGTTTCCTCCGGGTGCTCCCACAAGTCCCAAAAGACGTGATTGTTAGGTGAATTTGACATTCTGAATTCTCCTTCAGTGTCCCCGAAGAGGCGCCGGAATGTGGTAACGAGGGGATTTTCACATTAACTTTATTGCAGTGTTAATGTAAGCCTACTTGTGTCACTGATAAAGATTATTTTCATTACGTCAGGGGCAATTGCGCTACTCTTCTTCGAAGCAATGCCATGGGGTCATTTACATTCACCTGAGAGGGCAGAGAGAGCCTAACATTAAATTTCTATCTGAAAGACGGCAATTGGCACGTTAGCACAGTGGTTAGCAGTGTGGCTTCACAGCACCAAGGTCCCAGGTTCCATTACAGGCTTGAGTCACTGTCTGTGGAGTCTGCACATTCTCCCCGTCTCTGCGTGGGTTTTCTCCGGGTGGTCCGGTTTCCTCCCACAAGTCCCGAAAGACATTGGGCGCGATTCTCCGCTGCCCACGACGGGTCGGAGAATAGCGGGAGGGTCTTCCTGACAATTTTCACGGCCTCCCGCTATTCTCCCCCCACTCCAGCCGCCCCCCGACACGAATCGCTGCTCGCCGGTTTTTACGGCGAACAGCGATTCTCCGCAGGCCGATGGGCCGAATACCGCAGAGTTTACGGCCGTTTTCACGGCCGCGATCACACCTGCTTTCAGCGTTCGTGAAAACGGCCGCAAAGTGCCCGTCCCGGACAACCATGGCACCGATTGGCACGGCCGTGGTGGGTGGCATGGGTCTGCGATCGGTAGGCACCAATCGCGGGCAGCGGGTCCGATACCCGTGCACTATTTGTTCTTCCGCCGCCCCGCAGGATCAGTCCGCGGGGCGGCTGAGGGGCATGATGGCCCACGCATGCGCGGATTTGACGCGTCTGTGTGATGACGTCATCTGCGCATGCGCGGGTTGGAGCCGTCCAATCCGCGCATGCGCGGCTGACGTCATCATGCGCGTCAGCCACCGTGACTCTTGGCGGGCGGAGTTAGCGACATTCTCAATTCTCCCTCAGCATACCCGAACAGGAGTGTGGCGACTAGGGGATTTTCAGAGTAACTTTGCAGTGTTAATGTAAACCTGCTTCTGACAATAATAAAGATTTAAGATTTTTTTTAAGCATTCCCTCATTACTCAAGTCCTAGACTTGGACCTGAACCCAAGACCTTGAGACACTGAGGCAAGAGCACTGCCAAGCGAGCCACAGCTGACATTCCTAAGCACATTTTTAGTGGGTCAAGTATTAAAGAACAAATTGGGCTATTTAAGAAAGGTGAAGTTATAAAAATGTGGACCCTAACTGTGGCAACTTGACAAAATCATGTACCAATAAGATGTTACCTATAAATATGACTTCTAAAAAATTTAAGCGGTGCACAAAGGTATCAAATACAATTTGTTGTGAATATCTACTTTCTGATTCATGTGTTTTAGTACATAGATTTTTAGTTTTAGGAATTAAAGCTGAAGCATAGAAAAAAACAGGATGAATGCAATTAAACAAGCTTGGAGCCTATTACACTTAAAAGGTTGTGGCCCTGTTGCCTTCAGAGGTTTACAGTTAGCATATTAAGGTAATTAAAATGCTGGGCTTTAGTGGTTGCCAGAATACCACAAGAAGTAGCAGTTCAAAAGATGACTCATGTTTGCTTCATAAAGTCAGAATAGAGGAGATAGACCTATAAAAACACATGTGGGTTTACTTAATTAAAGAGCTTGAGATGTGCAGTACAATTCCACCCAGGCACAATGTGTGAATCACGGGGGAGCCCCAAGTCGGGTGCTGCGCTGGGCACTGGGCTGATCATGAGTCACCCGACTCGCTCCCCCCCGGTGCGATCAGGATCTTGCTCTTGCTGGGCGAGATCCATATTTACATATTTAAATTAGTCACTAGGCTCAATTAAATGTGTGGAGGCAATACACACCTGGTGCCCACGAGTCAACAGCCTTGCCTGCGAGACCTCGCCAGGGCACCGTTTAGCACTGCTTTCCACAAATGTGGACCAGGTGGAATGGCACCTCGGGGAGGGTTGTTGGGGGGGGAGGGTCACACAGGCCATTAGAGACCCCTGGGTGGTTGTTGCAGGGCAGGGTGGTCCCCGGGCACCTGGAACTGCCAGCCTGGCACTGCCATGGTGCCAGACACTGCCAGGTGCAGACTAGTAGTGTCAGTGTGCCCAGGTGTCAGGTTGGCACTGCCAGGGTCAGGCTTGCCATTTGGAGGGAAATGAGGGAGGATTTGCAGGTGCCTAGAGATGGTTAAGGGGGGAATGGTTGCTGGAGGAGACCAGAAAGCAGGGTGGGGAAGGCCTGAAAAGTAGGGGGCGTGCAGGTATCGGGGCTGCCGTTCAAAATAATGCCTCGATCTGCGATGAGCCAATCCTGCTGGCGAGCTCTGCTCACCTTCAAGAAATCAACTGAAGTGTGACCTTGGCAGGGAGAACCCCCCTGAGGCCCAAAAAATGACACAAAGTGCCCGTGAATAGCGGGGTGATTCTCGCCACCAAGAAACACTCCGCCAAACACACACAAAAGCGGACTTTTGTCTGCTGAATCGCTCCTGTAATGTCTGAAAGCTTACGGTAATGGCAGTCCAGAGAGATGCTTTTGTTTGGGGAGTTAGAATTTAGTTAGCTAAAAATCAATTGTAAAATCTCTTTACTTCATTAGATGAAAGAGCAAATTGTATTTGTGGGATAGTTAGAGTCATAGAGTTTTTACAGCATGGAAAGAGGCCCTTTGGCCCATTGTGTCCAACCGGCCATCAAGTAACTGGGATTGTACTCTAATCCCATTTTCCAGCACTTGCTGCATAGCCTTCCATGCTATGGGATTTCAAGTGCTCATCCAAATACTTCCCAAATGTGGTGAGGGTTTTCGCATCGACTAAGCTTTGAGGCAGTGGGATCCAGATTCCAACCACTTTCTGGGTGAAAAATTATTTCCTCATATCCCATTTACAGGTCCGATCTCTTACCTTAAATCTATGCCCCTTAGTTATTGATCCCTCTGGTGAGAGGAAAAGCTCCTTCCTATCTATGCCCCTCATTATTTAATAAACCTCAATCAGGTCCTCCCCAGCCTCCTCTGCTCCAAGGGAAACAACACCAGCGTATCTAGTCTCTCTTATAATAGAATTTACAGTGCAGAAGGAGGCCATTCGGCCCATCGAGTCCACACCGGCTCCTGGAAAGAGCACCCTACCCAAGGTTAACACTTCCACCCTATCCCCATAACCCAGTAACCCCACCCAACACTAAGGGTAGTTTTGGACACTAAGGGCAATTTATCATGGCCAATCCACCTAACCTACACACCTTTGGACTGTGGGAGGAAACAGGAGCACCTGGAGGATGTGCAGACTCCGCACAGACAGTGATCCAAGCCGGAATCGAACCTGGGACCCTGGAGCTGTGAAGCGATTGTCCTATCCACAATGCTACCATGCTGCCCCAAGCTCTTGATAGCTTAAATGCTCCAGCCCAGATAACATCCTGGTGAATCTCCTCTGCACCCTCTCCAATGCAATTCCTTCCTCTTGTGTGGTGACCAGAACTGTACACATTTCTCCAGTTGTTGCCTGACCAGTGTTTTATACAGCTGTCATAACCTCCCAGCTCTTATATAATATGCCTCAGCCAATACAGGAAAATATCCCTATGCCTTATTAACCACCTTATCTACCTGTCTGCTCTCAAAAGGGATCTCTGGACATGCACACCAAGGTCCCTCTGATCCTCTGTACATCCTAGGGTCCTGCCATTCATTGTATTGTCCCTTGCTTTGTTCGTCCTCTCAAAATGCCTCACACTTTTCAGGGTTAAATTCCATTTGCTACTTTTCTAATCCATCTTATCACACCACTAATTTTTGTGCCATCTGCAAACTTACTGATCATACCTCTGTAAGAGTCCTTGTTTATTTCATTTGCTCCAGTTAGTTTTATATTTATTCTTTTGAACCGTGGACTCATAATCAGGATGTGCCTTTTTTTTTTCTATCTTTTTTAAATAAATTTAGAGTATCCAATTCATTTTTTCCAATTAAGGGGCGATTTAGTGTGGCCAATCCACCTATCCTGCACATCTTTGGGTTGTGGGGGCGAAACCCACGCAAACACGGGGAGAATGTGCAAACTCCACACGGACAGTGACCCAGGGCTGGGATCGAACCTGGGACCTCAGCACTGTGAGGCTGCAGGGCTAACCCACTGCGCCACTTAGCTGCCCTATGGATGTGCCTTTTTAAGCAGAAGACTATGTTGAAGCAGTCTGCTTGCCAGGACACTATGCTCCTAGGTTTTGTATTTTGGAGAGGAGAAGCCAGACTCTTTGGCACTGAGTGGTTCTTAGGAACCTGCTTGGGAGGGAGTCGGTTCGGTTAGTTAACCGGCAACCAAGCGAGGCTAGGGACAGTGGTCTGCCTGGCAAGTCAGTAATTGGTTCCTGCATGATGCTTTCTGAGAGAACTTAGCAGAAGTGTTTAGTCATTGGAAGTGAAAGGAACACTCTCTGTCTCTCTTGCTTGCTGAAGAGAAATAACCTCTATTGTACTGAAAGCAGCAAGTGCCTGGTTCTTCCTTTGCTGTAAAACTTAAATGATGCAGAGTCTGAAGAGAAAAGTGGCAACGCAGGTGGATAAGATAGTCAAGAAGGCATAACGCATGCTTGCCTTCATTGTCCGGGACATTGAGTATAAAACTTGGCAAGTCATGCTGCACATGTACAGAACCTTAATTAGGCCACATTTGGAATATTGCGAACAATTCTGGTCCCACACTACCAGAAGGATGTGAAGGCTATGGAGAGGGTACAGAAGAGTTTTACCAGGATGTTGCCTGATCTGGAGGGTATTAGCTATGAAGAGAGGTTGGATAAACGTGGATTGGAATGAAGGAGGTTGAGGGGTGACCTGAAAGAGGTTTAGAAAGCTATGCATGACACGCGCAGAGTGGATAGTCAGATGCTTTTTTACCGAGCAGGGGAAAAGTCAATTAATCGGGGGCATAGGTTTAAAGTGCGAGGGGAAAGTTTAGAGGAGATGTGCAAGGCACGTTTCTTACACAGAGTGAGTGCCTGGATGTGCTGCTGGGGAGGTGGTGGAAGCAGATACGATCGCGACGTTTAAGAGGTATCTTGACGAATACCTGGATAGAATGGGAATAGAGGGATGTGGACCCTGAAAGTGCAGAAGGTTTTAGTTTTGACAGGCATCATGATCGGCATAGGCTTGGAGGGCCGACGGGCCTATTCTTGTGCTGTACTGTTTTTTGTTCTTTGTACCCACCACTGGTTTTCATGCCCCCTCTTCGCTCACCTAGTTTCCTTTTTTAGTAACCCCCTGTACTTTCTATACTCCTTTCGCGGTTCCACTGTTTTGAGCCCTTGGCATCTGCCATAAACCTTCCTTTTTTTTCCGTATCTAACCCTGAATATCCTTTGAAACCCAGGGTTCTTTGGATTTGTTGCTCCTGCCCTTCACCTTTACATGAATATGTTGGCCCTGTACTCTCTCAATTTCCTTTTTGAGTTAATCCCACTGCTCTGATGTAGATTTTTCATGCAAGTAGCTGCTCTCAGTCAACTTTGGCCAGATCCTGTCTTATCCTGTTAAAATTGACCTTCCCCCAATTCAGAACCGTTATCTCCAGTCCATTTTTGTCCCTTTCCATAACTATCTTAAATCCGACTAAGTTATGGTCACTGTCACCAAAATGCTCCCCCACTGAAACTTCTCCCACTTGCCCAGCCTCATTCCCTGAAACTATCCCCTCTCTTGTCGGGCTTTCTATATGCTGGCATTAAAAGCTCTTCTAGATACATTTTAAGAATGCTGCCCCTCTAAGCCTTTGATACTTTGACTAACCCAGTTAATATTGGGGAAGTTGAAATCCCCTACTATTATTACCCTCTTATTTTTACATTACTCTGAGATTTGCCTACATATCTACCATTCTATCTCTCCCTGACTGTTTGGCAGGTGATAGTACATCCCAGCAATGTGAGTGCCCCATTTTTGTTTCTAATCCCTATCCATATGACCTCATTTGAGAACTTTCTCAGATATCATCTCTTCTTACTGCAGTAATTAACTCCTTGATCAATATTGAGGCACCAGCTATACCTTTAACCGCCCCCACCCCTGTCTCACCTGAAGATTCTATATCCCAGAATATTGAGCTGCCACTCTTGTCTCTCCCTCAACTATGTTTCTGTAATAGCAATAATACCAAATTCTCATGTGTTAATAATCACCCTCAACTCATCTGCCTCACTCACAAGACTCCTTGCATTAAAATATATGCCATCCAGCCATGCCATACTACTTCCTTCTACCTTATCTTGTCTAAAATCTATCTGCCTTCCAGACTGACTTGGTTTTTCTTCCAAATTTATTTTTCAGCATTGCCCCCCCCCCCCCCCCCCCCCCCACTCCAGCTCCACTCCATATCTCACCCCCAGCTATTTGTTTAAACAGCACAAGCAAAAGTCCCCGCAAGAATGTTAGTCGTGTTCCGCTTCAGGTCCAACTTGAACAGGTCCCACTTTCTCCATAAACAAACCCAGTAATCCAGGAATCTAAAACCCTCCATTCTACACCATCTCTTCAGCCATGCATTGATCTCCTCTATCCTCCTATTCCTATACTCACTGGCACATGGCACTGAGAGTAATCGAGAGATAACGTTTGAGGTCCTGCATTTCAATCTGCTACCTAGCTCCCTAAATTCTTGTCGCAGGACCTCATCCCTCTTTCTATCTATGCTGTTGGTAACAATGTGAACCTGCAACCCTGTGCAGCTGTGCCATCCACAGGGTCGTGAACTTGGCTCTTGCTACACTCCCAGGAGGAACCGTCACTCTCATCATTTTCCAACACAGAATAACGGTTCTTGAGTAAGATGCACTCTGGATCTTTTCTAATTACCTTCACCCTTCCCTTTCAGAACGCCTTGCAGGCATTCAATGACATCCCTGACCCTGGAACCAGGAAAGCAACACACCATGTGTGCAGTTTTGTTCTCTTTATCTGACGAAGGATGTTCTTGCTCCAGAGGGAGTGCAGCAAAGGTTTACCAGATTGGTTCCCGGGATGGCAGGACTGGCTGAGGCGAGATTGAGTCAGTTAGGATCGTCTTCGCTGGAGTTCTGAAAAATGTGGGGGGATCTATAGAAACCTATAAAATTCTAACAGGACTAGACGGGTAGATGCAGGAAGGATGTGCCCGATGGTCGATTTGTCCTGAACCAGGGGTCGCAGACTGAAGATATGGGGCAGACTTTTAGGACAGAGATGAGGAGAAATTTCATCATCCAGAGAGTTGTGAGTCTGTGGAATTCATTACCACAGGAAGTAGTTGAGGCCAAAACATGGGCTGGATTCTCCATCGGCGGAAATCTGTATTCCGTTGGCAGCGCGCCCATACCTGTGGTTTTCCCAGCGGCATGGGTGGCCACAAAGGGATATCCCATTGGCAGGTGGCGGAAACAGAGAATGCTACTGCTGACGAGGGCAGCCGCTGAGGAACACATGGCTGGCGGACCGGAGAATCCTGCCCCATATCTTTTCAAGTAGCAGTTAGATATAGCACTTAGGGCAAAGGAGAACAAAGGGTATGGGGGGGGGGGGGGGGGGGGGGAAGCGGGATTAGGCTTTTTAGTTGGATGATTAGCCATGATCAAAATGAATGACACAGCCGGCTCAAAGGGCCGAATGGCCTCCTGCTGCTCCTATTTACTACCTTTCCATCCTGGAGTCAAGTCTGTGGCCGCAAAAACGCTTTTCCACACCCCTCATTATTGACATTCTTACCATTGTTTCTCTCCCCCCCCCCCCCCCTTGTGCAGCTGTGCCATCCACAGGGCCGTGAACTTGGCTCTGGCTGCACTCCCACGAGGAACCATCACTCTCACCATTTTCCAACACAGAATAACGGTTCTTGAGTAAGATGCACTCTGGATCTTTTCTAATTACCTGCCTGCCTCTTTTCTTCTGACTGGTGGTCACCCATTCCCTCTCCACCTGCACCTCCTTGAACGGTGGGGTGGCCACATTGAAAAACGTGTTATCCATGTACCTTCAGCCTCATGGATGCACCTCAGTGCTTCCGGCCACTCTCAAGTTCTGAAAGCCAGAGTTTAAGTTGGTCAAGCCGGGGGGGCACTTCCCACATACGTGGTCGTTCAGACAGCAAGGAGCGGCTCCAAATTCCCAAATGCTGCAGGCGATGCACACAGGACTGTACTCCGCTGCCATAACTTTAGTTATGTTGCTCAGTGTGCTTTTACTTAATTGCTCTGTTTTAATAACGTTTGCTCTAGAGTCGCCAGGTATCTTTCTGATACCACCACGAGGTTCAAAGCCAAGTGCTGATCAATAACTCAATACACCAGTTAGTAAGTTTCAAATCAAAACACATTTATTATACACACAGTCAATCACTACTCATGCATAAAGCTCTACTTACTAGACTATCACTAACACTAAAGGCCTATACTTAGCTTTTGGAATCCGGTTCTGAGTCTGCAGGCTTCAAGCTGGTATGGAATACTAGCTAGGAGCACATATCTCATAGCGTGCGTTGACTGGAGACTTACTTGGTTGGTGAAGCTGCTAGGCAGGTCTCTCCTTGTTGAGAGTCATGGTCAAGAGTTCTTTGAGAGCTGCCAAGAAGAACAAACTGAACTTGGGGACTCTATTTTATAGTCCCCATGGGTTTTGCGCCCTTTTGGGCGGATCCCGGATCTGGTCCCAATTAATTGGACCAAGTCCCAATCATTTCAATCAATTTCTCCAATACTGGAGCTGTTCCCTGATCACTGGATGGTTCCTATGTGTCCGTTGGCCTTCCTTTGTCCTGGCTCCCACTGGCACCGGGGAGTCTGGTTTGGTCCCGATTGCTTCAATGTTTCTAATTGTTTCTGGGGATTGCTCATTAGTATGTAGATGGCTATTGGTTTTGGTTCTGTCTGGGTTCTGCAAGTCTTAATACACAGGAAACCTTGCACCTGCTTGTTTGTCCTGTGGCTGGCCAATTTTCCCTGTATTCTTTGTGGGCATCCATTTTGGAATCGGGAAGTGGCCACCCCATTGGTGGCTACAGTTAAAAGACTCTGAAGTAAATTTATAGTGGGCATAAATTTAAGGTCAGTTTTTTAAAAAAACTGGAATTCTTACCTTAATGTAGCTTTAAAATGGAGAAAACATTATCCACTACACACCAATCAGCTCTCTCCCTTGTGTCGGCTTAATGTTTCAGAAATGGTCGTTAACACATCCGGTGCTGCCCAGTGTCAGGACTGCCCTGCTCCGCCCCGCTGCTACCTCACACCTGCTCCTTAACTCCTATTATCTATCTTCCTCAGTTGTTTCTATATATTAATTTCATATATTAGGTCCTTCCTCCTCTTTTCCGAAATCCCACGGTCACCAAATTCCCAATTAAGCCATTCAGTTCAAATGCCATTCCGCTTGCTTTCATACAATTCCCAAATTCCCAGTGATGACTCAACTGCCCTACACCTGGTGATTGGCAGCTCTTCAAAAACAATTGCCCACAACTGATTGACAGTTAACTGCCGCTGACAGGCAGGTTCTATGAACTAGAACTTCTACAGTTCCAGGTTTAAGCCAAGTTCCTGAGCTAGGCTTTACGGATTCCACTTACCAACATTGACCAGAACTTACCACTGTCTCCAAATTCCCAATTATGCCACTCTTTGGAGTAGCTTCACTGCCCACGAACCAATACACCAGTTAGTAAGTTTCAAATCAAAACACATTTATTATACACACAGTCAATCACTACTCATGCATAAAGCTCTACTTACTAGACTATCACTAACACTAAAGGCCTATACTTAGCTTTTGGAATCCGGTTCTGAGTCTGCAGGCTTCAAGCTGGTATGGAATACTAGCTAGGAGCACCTATCTCATAGCGTGCGTTGACTGGAGACTTACTTGGTTGGTGAAGCTGCTAGGCAGGTCTCTCCTTGTTGAGAGTCATGGTCAAGAGTTCTTTGAGAGCTGCCAAGAAGAACGAACTTAACTTGGGGACTCTATTTTATAGTCCCCATGGGTTTTGCGCCCTTTTGGGCGGATCCCGGATCTGGTCCCAATTAATTGGACCAAGTCCCAATCGTTTCAATCAATTTCTCCAATACTGGAGCTGTTCCCTGATCACTGGACGGTTCCTATGTGTCCGTTGGCCTTCCTTTGTCCTGGCTCCCACTGGCGCCGGGGAGTCTGGTTTGGTCCCGATTGCTTCAATGTTTCTAATTGTTTCTGGGGATTGCTCATTAGTATGTAGATGGCTATTGGTTTCGGTTCTGTCTGGGTTCTGCAAGTCTTAATACACAGGAAACCTTGCACCTGCTTGTTTGTTCTGTGCCTGGCCAATTTTCCCTGTATTCTTTGTGGGCATCCATTTTGGAATCGGGAAGTGGCCACCCCAGGTGGCTACAGTTAAAAGACTCTGAAGTAAATTTATAGTGGGCATAAATTTAAGGTCAGTTTTTTTTAAAAACTGGAACTCTTACCTTAATGTAGCTTTAAAATGGAGAAAACATTATCCACTACACACCAATCAGCTCTCTCCCTTGTGTCGGCTTAATGTTTCAGAAATGGTCGTTAACACATCCGGTGCTGCCCAGTGTCAGGACTGCCCTGCTCCGCCCCGCTGCTACCTCACACCTGCTCCTTAACTCCTATTATCTATCTTCCTCAGTTGTTTCTATATATTAATTTCATATATTAGGTCCTTCCTCCTCTTTTACGAAATCCCACGGTCACCAAATTCCCAATTAAGCCATTCAGTTCAAATGCCATTCCGCTTGCTTTCATACAATTCCCAAATTCCCAGTGATGACTCAACTGCCCTACACCTGGTGATTAGCAGCTCTTCAAATACAATTGCCGACAACTGATTGACAGTTAACTGCCGCTGACAGGCAGGTTCTATGAACTAGAACTTCTACAGTTCCAGGTTTAAGCCAAGTTCCTGAGCTAGGCTTTACGGATTCCACTTACCAGCATTGACCAGAACTTACCACTGTCTCCAAACTCCCAATTATGCCACTCTTTGGAGCAGCTTCTCTGCCCACGAACCATGGGCATACTCGGCCACAGGCTATTCTCTCCCTCTGTGTGTCAGTGCCAACGTCTGGAGTCTTCCCAAAGAGTGAATTTTTCTTCTGGCCACAGGCTGAGTCCCACAGGTGATCCTTGATTGTGACCTGACAAAGCAGTTGGGCCTGCAGATGACAGGACAGACAGTGAGCACGAAAAGACTAAATCACACATTCCATTATTGTTCCGATATGTTGTTGCATGCAGCATTGGTGATGAGAATCATTTTGAGATTAAATACTCAGCCACCAATTGCCTTTGAGATTTGCGGATTTGTCTGCTCTTGGGCCAACTTTGCAGATTGGCATTCACCATATCCTCCAGTGTTATCACTCACTGACTTTCACAGGCCTTCTGTAATGAAGTAGCTCCTCTTTTCTAGAAGAGAGAAAGGACATGTGAATCAGGAGTTGTGGACATGTGGACACAGTTTGTAAAAATAATAATCAAGAGATCACGTACCCTTGACATATTTGCATCCTCCAGGGCCCTCGCTGGACTCTGGAGCTCTGTGCGACTGACATCATCCTCACTCCTTTTGTTTCCCTCAGCAGCAGTGTCAATGATTTTTGAGACCCATATTCTGGCACTGTAGGTCTGGATCTCTTTGCGTGTTTCTACAAATTGGAGAGCAACATACCTCGCCTAAGATACACTCTGTGAAACCCAAATAATGCTCACACGGCCAGGCAAAATAAACATTAATTCAGAGCTGTCATGTGAGTGTCCCTTCAAGAAATGTTTTTGTTTTATCACATGGCTTCAGTGATGTCATTGTGTGGGTGGAGCTGTGCTGTGGCTCTGAGAGTTAGTTTTTACTTTTGGTTTTGAGTTGGGAGCTGGCTGCGGCTCTGAGGTTTACTTTCGCTTTGTGTTTGAACTGGTTTCGTTCTGCACAGGTTGAAAAGAAAGTGTCTCTTCATCTTCATTTTAGAAGCTGTGTCCAGACCGCTTGTTAACTTGAAAATAAATAACTGTTTTCTGGAAGGAATTCAAACCTGCTATTTGGAAAGGAAACAAGAGTATCCATACCAGGTCTTGAGTGCCGTGTACTGGGCCACACCTTTTAAAAAGGGTTTCTGGTTTCTGGGATCTTGTTATTAAATTGGAACAGTTAAAGGGAGAAATTTGTTAAGGGTTATACATAGATTACTGTAGCTGCGTGGGATATTTATGTTTGTAGTTGATAAAAATGCTTACTGTGTGTGTTTATAAAAATGTTATCTAAATTCATAGAATAAACTGTTGTTGTTGATTAAAAGTGCTTAAGGCCTCTGTTGAATAACCCCTGAAAGGCAGGCCCTTGTGCTCATTGTAACCAAAATCAACAAACAGTTGTCAGTCAGGTGAACTCCATGATATACTTTGGAGTTTCTAAACCCTGGTCCATAACAAGAGCAAATAATTAAAACTGCCCAATCCCCTCATCTTTGAGTTTTACCTGTCAGCATGAGAATCTGTGCTTTAAAATATTGATCAGGAAAAAGCAGGGGTGGGATTTCTGATTTTGAGATATGAGGACGGAGTCATGAACGAGCCTTCCGTGCCCGGTGGGCACCACAGGGTTAAACTGCTTTCTGGACCCCTCTTCTCACATTTTGACTTTATGTTTGACAAATTTCCCTTGCTCTTTCTTATTTTTGGGCAGTGCCCTCACCAGGAGTGACCCCTTTTAATTTGTCTCTGAGTTTGTTTCTTTTATTGAAACGAGTTGTTTAACCTGAAAAGAAAGTCATGAACGAGCACCGAAGTCTCATTGAGCCAATGAGGTGCCTCAGATTGGAAACCGTTTGCGGTGAGGTTCAGTTCGAAGCGGATCACGGCAGCTATGCTCAGCAACATGCTGTTCAATCATTTCAAGATCGAACAGTTGAAAAAAAGTGAATGAGAAAATAGTCGGCTGGATTCTCCGTTCCTGAGACTAAAGTGTTTACGGCAGGGCAGCATTTGTGGATTCCACGACAGCAAATCTGGCTCCGAACCTGGACCGATTCAGCGACTATGGAGGGGCTAGCACGGACACCATGTGTAACACAATCGATTCAAATGCACAGGACTCTCCGGGTCCGTGATTGACACCCAGGACGCTGACAGGCTGCAGCCGCATATATGCACTGCACTCCCCATACGTACTCATCCTTGCCAAGAAGATGGCACTGGTTGCATTGGAGTGTGCCCTCCCCATTGATGTATCGGCTGGGGCCAGAGGGCACTAGGGAAGTGCACCGAGTGGGACACCCATACGACCTGTGGCCCTAAGTTCACAGTGGCCAGTCAGTGGTGTTTGCAGTTGCATGGCTGCCTTGCAAGCCGTGGCAATGGTATTCCATGCCCATCCAACCCAACCTCAGAGCCCACCTCCTGGCCACCCCCGCTACTCCACCCAGTTATGGCAGAATCCCCCACCCAGCGGCACAACTGTCATAGATTTCATGGCATTTACAGTGCAGAAGGAGGCCATTCGGCCCATCGAGTCTGCACTGGCTCTTGGAAAGAGCACCCTACCCAAGCCCACACCTCCACCTATTCCCAGAACCCAGTAACCATACCCAACACTAAGGGCAATTTTGGACACCAAGGGCAATTTCATTTCATTTCATTTAGCATGGCCAATCCACCTAACCTGCACATCTTTGGACTGTGGTAGGAAACCGGAGCACCCGGAGCAAACCCACGCACACACGGGGAGAACGTGCAGACTCCACAGAGACAATGACCCAAGCCGGGAATCGAACCTGGGACACTGGAGCTGTGATCCAACTGTGCTATCCATTATGCTACCATGCTTCCCACAGCAAACTATGGTGATGTTGAACACTTTCTGTACCCCCCTCTCTTTCCCTCAGCAGCCATGGCACCAGTTTCACGATTTTTAAAAGCACAAGTTAACCGCGCTGTCGGGAATTCGGCCCATCGGAGGCGGAGCAGGGAGGCCCTGGAGAATACCGGGTCAGGCCCGGCAATGATATGCCAAATGCGTTTACTGTATGGGAAGTCCGGAACGCACTGACGCCACTGTCGAGCGATGGAGAATTGCGATTTGGTGTGAAATGTACACCCGTCGCGATTTCAGTGTCGGAACCGATTCTCCGCCCCATTGCGTTTCCAGATTTCCACGTCAGCCGACGGAGAATTCCGCCCAGTGAATTTCTTGGCCACAGGCTATTCTCGAACCTCCCATTCATCTCCCCCTCCGCCCATGCTCTCCCGACGCTCTTCCTTACTTGCCGCCACTCTCTATTGCTGCCTCCTCTTCCTTCCCCATGGCTCTCCCGCGCTTCCGTTGCATCATACTGGCATTTTTGTGCGGCTAGACCTCGGACCTCATTCAGGAGCATCAGGGAATGACAGCATGGGCGTGGCTGAGTGAGTGAGAGTTAGTGAGTGAGTCAGGGTGAGAGTGAATCAGAGAGGTTTGTGAGTGAGGGTGCGTAAACAATGATTAATGAGTGAGTCAGTGAGTGGATGAAGGTGAGTAAGAGAGGGCCAGTGAGTGAGGGTTAGTGAGTGAGTCAGGGTGATGAGATTGAGTTAATGATGGTTAGTGAATGAGTCAGAGTGAGTGTATGAGGGTGTGAGTCAGTAAGTGGTGAGGGTGACTAAGGGAGGGTTAGTGATACTGAGTGAATGAGGGTTAGTGAATGATACTGAGTGATGAGGGTTAGTGAGTGAAGGTTAGTGAGGATAAGTGAATGAGGCTGAGTGAGTGAGGGTGAGTGAATGGGTGAGGGTGAGTTAGGGAGGGCTAGTGATTGAGGGTTAGTGAGTGAATGATGGTTAATGAGTGCGTCTGAGTGAGTGGGTGAGAGTGAGTAAGGGAGGGTCAATGAGTAATACAGAGGGAATGAGGGTTGGGGAGGATAAGTGAGTGAATGAGAATTAATGAGTGAGTCAGGGTTATGAGTGAGTGGATGAGGGTGAGTAAGGGAGGGTTAGTGAGTGAGGGTGAGTGAGTCAGTGTGAGTTGCTGAGGGTGGGTAAGTACGAATGAGAGGGCGTGTGAGTGAGTGAAGGTGTGAGCAAAGGTCAGTGAATGGGGGTGAGTGAGGTTGAGTGAGTGAGGGTGAGTGGGTGAGAGTGAGTGAGTCAGTGAGGCTGAGAGACTGAAGGATAGTGAGTGGGTCGGAGTGAGCGAGGGTTAGTCAGTGAGTCAGAGTGAGAAAATGGAGGTGAATGGGTGAGGCTGAGAGTGAGCGGGTGAAGATGAGTGAGGGTTAGTGAGCATCAGGGCGAGTCAATGAGTGAGGGTGAGTGAGCGTGAGGGTGATTCAATGAGTGAGGGTGAGTCAATGAGTGAGGGCGAGTCAATGAGTGAGGGTGAGTCAATGAGTGAGGGTGAGTGAGCGTGAGGGTGATTCAATGAGTGAGGGTGAGTCAATGAGTAAGGGCGAGTCAATGAGTGAGGGTGAGTCAATGAATGAGGGTGAGTCAACGAGTTAGGGTGAGTCAATGAGTGAGGGTGAGTCAATGAGTGAGGGTTAGTGAGCATGAGGGTGAGTCAATGAGTGAGGGTGAGTCAATGAGTGAGGGTCAGTGAGTGTGAGGGTGAGTCAATGAGTGAGGGTCAGTGAGTGTGAGGGTGAGTCAATGAGAGAGAGTGAGTCAATGAGAGAGGGTGAGTCAATGAGTGAGGGTCAGTGAGCGTGAGGGTGTGTCAATGAGTGAGGGTGAGTCAATGAGTGAGGGTGAGTCAATGAGTGCGGGTCAGTGAGGGTGAGCCAATGAGAGAGGGTGATTCAATGAGTGAGGCTTAGTGAGCATGAGGGTGAATCAATGAGTGAGGGTGAGTCAATGAGTGAGGGTTAGTGAGCGTGAGGGTGAGTCAATGAGTGAGGGTGAGTCAATGAGTGAGGGTTAGTGAGCGTCAGTGTGATTCAATGAGTGAGGGTGTCAATGAGTGAGGGTGAGTCAATGAGTGAGGGTGAGTCAATGAGTGAGGGTGATTCAATGATTGAGGGTGAGTCAATGAGTGAGGGTTAGTGAGCGTGAAGGTGAGTCAATGAGAGAGGGTGAGTCAATGAGTGAGGGTGAGTCAATGAGAGAGGGTGAGTCAATGAGTGAGGGTCAGTGAGTGTGAAGGTGAGTCAATGAGTGAGGGTCAGTAAGCGTGAGGGTGTGTCAATGAGTGAGGGTGAATCAATGAGTGAGGGTGAGTCAATGAGTGCGGGCCAGTGAGGGTGAGCCAATGAGAGGGTGAGTCAATGAGTGAGGCTTAGTGAGCATGAGGGTGAGTCAATGAGTGAGGGTGAGTCAATGAGTGAGGGTGAGTCAATGAGTGAGGGTTAGTGAGCGTCAGTGTGATTCAATGAGTGAGGGTGTCAATGAGTGAGGGTGAGTCAATGAGTGAGGGTGAGTCAATGAGTGAGGGTAATTCAATGATTGAGGGTGAGTCAATGAGTGAGGGTTAGTGAGCGTGAAGGTGAGTCAATGAGAGAGGGTGAGTCAATGAGTGAGGGTGAGTCAATGAGAGAGGGTGAGTCAATGAGTGAGGGTGAGTCAGTGAGTCAGAGTGAGAAAATGGAGGTGAATGGGTGAGGTTGAGAGTGAGCGGGTGAAGATGAGTGAGGGTTAGTGAGCATCAGGGCGAGTCAATGAGTGAGGGTAAGTGAGCGTGAGGGTGATTCAATGAGTGAGGGTGAGTCAATGAGTGAGGGCGAGTCAATGAGTGAGGGTGAGTCAATGAGTGAGGGTGAGTGAGCGTGAGGGTGATTCAATGAGTGAGGGTGAGTCAATGAGTAAGGGCGAGTCAATGAGTGAGGGTGAGTCAATGAATGAGGGTGAGTCAACGAGTTAGGGTGAGTCAATGAGTGAGGGTGAGTCAATGAGTGAGGGTTAGTGAGCATGAGGGTGAGTCAATGAGTGAGGGTCAGTGAGCGTGAGGGTGAGTCAATGAGTGAGGGTCAGTGAGTGTGAGGGTAAGTCAATGAGAGAGAGTGAGTCAATGAGAGAGGGTGAGTCAATGAGTGAGGGTCAGTGAGCGTGAGGGTGTGTCAATGAGTGAGGGTGAGTCAATGAGTGAGGGTGAGTCAATGAGTGCGGGTCAGTGAGGGTGAGCCAATGAGAGAGGGTGAGTCAATGAGTGAGGCTTAGTGAGCATGAGGGTGAGTCAATGAGTGAGGGTGAGTCAATGAGTGAGGGTTAGTGAGCGTGAGGGTGAGTCAATGAGTGAGGGTGAGTCAATGAGTGAGGGTTAGTGAGCGTCAGTGTGATTCAATGAGTGAGGGTGTCAATGAGTGAGGGTGAGTCAATGAGTGAGGGTGATTCAATGATTGAGGGTGAGTCAATGAGTGAGGGTTAGTGAGCGTGAAGGTGAGTCAATGAGAGAGGGTGAGTCAATGAGTGAGGGTGAGTCAATGAGAGAGGGTGAGTCAATGAGTGAGGGTCAGTGAGTGTGAAGGTGAGTCAATGAGTGAGGGTCAGTAAGCGTGAGGGTGTGTCAATGAGTGAGGGTGAGTCAATGAGTGAGGGTGAGTCAATGAGTGCAGGCCAGTGAGGGTGAGCCAATGAGAGGGTGAGTCAATGAGTGAGGCTTAGTGAGCATGAGGGTGAGTCAATGAGTGAGGGTGAGTCAATGAGTGAGGGTTAGTGAGCGTCAGTGTGATTCAATGAGTGAGGGTGTCAATGAGTGAGGGTGAGTCAATGAGTGAGGGTGAGTCAATGAGTGAGGGTGATTCAATGATTGAGGGTGAGTCAATGAGTGAGGGTTAGTGAGCGTGAAGGTGAGTCAATGAGAGAGGGTGAGTCAATGAGTGAGGGTGAGTCAATGAGTGAGGGTGAGTCAATGAGTGAGGGTCAGTGAGTGTGAAGGTGAGTCAATGAGAGAAGGTGAGTCAATGAGAGAGGGTGAGTCAATGAGTGAGGCTTAGTGAGCGTGAGGGTGAGTGAATGAGTGAGGGTTAGTGAGCATGAGGGTGTCAATTAGTGAGGGTGAGTCAATGAGTGAGGGTTAGTGAGCGTCAAGGTGATTCAATGAGTGAGGGTGAGTAAATAGTGAGGGTGAGTCAATGAGTGAGGGTGAGTCAATGAGTAATTGTTAGTGAGCGTGAGGGTGATTCAATGAATGAGGTTGAGTCAATGAGTGAGGGTGAGTCAATGAGTGATGTGAGTCAATGAGTGAGGGTTAGTGAGCGTGAGGGTGTGTCAATGAGTGAGGGTTAGTCAATGAGTGAGGGTTAGTCAATGAGTGAGTGTGCGTCAATGAGTGAGTGTTAGTGAGCATGAGGGTGTGTGAATGAGTGAGGGTTAGTCAATGAGTGAGTGTTAGTGAGCGTGATGGTGTGTCAATGAGTGAGTGTGAGTGAATGAGTGAGTGAATGAGTGAGGGTTAGTGAGTGTGAGTGAATGAGTGAGTGTGAGTGAATGAGTGAGGGTTAGTGAGTGATTCAAGGCGAGTAAGTGAGTGAGGCTCCCGGGGCAGAACGCTTATCCAGATGAGATTTCTCTCAATGCTGAGGTCTCCCCATTTTGGCCGACGTATTCATATATTGGATTTTCATTTTGGAAATGGGTATTTTTCCAGATTGCAGGTTGAACACTAGAAGCATTCTCACCGGAAGGAGGCTGATAAGTGTTCAGCTGCCTAAAATTCACATTTAAATCAGAAGTATAGGGTCACATCGGAATCCCAGTGTGGTCCTGTTGGGGCAAGGGCATGCACGGCTTCAGACTGACCTCAAGCTATCTTCTTATGCCTTTGCGCCAACACGTGGAAATTGAAATGCTGCATGTGTCATTTAATTGTGTGCAAGAGAAAACATTAGAAATGGAACAATTAATGAACATCATATCATGAATTTTCACTTTGAAAATGTTAATAAAAGTAAAATGTTCTGATTTAATGGTTGGTAAAATCTGAGGAGTTTAATCGATTTCTGTAAAATAGATGATGAAGGAGGGAAGGGCTAGATGTATTTTCCAGTTAGATTGTGAGATTGTTGTGCACTTAGAAAGTGAATTAAGATAGCAATTGAGTGTGCTGAGTTAGTTAATCCAGTTGTAGTATTGAACACAGCAGGAGGCTATATTTCCTCTGGCAGTGCGCTGTTAAAATTCTTAAAGTCCCGAACTGTGTTATTTATGCTCATTGTAGGTGGATTAACTACTGTACTGCAAACAGTGCACACGTGTACTAACAGAGGAAATGAAACCTGTGCTGAGGTAATTATTCAAAGTAGTACATAGCTCACTGTGTGTATGCAGTTAGCTGTATGATTGTAACACAATGTTTCTCGAGTCTTTTGACAACTTCAATCGAATCCTTTCCTCAATTTATGAGCCTGAAAATGAAACTGCTCTTTCTAATGTCCTGTATCTTTGAGGTTTACACTGAGACAAAGGAAAAATACATTTTCTGGTTTAAATGCTAATCCTTTTGATCAGGTAGTTGGGATAAACTGCTTTTATTTGTCGTGAAGGAGTCAAGAAGGAAGATGTGCAACTCAAAAATTACAGCGAGACGATTTAGGAACAATATCATTCAGCACTGTTTCACACACAGGGGAGTGAAAATCTGGAATTGTCTGCAACAAAATGTCATTAAGTTTAGGTCAAATGACATTTTGAAAGCTGATAATGATAGATTTTCTTTGTAATGATTATGGAACTAAGGCAGCTAGCTGGAGTTAAAATATAGATCAGTCATGATTGAATTGAATAGCGGCAGATCAGTCTGAATGATTCCTGTTCCTATGTTCCTATGTAACTTGTCCATTCATTTCTAAACTAACATTGATTTCCTTCAGTTGGATCTTTAACTTCTGCACTGAACGATTCTTCAATGCTCAAGATTTTAATTTCCGTCTCAGCTCCCGTATTCCTCTCTCCTTTGAATTCACTGCCCTCCTGCCCACTTTTCTCTCCGTGGTCACTCTCCCAAACATGTTCGAGGCCACGACTTTGAGCTTGCCAATCACTGTGGCACATGGTCCGAACACTGACAACGGCAACGCTGATGAAGGGTCAATATTAGTTTACTGTGTTACTGCCTCCACAGTTGCTGCCTGACCCGCTGACCATTTGTGGCATTTTCTGTTTTCATTTCCTATTTCGACCATTATGTTGCTTTTGTGTACATAATCTCAGGCTACTTTCTAATACCCCTCACCACGTATGCCGACCGATATCCAACTCATGTCCATCACAACTGGAACAGCTCCGAACCCTTTTGTTCTTTAATGCCAAAGAAGGTGTGTCAGATTTAGACTTGTCTTGGTCAAGGTAGCCTGTCTGTCCACTTCATTCTCTTTGCTCTTTGTGTGCTCTCTGTCTTCCTGTTTTATGTTCTCTAACGCTTCTCTTGTTATCTCTCTCCATCTTGTCCTCTTTCCCCATACATCCCCCCCCCCCCACCTTCTTTCTCTGCGTTCTTTTCCTGCTGTTTTTACAATTTTCTTTCCACACTTCCCTGCCTCCCTGTCTTGTCTCCCTTCATTCTCAGCTGTATATTCTCATTCCTTGGCAGTTTTTCTTCAAATGTTGTCATTGGGATTAGCGTACATCTTTTTGCAATGACTTTCGAAGCTGCTGCAGTGTATTTCCCTGCTGTTGTTCCTGTGTATGCTGAAGGCTTTTTGGAGGGGCAAACAATTTGCCCTCCCTCATGCAATCTATCAAACTGCGCAGCACAATAGGGTTCACACGAGCCCGGGTGACACATTTGCTGGAAAGACAGTGATAGTGGCAAGGTGTTCAATTATTGAAGCTAATCAATTGTTTCTACATTGGATACTGATGCAGCCTTTCAGGGGATGCACCAATAAATCAAGTTCTTGGAAAATACAAATGAATTTGTTTTTGATGAATGTGCTGTCTCTTGTCCCTTTGGGGAATTCAAAGGGCAATCTACATTCCTTGATTTCAGTATGTTGAAGTTTAATTATGCCACTGTTCCCTTTGCATCTGGCACTGTAATATCCAGAGGCTGGTAGGTGGACACTGCACTTCATATTATTATAGGCTAAACAGCGGTAAGTAAAACAAACACATTTTCAGTGATATGATATTGCCTTTTGAAAAGAGCAAGGGCAGCAAGCCATATGCTGAGAATGTAATTCACCAAAAGAACAAATGATGATTAGATGTCATTTATAGCAGAATAGAGGCTTAATGACTATTAAATTGATTCAAAGCTGCCTGCTTACCCACAGCTGTAGCATGAAAGTGCATTTCAAGCTTTGGCCCTTACACATTCATTCAGACATGCAGCAGGCTTTTATTAGGGTCCCTTTCATCTAAGGTGCAACACAGTGTTATGTTTCAGATCTCTAACAGTGAGGAACACCTATTAAAAATCAGTTGAAGGAAATCAATTTTAATCCCTACCAGGAAACTAATTTTTGAGGCAGGCTGATTTACTTTTGTTGTTACCTTCTCAGTTTCTAAGCAATTAGATGCATGGTGCTTGCAATTCTCAGAAATGGAAAACTATAGAAAAAAAAAAGAAATGGAAAACTATGGTGATAGATTGGATCATATTGCGGAAAGTTGATTTTAAAAAGTTTATTCAAGGGATGTGGGTTTAGCTGGCAAGGCCAGCATTTATGCCCATCCCGAATTGCCCTTGAGAACATGTGGTGAGCTGCCTTCTTTAATCGTTGCAGCCCATGTGGTGTAGGTACACCCATAGTGCTGTTGGAGAGGGAGTTCCAGGATTCTGACCCAGCGGCAGTAAAATAACAGCGATATATTTACAAGTCAGGATGTTGAGTGGCTTAGAGGGAAACTTCCAGATGGTGCTGTTCCCATGTAGCTGCTGTTCATTTTGTTCTAGACTGTAGTGTTTGTGTGTTTGGAAGACGCTGCCGAAGGAGCTTTGGGGCATTCCTATGGTGCATCTTGGTATGGTACACCCTGCTGCCACTGTGCAGTGGAGGGAGAGAATGTTTGTGGATGGGTGCCAATCAAACGGGATGCTTTGTCCTCTATGGTGTGAAGCGTCTTGACTATTATTGTCAAGGGAAGGGGAGAGTATTCCATCGTACTCATGACTTGTTGGTGTACAGGCTTTGACAAGTCAGCAGGTGAGGTACTTGCTGCAGGCTTGCTAGCCTCTGACCTGCTCTTGTAGCCACAGTATTCATAGACTGTCCTGTCAGTTTCTGATCAATAGTAACCCCCAGGATGTTGATAGTGGGGGATTCAGCAATGATAATGCCATTGATGTCAAGGGGTGATAGTTAGATTCTCTCTTGTTGGAGATGGTCATTGCCTGACACTTGTGTGGTGCGAATGTAACTTGCCACTTGTGAGTAGGTGCCTCTTGATAGCACTATTGATAACCTCTTCCATCACTTTCCTGATGATCGAGAATTGAATGATGGGGCACTAATTGACTGGGTTGGATTTCTCCCACTGTTTGTGTACAATTTTCAACTGGGCAACGATCCATATTGCTGGGCAGATGCCAATGTTGTCACTGTACTGCAACAGCTTGTCTAGGGCCGCAGCAGGTTCTGGGAGCACAAGTCTTCAGTATAATTGCCGGAATATTGTCAGGGCCCAAAGCTTTTTCAGTGTTCAGTACCTTCAGCCATTTCTTGATATCATGTGGAGTGAATCAAATTGGCTGAAGACTGGATTCTGTGATGCTGGGAATTCGAGAGGAGACCGAAATGGATCATTCGCTCAGCACTTCTGGCTGAAGATTGTGTGGATGCTTCAGCCTTCTCATTTGCACAGATGTGCTGGGCAACTCCATCATTGAGGATGGGAATATTGTAAGCACTCTGCTGGTTGGAGTCATACCCAGCACAAAGGAAGATGGTTGTGGTTGTTGGCGATGAATCATCTCAGTTCGAGGACGCCACTGTATGCGTTCCTTGGGGCAGTGTCCCTGGACCCAACCATCTTCAACTGCTTAATCAATTAACTTCCTTCCATCATAAATTGGGGATGTTCACTGATACTTGCACAATGTTCAGCAACATTCATTACTCCTCAGATACTGAAGAAGTCCATTTTCATATGCAGCATGATCTGGACAAAATTCAGACTTCAGCTGAAAAGTGGCAAGTAACATTCATGCCACACAAATGCCAGGCAATGACCATATCCAACAAGAGAGAATCTAACCATCACCCCTTGACATCACTGAAGCCCCCACTATCAACATCCTGTGGGTTACCACTGACCAGAAACTGAACAGGACTAGCCATATAAGTAATTTAGCTACATGAGCAAGTCAAAGACTGAGAATGTTGGGGAGAGTAACTCACCTCCTGATTCCCCAAAAACTGTCTGCCATCTACAGGGCTCAAGTCAGGAGTTTGATGGAATACTCACTTGCCTGTAAAGAGTGATACTTCAGTGACGAGAGCGGGGTATAAATAGCAAGACTTCAGCGAAGAGAGTGGGATATAAAGAAAAAGACTTCAGCAAGGAGGGCAGGGTATAAAGAGTGAGACTTTAGTGAGGAGAGCGGGGCTGTAAAGAGCAATAAAGTAGCTCCACAGATAACTGAATACTGAGGTCCAGCAAAAAACCCGCAATCTAAAGTACACGGGGTAGAAAGCACAGCAAATCCAGCAGGTGCCAACAGCCATGACGTGCAAGATTTCTTTAGAGCAGTCAAAACCACTTGTGGCCCAAGTACACAAGGCCCCACCCAACTTCTGGCCAAGAACAGAGAGGCAGTCAGCGCACAACGGAAGGAGTATTTTGAAGACCTTCTTAACAGAGATTCTGTCTTCAATGTTCTTGACTCCATCCCACAGCATGCTACCCTCCATCATCTTAACACAACTCCAACCCGACGTAGGAAGAAAAGGCCATCTGACAGCTAAAGAATAATAAGCCATTGTGCAGATGGAATTCCCACTGAAGCACTGAAACATGGCAGTGAAGCATTATTGACACAAATATCTGACCTCATTTCCCTTATCAGGAAGGATGAGAACATGCCAGGATATCTCAGAAACACTGCATTCGTGACCATCGCCAAAAAAAGAGATAAGTCCAACTGCAGTAACACCAGAGGGATTTCCCTGCTGTTGGCCACAGGGAAGGTCATCACAAGAGTCCTTCTTGATCACCTTCTCCCTGTGGCTGAAGAGCTCCTCCCAGAGTCCCAATGTGGATTCTGCCTACTAGGGGGCACAATGGACATGATCTTCACGGCATGGAAGAGAAATGCAGGGAACAGCACCAACCTTTGTCCTAAAAAGGGAACAGGTAAAGTCGCCTTAGTCCCAGATGACCATTGGCAGCTGACGGTTTAACCTGAGGTCACCATACCTCGGGTGAGGGGCAAGGTTGAGGAGGCGCGGCCTTCATGAATAACCTCAGGTGGTATGGGAAATGAACCTGCATTGCTGGCCTCGCTCTGAGCATGAACCAACTGTCGAGCCAAGTGAGCTAAATGACGCCTTCTTCGACCTCACAAAGGCCTTCGACAACCATGAGGAATGGTGGAGCAATCACTTTTGTTTCGGCTGCCCTCAGAACCATTGTCCACCTGCTCCACAATGACATACAAGCCATGATCCTGACCAACAGATCCACCAGGGACAAAGTTCACATTCGGACTAGGGTCAAGCAGGGCTGTCTCATTGCACCAAAGCTCTTCTTGGTTTTGCTTGCTGCAATGTTCCATCACACCTTCAGCAAGCTTCCTGTTGGAGTGCAGCTAAACTACAGAACAAACAGGAATCTGTTCAACCTCGGCCACCTGCAGGGCAGGGCCAATGCCGTCCCATCCTCTGTCATTGAACTCCAGTTGCAGATGATACTTGCTTCTGCTCAGGTTCTGAGGCCAGGCTCCATGCCATTGTCAACACCTTCACTGGGGCATATGAGAGCATAGTCCTTACACTAAACATCCATAAAAAAATGTCCTCGACCAACCTGCCTCCGCCATACAGCACTGCCCTGGTTATCAAAAACACCTTGGGCAAGATAGACCACTTTCCATCCAGTGGGAGCCTACTTGGCAACGAGGTTCTATACTGCCTTCAGTGTGTCAACACAGCATTCTGTCACCTATGGAAGAGAGTGTTTGAAGACCAGGATTTCAAACCCAGGACCAATCTCATGTTCTACAGAGTTGTAGTGATAACCGCCCTCCTATATGACTATTGACTATATAGAACAGGCACCTTAAAACTCTCAGGGAGTACCACCAGCACTGCATCCGCATTATCCTAAAGGTTACTTGGCAGGGGCTGTTTAGCACAGGGCTAAATCGCTGGCTTTTAAAGCAGGCCAGCAGCATGGTTCAATTCCCGTACCAGCCTCCCCGAACAGGCGCCGGAATGTGGCGACTAGGGGCTTTTCACAGTAACTTCATTTGAAGCCTACTTGTGACAATAAGCGATTTTCATTTCATTTAATTTCAGGATAGGCACACCAATATCAGCGTTCTCGCTTGGGCCAATATCCCCAGCATAGAGGTGGCACTGCAGCACAGTGGTTAGCACTTTTGCTTCACAGCACCAGGGTCCCAGGTTCGATTCCCACATGGGTCACTGTCTGTACAGATACTGCACGTTCTCCATGTACCTGTGTGGGTTTCCTCCAGGTGCTCTGGTTTCCTCCCACAAGTCCTGAAAGATTTGCTTGTTAGGTGAAAAGGACATTCTGAATTCTCCCTCAGTGTACCTGAACAGGTGTCAGAGTGTGGCTGCTAGGGGATTTTCACAGTAAATTTATTGCAGTGTTACTGTAAACCTATTGTGATACTAATAAAGATTATTATTATCAAAATGTTGGCTACGCTCGATCAGCTCTGCTGGTTGGGCCACATCATCCAGATATCTGACACGTGTCTTTGAATCAAGAGCTTGATTTGGAAGCTTTGACACAGCAAGTGAGTCCCAGGAGGGCAGAGGAAATGTTTGAAGGACATCCTCAAAGCCCCTTTGGAAAAGTGCAACATCCCCACCGACACTTGGGAATCCCTGGCTGAAGATCGGCCAAAGTGAAAGAAAAGCATTGGGGATGGAGCTGAACATCTCGGGTTTCATCGCTGAGAGGAAGCTGATGCCAAGGGTCAACAGTGTGTGGAAAGCCGGGCACCCCAGCCACCCATTCCTCCAACCACCATCTGCCCCACCTTCACAGAGACTCTTCAGTCATGTGACAATTAGTTTTTGGTGTGGATGCAAGTCATCCTCGACTCCGAGTAATTGCCGAATATGAAGGAGACTTGCCTGGATGAGTGCCGCTCCGGCAACTCGCAGGATGAACAATCCCATCCACAACAAAGCAACCTGCTTGATTGGCACCCCATCCATCACCTTCAACACACGCGCCCTCCACCACTGACGAACAATAGCAGCCGTCTGTACCATCTACAAAATGCACTGCAGGAACTTACCAAGTCTCCGGGGACCCATTTTTACCAACCGGCCAACCTTCGGGACCCAAACCGGCCGACTTTCGCCACCTACACCGGCCGACCATCGCAACCCACGCTGGCCGACATTCGCGATCCACGCTGGCCGACATTCGCGATCCACGGCGGCTGACCTTCGCGACCCACCATTTTCTCTTACCTTTAATGCGAGAAGTGAGCCTGCTTGGTCCTCACAATCTCACTCCAATCGGGTTCACAGGAGGAGAGGTAAGACATAGTTAACATCCAGGTTTCATTAACAAACAAATCATCCAGAGAGGACAATTTCTCGAGGAGGAAAGCGTGGATTTCATATCTCAGCTCGTAAACTCTGAGCAACTCCCCTGTTGACAGATCGTTACAGGAACTCTTGAAGCCGATGAAGTCCACCATCATTGGGATTGACTGGTTAAAAGTAAATTACTGCGGATGCTGGAATCTGAAACAAAAGAGAAAATGCTGGAAAATCTCAGCCAGTCTGGCAGCATCTGTAGGGAGAGAAAAGAGCTAACGTTTCGGGTCCGATGACTCTTTATGCTTTAATATAGTCTAAAAGGTCATCAAAAAACCTATAGCTACCCTTCAGTACACAGAGGGTGAGATGTGATGATTTCCCATGGCCTTCATTATATTCCTTGCCAAACGTTCAGTTCTGTGCATGATTAAACCATGAGGAACATATACTCACTCCAGATCATTTGAGTAAAGTTTAGGGATGCAAAACAGATCATAGCCTTATTCATCATCGTTGATCGCCGCCGCCATGCCGCTATCGCATTTTTTTAGCAGGTCGTGGCAGTCATTTTCAAGCCGCTCGCAGTCGGCATTCTTAAAAGCCAGCTGTTGCGCGTGAATTCCCGCGATCGGGAACACCTCAATGACTGGCTCCGTGACTCTCCTGACCCCCACTTTGAAAATGCCTGCCTTAGACAGCACTTCCAAACCCACAACTACTGTATCCTAGATGTATAAGGGCAGCAGATGCATAGAAACAGCACCACCTAGAGGTTCCAATTACGGGACAATTTAGCGTGACCAATCCACCTAGCCTGCACATCTTTGGGTTGTGGGGGCGAAACCCACGCAAACACGGGGAGAATGTGCAAACTCCATACGGACAGTGACCCAGAGCCGGGATCGAACCTGGGACCTCGGCACCGTGAGGCAGCAGGGCTAACCACTATGCCACCGTGCTGCCCCTGTCATCTTTTATTTAAAATAAATTTAGAGTACCCAATTATTTATTTCCAATTAAGGGCAATTTAGTATGGCCAATCCACCTAACCTGGGTTATGGGGCTGAAACCTGCGCAGACACGGAGAGAATGTGCAAACTCCACACAGACAGTGACCCGGGGCTGGGATCGAACCCAGGTCCTCAGCGATGTAGGCAGCAGTGCTAACTAGTGTGTCACTGTGCTGCCCAAAGCATTCGTCATTCTGACTTGAAAATGTATTGCCCATGCTTTACTGTCGTTGGGTCAAAATCTTGGAACTCCCTCCGTAACAGTACTGTGAGTGTATCTGCACCACATGGATTGCAGTGGCTTAAGATGGGTACGTCACCACCACCTTCTCAAGGGCAATTAGGCAATAAATGCTGGTCCAGCCAACGGCATCCAGTGCAATAATCTATAAAAATCATGTTGCCCGTGAATGTGGCAATGTCTGTATTAGCATACATAAACGTGTAAAACAATTCACTTGTATGGCAACCTGCCAAGACCCACTGAAAAAAAACTCTTGTCATTCATTTACTAATGCGACAGTATTACAAATTCTAATTCAAATGACTAAAATTTTCAAACTTCCTGCCAGCTGGCATCGACAGATATGTTTTCCCTGTTCTTTCTCATTTCAATTGATGTGTTCCTACCAGATGTTGTTTTGCTCCTGGAGGACTAGTTTGCTTAAATTATATAACCCCCCTCCTGAACCCTCAGCCCTGACTTCCGTTGCTTAGTATAAAACTTCTCTCCCAATATCGCAGTCCCAGACTTTAAATTACCAAAGGGGTCTGGACTGAATTCGAGAGTTGTGTGAGAACGCCATCGCAGGCAGAGCAACAGCTGAGAAAGCTGCACCAGAATAGTTTTATATATACGTTAGGACAAAGAAACAGGTCACTCTACTCAAGCAGCCCTTTATACTCCAATCATGCTAATCCTTTGCACCTGTTCTGTCCCTTTATTCCCCCAACTCTTCAGCCACCAATCCAACTTATTCTTAAATGTTAACAATTTCTCTGTTAAAATCAGTAATTTGGGTAATGTGTTGCAAAATCACACAACCATCTCCATATCAATGCTTGTCATGCTCCCTGTGCAAAACCTTTACATTTAATCCTCTATGCCACTTTGGTCAAGAATAAGTCACTGAAAACAAATTCTAGCAATTCAATGCCTTCATAAATTTTGAACCATGCCAAATCAAATCACCCTGATCATTTTTATCCCTTCAGTATGGAAGATTACTGGGTCACCTAATTAAGGTGTCTAAGATGGTGAACAGAATTGGTCGCGCAAAAGATTTTATTTTCTCCCGAGACCTTCCAGAGGTGATGTCAGGAAGTATTTCTTCACACAGAGCTAAGTGAAGATCTAGACCTCACTTCTTCAAAAAAGCTTTTGAGGATTAATCAATTTAAAATTTCAAATCTCTGATTGGTAATTTTTTTTAGTTCAGACCATAAAAGATTGTGAAACCAAGGCGGGTGGATCGAGTTAAGAAGCAGATCATTATTTACTGGCATCCATCTGTCTCGGAAGACAATGGACTGCGCCCAGGGTGTATGTCACTTCTCTATTGAATACCATCTGTTGCCGATTCACGAGTGGCACTCCCTTCCACAGCTGGTGCAGGTGAATAGCTTTGGCCCGAGGTTGACTGATGCTTTCTCATTCCAGCGGATATTCTGCATTTGGCAATTTCTTTCGTCCTTTACTTTTTCAATGCCGTTCCTGACTGCTGGTCTCCATACTCTCCAGTCAGCAGCGAGGACATCCTCGTATTACGGACGTGCGAACTGTTGGTCTGGATCGCAAATCTATCATTGAGTGTTGGAATCGCAGATGTCAACCAATCAGCTCACGTGACCCAGCCAACAGAGTGGTGCGTGGCACAGTGGTTAGCACTGCTGCCTCACAGCGCCAGGAACCCGAGTTTAATTCTGGCCTTGGATGACTGTGTGGAGTTTGCACGGTCTCCCCAGGTCTGTGTGGGTTTCCTCCGGGTGCTCTGCTTTCCTCCCACAGCCCAAAGACGTGCAAATTAGGCGGAATGGCCAAGCTAAATTTTCCCTGACTGTTCAAGGATGTACAAATTGGGTGGATTGGCCATGTTGAATGCATGGGATTGTGGGGGTAAAGTAGGGGAGTGGGCCTGAATGGAGTGCACCATCAGAGGGTTGGTGCAGACATCATGGGGCTAGTAGCCTCCTTCTGCACTGTAGGGTTTCTGTGGATTCTATGGATACTGACAGTGGGCAAACACGCTGGGGATGCATGTATATTGGTGTACTTCCATATTCGGCACCCCGCCTTGCCAGAGTTGTTGATGAACTCCTGAATGAGGTTGTGAATGTTAATGGGAAGTGAAGTTTCTGTGTCTTGGCTCATACCTTTGGTCTTCCTGATGCTGATTATTAGTCTAAACTCCTTGCAGGCCCAAGAGAACTGATCTACCAGTTGTTGTAAGTGTGTTTCTATATGGGATGCCAGTGGGGTAATCGGCAAACTGCAACTCATGAATTAGGACATGAGGCACTTTGGTCTTGGTGCGCAGCCTTGCCAAGCTGAACAGCTTGCTGTCAGCTCTAACACACAGGTTGACACCCTCATGGGAGTCGCTGAAAATGTAAAATAGCAGTAGGGAGAAAAATTTGCCAAAGACAGTTGGTGCCAGGGCAAAATCCTTATTTACCCCACTGCTGATATTGAAGGCCGAAAGTGATGCGTCATTGTAACTGATGAAATTATGCATGTTCTCGTGGAAGGAAGAAATGACACCCGGGAGTCAAGGCCGTCAGCCTGTTTTCTGCAACAGTTTAAAGATTCCACCTGTTTCTCAGGTTGAAGGCCTTGGCGAAGACTATGAAAGCAATGTAGAGGGGTCTACTCTGTTCACTGCACTTCCCCTGTAACTGCTAATGTGAGAAATTCACATCAACTATGCCAAGTCTTAAGTCAGACTGAGAGTCAAGGTCTCAAGCTTGATGGCAATCATGCGCGCAAAGTCCTTCCCCAAAATATTTATCAAGGAAATTCCTTGATAATTGTTGCAGTCGCTGCAATCCCCTTTGTTTTTGAAGAAGGCGATATTTGCATCATGCATGTCTTCAGACACTAACCTTTCCTTTCAGCGGCGACACAAGAGATCATGGAGTAGCTGCTGTCGTGCCGGAGTTCCACATTTGATGACTTTGTGTGGAATCTTGTCGTTTCCTGGGGCTTCACCACTGGCGAGGCGGTCAGTGACCTTGTTGAGTTCCAATCTGGTGGGCCCCATGTCCTGTCCTTCTTGACAGGAAATTCTGGAGGGCATCTTCAGTGACAATGTTCTCCATTGCATGGGGTTTGAGATAGTGCTCCATCCACCTTTCCATTTGCTTGCTGGGTTTAGTGGCGATCATCCCTGAAAGGGGGCGGAATGATTTTTGCTGGTGGGCCTGTTGCTTTCATGATTCTTCTATACATCCATAGAATTTACAGTGCAGAAGGAGGCCATTCGGACCATCGAGTCTGCACCGGCTCTTCAAAGAGCACCCTAACCAAGCCCACACCTCCATTTATCCCCATAACCCAGTAACCCCACCCAACACTAAGGGCAATTTTGGACACTAAGGGCAATTTATCATGGCCAATCCACCTAACCTGCACATCTTTGGACTGTGGGAGGAAACCAGAGCACCCAGAGGAAACCCACACGCACGCGGGGAGAACTTGCAGACTCCACACAGGCAGTGACCCAAGCCAGGAATCAAACCTGGGACCCTGGAGCTGTGAAGCAATTGTGCTAACCACTATGCTACCGTGCTGCCCTATAGAATCCCTCTGGTATTCTTGGATTCAACAGAAGATTTTGTGCTGTTGCAGATTTTCAACCAGTATTGATTGGCGATGTGCTGAGAAGTCTGCCAAGATTTGTTTCTGGCAGCTCCAGGGAGCATCTACACTTTGCTAGCTGGGAACTTGCTTGCAGTTATTGAGGGCTTTCCTCTTAGCAACAGTAACTGGCTCCATTTCAAACCAATAAGCCTCAGACCAGTCAGCATTCTTCTGATCGTTTTCCCATATGCAGTGAGTACAGAGTTATCGATGGTGTTGCATCGATGCACTTTGACACTGCACTCTGACCTTGAGCAGTGTTATCCAGAAGAGCCTGATCGAGGAATTCCTGGTTCCTTTGTACGTTAGTGATATGGCAAGTACTTAATCAAGGAACGAGCAGTATAGTTTCCTTGGCCGAAGCCTGACCTTGCTACACACCAGGGCATGGTCACAGTGTCACAGTATCACAGAAACCCTGGGTTTCCCAAACATCAGGGTCCCACTCTAGTCATTGCGAGTATTGTCCAATGTGAAGGATGAAACTAATACTTTTGGTACCAGCTCTGCTGCAGGAATAGCCTGAAAGCTGCCTGATAGATGGCAGATTACCACCTACCGGACTCCAGTCCGGATTTTCTGTCAGGGTTTACTCCCTTAGCCTTCTCCTCCTCCAAGAGAATATCATAAGACAATAAAGCAAAATTAGGCCACTCGGTCCATTGAGTCTGCTCCTCTATTCACTCATGGCTAATATGTTTCTCATCCCCATTCTCCTGCCTTCTCCCCATAACACCTGATCCCCTTATTAATCAAGAACCTATCTATCGTTGTCTTAAAGGCACGCAGTGATTTGGCCTCCACGGCCTTCTGTGGCAGTGAGTTCCACAGATTCACCACCCTCTGGCTGAAGAAATTCCTCCTCATCTCAGTTTGAAGGATCGTCCCTTCAGTCTGAGGCTGTGCCCTCTGGATCTAGTTTTTCCGACACGTCCACTCTAACTGTGTCCACGCATGTCTGAGAACACGCACGAATAGACTCAAAAACTCTTCTTCCCCACTGTCACCAGACTCCTAAATGACCCTCTTATGGACTGACCTCATTAACACTACACCCTGTATGCTTCATCCGATGCCAGTGCTTATGTAGTTACATTGTATATCTTGTGTTGCCCTATTATGTATTTTCTTTTATTCCCTTTTCTTCCCATGTACTTAATGATCTGTTGAGCTGCTCGCAGAAAAATACTTTTCACTGTACCTCGGCACACGTGACAACAAACAAATCCAATCCAATCTATCCAGGCCTCGCAGTATCCTGTAAGTCCCCACTCATCCTTCTAAACTCCATCAAATACAGACCCAGAGTCCTCAACCGTTCCTCATATGACATGTTCTTCATTCCGGGGATCATTCTTGTGAACCTTCCCAGGACCTTCGCCAAGGCTAACACATCCTTTCTTAGAACGGGGCCTAAAACGGCTCACAACATTCCAAATGGTCCTCACAATAGTGGAGATATTTGCCCATAGCTAGGGGTCCAGGTTCATGGACATCAGGGTGAAACCATACGTCAGTGGGCCTGATTGTCATTCATCTGGTGGAGAAGCTTCCCTCCAAGAACCCTGTAGTTTAACTAGGTTCACGTATGTCACCATGGGAAGCACTACATCGTGCTTGCTGATATAGATATTATGTACCAGCGGGAGAGGTTTTCACACTCAACTCTCTTTTTGTAATAATTATACTGCTAGCATGCAGTGATAGCTCAAAGTGAGAGATGACAAGCAGACTGACCACTATGTGCACTACCTGCAATCTCAGAAATGTGGCACAGCGCATTATCACACAAGGTACAAATCAGCTATGAAAATAACTGAATGGCAGAACAGGCTCAAGAGGCTGAATGGACCACCCCTGTTCCTATGAGACATATTTAACCCGGTGACCCTGCAGGGGATTGTGTGGGCTGTATTTCCTCAGGAGTATAATTGTGGCTCACAACCCCCTGGCCCCCCAGCGTCGGATTTGGGGGGTAGGTACTGTGGAAGTTTGAGTATGGAGAGGTCAACAAAAATGGAGAGCTTTATTCAGAAGGTATTAAACACTCCAGGCTGTGATGTTCGACTGCCCGTTTGACCGTGCAAATGACTGGTGGTGTCATCTGATGACGTTGCACAATCCTTCTCTTAAAATGCCTCTGCTCAGCTACAAGGCTGCTGGTAAGGAAAACGCTAAAAACACTATAAACACACATTTCTTTCCCTTTTAAATCAAAGGTCCCTGACACAATGAACAGTATAACATTAACCATCAATTAGCAACATTAACAATCAATAAACAAGAACACTCAATATGTCAGATGTTCCGGAGATCATCGTTCTCTGTGTGGTTGTCGGCGAACTCCAGGCATCTGCTTTTTAGTACTTTGTTGCGATGTCTGGTGCCTTTGGCATTGTGTGAACGCCGTCTGTGGTTATCTTAACCAGAATCCCAGCACATGCGGGGGGGGGGGGGGGGGGGGGGGGGGGGGGGTCAGCTCCGCGCCAGCCATCCAGAGGCCAGTGTGGAGGAATAGAGAGCCCCCATGGCACAGGCCCACCCACGGATCGGTGGGCTCCGATCGCGGGCCAGGCCACCGATCCCCCGCCACCAAAATAGCTCCTGACTAATTCCTTTATCCTTACAATACTGCAGTACCTTCATGAAGTTAGTTTAATACACATTTTCTGAATAAGAGTGGCATGATCACTCTCATTCCCCAGAGAAGACAATATGCCTGCGTGGATAATTCACATCTTTGGGTGGAATATAGCTTTAACTTTAGGTGCTCCGGTTTCCTCCCACAGTCTAAAGATGTGCAGGTTAGGTGGATTGGCTATGCTAAATTGCTCCAAGGTCGGGTTACGGGGATAGGTTGGGGGATTGGGCCTAGGTACGGTGCTCTTTCAGAGCATCAGTCAGACTCCATGGGCTGAATGGCCTCCTTCTACACTGGAGGGATTCTGTGAGAACGTGCAAATTCCTCACAGTCACCCTAAGCTGGAATCGAACCCAGGTCCCTGGCACTGTGAAGCAGCAGTGCTAACCATTTTGCCACCGTGCTGCCTACATGCTTGTAGTAGAAAATGTTTCCACACAAACTGCTTATCAACAAATTATTTAGTAAGGGTAGTTGGGGGTGTCCATCTTCATTCACGTGAGGGTTTGACTGACGATATTTGATCGTGTATGTGTGTGCTGACAAGAGCAATGCCCACCTCTGCATTCTGCTCGCTGCCATTGATGGAGTCCTGCTACGAGTTCCCGGAAAAGGTCTAAAACTCATTGTTAATGGACGATGGTCCATCAGTAAAGTGAATTTCCTTCCATACAGGAATTGGTAGAACTGTTTCATTTAAAAGCTGATTCCAAGGGCTTCTTTCTCTATCTGTGCACAATTGCTTTCGGCTGTATTCAAGGTCCTCGTCACAAAGGCTATGGGTCTCTCTTCACCTGTGGGCATGATGTGCAAAACCACGGCCCCAACTCCCTTCCACAGTAATTTCGTAAGCCTAAGAAAGATTGAAGTTGGTTGACATTTTGAGGTGTGGGTGCTTCGGTAATGGATTTGACTTGTGAAGGTGACCAGTGCTGTCCATTGGCACTGATGACATGACCCACATATTCAATCAAAGATTGGAAAAATTCTCATTTGCCTCTTTGGACTCTGAATCCATAATATTTTAATCTCTGGAATGTGTCATCTAGGTTGTGGAGATTTTCTTCCTCATTCCTCCGATGAACCAGTGTGTCATCCAGGTAACACAGGACTCCATCTTCCCCGCCTAAGATTTGGTCCACGGCTCATTGACAATGATGGCACTGAAGTGATGTCAAATGGTAATCTTTTGTGTCAAAATAACCCTTTGTGCTTCACCATCGTCAAGACTGTTGTGAATCCTGATCTACGTTATTTTGATGTTTAGCTGACTGTGGACAATTTTACTGAAGTGTTGGCCTCCAGCCAACCCAGTGAATAGGTAATCAATCGTCTTTTTTCATCACGGGTATGATCGTTGTAGCCCAATCACTCACATTAATGGGTTCAAGGACTCTCATTCTGACCAACCATTCTAATTCTGCCTCTACCTCAGGTCTAATTGCGTATGGCACTGACCCAGCCTTTAAGCACCTCGCCTGACTTTATTCCCTGATCTTCAGCTTTACTGAGATATCCTTCATGCTTCCCAGCTCATTGCTAATGACAATGGAGTGTTTGTTAAAGATTTTGGGTAGGTCTGATTTGGAATCTGTCATGAGATTTACCTGGGCCCGATGTAATCTGACCTTTTCCAGCCAAGTCCTTCCCATTAGTGCTGGATAATTTCCCTTCACTATGAGCCAGGCCAAATCAGCCGTCTGTTCATTTAATTGCACTGTTACATCAATACAGCCCCTAAACAGAACCACTTCTCCAGGGTGGGTTTTGCGCACAATCTTCACGGGTTGCAGATCAATATGTCAGAGCTTTTCTTGATAAACAGTCTCTGGCCCCAACGAGACAGCTGCCTCAGTGTCCACCTCCATCTTCACCGGCTGACGGTCTAGTAATGGAGTGACCCAATATTGGTTTGTCGCACCAGCAATAGCTAATTTAAAGTCTGTTCATCATCGGACAGTGAATCAAATTCCTTCTCAGGTATTTTTTGTACCACGTGGATGCTTTTTCCTTGAGAAACCGTCCATTTGTTTTATTTGGCTCTTGCTTCCTGCAACTTTTGCTGAAAGCTTGTTCCTTTTTCCAACAATCGCATGCAATGTGGCCAATTCTGCCACAATTTCTGTCAATTATGTCTTTGCACCAACAATCTGCTACTGAGTGCCTGGTTTTTGCACTCCTTTGGCAAGAGCGAGTCTATGTTTGCATCAGAGTTTCGGCCGTTACCTTTTGAGTTCTTATGCTTGGACTCAACTGTTGAGCTTCTTTGGCTGCCAATTAGATTGCAAGACCATCTTCCCAAGCTTCCTTTCAGGTCAGGTTGCTTTCGGTTAACAACTATTTCTGAATAACTTTATTTCTTAAAAATAATAATAATTAATAATAATCTTTATTGTCACAAGTAGGTTTACATTAACACTGCAATGAAGTTATTGTGAAAAGCCCCTAGTCGCCACACAATGGTACCTGCTCGGGTACACTGAGGGAGAATTCAGAATGTCCAAATTACCTAACAAGCAAGTCTTTCGGGACTTGTGGGAGAAAAACAGAGCACCCAGAGGACACCCATGAAGACACGGGGAGAATGTGCAGACTCCGCACAGACAGTGGCCCAAGCCAGGGATCGAACCTGGGACCCTGGAGCTGTGAAGCCACAGTGCTAACTAATATGCTACCGTGCTGCCCTATTTCTTAAACCACAGACTAATCTATCTCTGATGATATCGCTTAACCATTCCTGAATTTGCAGTGTTCTGACAGTTTTCTCAGGGAAGCTACAAACTGTGTGATCGATTCACTTCCTTCTTGGTTGCCCCTATGAAACTCAAACCTATAGAACATAGAGTGCAGAAGGAGGCCATTCGGCCCATCAAGGCTGCACCAACCCACTTCAGCCCTCACTTCCACCCTATCCCCATAACCCAATAACCCCACCTAACCTTTTTTTTGGTCACTAAGGGCAATATTTCATGGCCAATCCACCTAACCTGCACGTCTTTGGACTGTGGGAGGAAACCGGAGCACCCGGAGGAAACCCACGCACACACGGGGAGAATGTGCAGACTCCGCACAGACAGTGACACAGCAAGGAATCGAATCTGGGACCCTGGCGCTGTGAAGTCACAGTGCTAATAACTTGTGCTACCATGCTGCCCAAATTTTCTTTCTGCGATGATTGAAGGTTTTGGTGAATGGTGACCTGGTAAAAGTTCCATTATTTCCTCACATGTTTTTGTGCCTGGTTTTTCTGGCTGTACCAGATGCCTAAGGATGTTAAATGTTTTCCCGTCCCCATTATGCATAGGAATGTTTGGAGTTTTATATCTTGGGCTATGTTTGTTATGAGTCAGGGTTTAGAAAACTCCAAAGTTTATCATGGAGTTTATCTGATCTACAATTGTTTGTTGACTTTGGTTATGATGAGCACAAGGGCCTGCCTTTCAGGGGTTATTCAACAGAGGCCCTAAGCACTTTTAATCAAAAAACAAAGTTTATTCTACAAATTTAGTTAACATTTTAATAAACGCACAGTAAGCATTTTTATTAACTACCAACATAAATACCCCACACAGCTACAGTAATCTATGTTTAACCCTTAATAACTTTCCCCCTTTAGCTGTTCCAATTTAATAACAAGATCCCATAAACTTGGAAAGCCTTTTCAAAGGTGTGGCCCAACACACGGCACTCTTACTGTCTTTTAAGACTTGGTATGGATACTTCTTTTTTCATTCCCAAAACAGCAGGTTTAAATTCCTTCCAGCAAACAGTTATTTCTTTTCAAGTTATTAAGCAGTCTGGAAACAACTTATAAAATGCAAATAGAGAAATAAACCCTCTTTCAACCTGTTCAGAACAAAACCAGTTCAAACTCAAAGCAAAAGTAAAACTCAGAGACATAGGGAGCTCCTAACTCAAAAACGAAAGTAAAAACCCTGAGCCACAACCCAGCTCCACCCACACGATGACATCACTGAAGCCATGTGATAAGACAAAAACATTTCTTAAAGGGCACACCCATGACAACTTGAAAAAATAGTCATATTGTTCTGTGGATGAGTTCCGTTCCTCTGTATTCTCATTGAACAGCCCCACATGGTGCCAAATCGTCCCATCATTTTTCTCCATGGAAAGATCTGTGTGTGCACAATATACCATGAATTCTCAGCATTACCTTGCGTCCTTTCTTCCCAAAGCAGAGCACGGCATGAGGTCAGTCGTTTCCCTTTGTGTTTTGCAGTACACCCAGCTCTAAATTTGCTGTTGCAGGACACTTGCTACTCACCACTCCTGAGTTCCTTTCGAGTGAGGCACATAGTTGGATCTTCTCCAAAGTTGTTTCCTTCGGAATTTCCAGTGATTTTTCAGTTGTTCCAGTGGCTTCAACCATTGTCTGGCTCCCAGTTGCCAGTTTTCAAGTCAAGGTGATTTCAAGGTTTTATTATTTCTTTGGGAGCCGACAAATGATGTTCACTTACCTCATTGACAGTTTTACACAGTGGATTCAAGATGGAGTCTGCAGTCCTTGGAGGTTCAACCAAAGCATAGAGCTTTATTTCAAAGATGTTGATGATGCGCTAACACTTGCACACAAAAACTCGAATCGGTGCAAGAGAGGCTTTATTACCGTGAGATGTTATTCCTTCGACTGCAGCTGTAGAATGGCAGCTCAGGAGAACTCATGAATATTTATACTGCTCCCTGTGGGCAGAGCTAGCCGGCAGGGGCTTACCGGCAAACCTGTAATAGCAGGTACTGCTGTCCATCCCCTAATACAGGCCTCGATGTCATTTCACATTTTGTCATGCAATCTTTCTCTTAAAGCTACAGAGCTGCCTGTGAGGAAAACACTAAAAACACTGAGGGTGCGATGTAACCAAAAAAAGAAATCAGAGTCCATCTGGGCAGGATTAGCAGGGTCGTTCCTGGGACTTGTTGCACTGGGAGCGACCCGACTATCTAACAGCACTCTATTGTGATTTCAGGCCCTGGCAGAGAACACCGCCCCCAGCCCTGATTCCGGCAGGACGCAGCCGGTAATCCATACTCTGAGCACACAACAGGTACTCCCATGGTATGCTGGGGAATCTCTCTGGGACATTCCCATGTAAATCTTTACCTGACAATTGTCCAGCAGTGCAAACTTTCCCTGGACAATTGCACTGGACTGGGAACCATCCAATAAAGTGATTTATATTGCTGACTTTGGACAGATGTGCCGGTTTTACTCTGATGGTTACTCTGAAAGTGTGAGAAGGAAACAAAGCACTTCTAACTCAATAGTAATTGTTTAGAAAACCGAGACCAAGTCCTGCATGAGAGACGCCAACACTACTCATCTGACCACCCCCCGTCCCCCCCCCTCACCCCCCCCCCCCCCCCCATCCTGACCTGACTGCATCCCCCCTACTCCCTCCCAGTCTGACCCCCTGCGCCTCCCAGTCTCAACTCTTTCCCCTCCCCCCCCCCCCCCCCCCCCCCAAGCAAGGCTTCCTCCACCCTTTCAACTCCTCCCCCAACCGGGTACTCCAGCCCCACCCCTCCCCCCGGTCTCCCCTGTCATTCCGACTTCCCCCCACCCCCAACTCGGTCTTTATCCCCCTCACTAGGTCCCACCAGCCCCCCCACATCCGAATTCGCACCACCTTCTCTCCCTGATGTCTGAACCCCCACTTACCTTTCAAACTTCCTTTTTCTCTTCAAGTTGTCTCGTTAAGCATTTACTTTACCGCAGCGAGTACCATAATAAGAGGGTGTATCTATCCTATCTGTCCTCCACATACACCATGCTGATGCAGCCAGCATTTCAATGCTCCTAAATTATCCAGCCTGAGTGGGGGAAGGTCAGGCGGAACAGGGCTTTGGAGTTTCAACACAGATGATTGCCACTCCGAGGGAGTTACGGGCCATGCGTTGCAATCTGATTTTAATGTGCAGCTCTACAGTAATGCTGCTTTTGCCCTCAAAGACCTGATTAGCCAATAACTTTAAATGATATCAAGTGAATAAAGCAGTAAGTGGCTCCCAAACTGATTAAATGCGGAGGGTCACGGGATAATTGTGTTTTATTGCTTCACAAGAAATGCATCTTGCAGAAAATGCCAGTGTCGTCGGAGAATTATCTTCTTGCGGAGGTCGCCTCAGGTAGCAGATGCTACAGGAGATCAGCCTTATTGCCAGCTATTGATTCGAGTTCTGCATCCTCGATCATCTTGTCACGCACTTGACTGAGACAATGAGCTGCTCCCTCAGGGACACACTTCAGTCAGTTTATGCTTCAGCAGCACACATTATGTTTGGGTGGCATTACCCTACTTATGGGGATGTGGTAACCATGACGCCGTACAGGAATGCTTATTGAAAAATAATCTGCAGAAAATGGTGGCTTGAATTATCCACTCTGTTACAATTCTGGCACATCCTTGGCAAGGCGAGACCTCTTCCTGCCACAAGGTTCAAATCCCACTACAGCGGATAGCAAATTCAATAAAAATTTGGAATCAAAAGTCTAGTGATGGCCATGAAAGGGGTGTTGTGAAACACAACTGGTTCAATAATGCCTGGTAGGCAAGGAAATCTGCTGTCTTTACTTGGTCTGGCCCACATGTGACTTCAGAGCCGCAGTAATGTGGTTGATTTTTAAAAGCCCCTTGAAATGGCCTCGCTAGCCGTTCAGATGAGCAATAAATGCTGGCCCAGCCAGCGATGCCCACATCCCATGAATGAAAAAAGAAACATAATTAAAATAGATTTTCCACTCTGTAGATGGATATATTTATGTCCTCTGCCAATTCCAGTAGGAAACCATCATGTTTTCATTTCCAATTGCTTGATGTCTCTTCCGTTATGGTTGTGGGCATATAAGGGCAGCACAGTAGCATTGTGGATAGCACAATTACTTCATAGCTCCAGGGTCCCAGGTTCGATTCCGGCTTGGGTCACTGTCTGTGTGGAGTCTGCACATCCTCCCCGTGTGTGCGTGGGTTTCCTCTGGGTGCTCCGGTTTCCTCCCACAGTCCAAAGATGTGCAGGTTAGGTGGATTGGCCATGCTAAATTGCACTTAGTGTCCAAAATTGTCCAAAAGACACCAAAAGTGTCCAGAAACATAACTGAACCAGCCACAAAAGTACTGTGGCTACAATAGCAGATCAGAGGCTGGGAATTCTGTGCTGAGTCACACACCTCCTGATTCCTCACAACCTGTCTACTATCTACAAGGCACAAATAACCAGCATCATGGAATACCCTCCACAGCTAGAGGGTATTTATTCCCTGCCTACAGCTCCAACAACATTCAAGAAAGTTGATACAAACCAGGACATGCACTCTGCTTCATCAATACTCCACTTATCACTTTAACCATTCATTCCCTGTACTACTGATGCACAGTGGCAGCAGTATATACCACCTACAGGACATACTGTGGCAACTTGTTGAGTCCCTTTGACAGCACCTTCCAAACCAGCAATCTCTACCAGCCAGAAGACCAAGGGTGGATGATGTATGGGAACACCACCAATACCTGCAGTTTCCCCTCCAAGTCACACACCATCCAGACTTGGAACTATATCGCTATTCCTGCATTGCCACTGACTCAAAAACATGGAATCACACTGTGGGAGCACTTACACCACATGAACTGTAGCGACTCAAGAAGGCAGCTCACCACCACATTTTCAAGGGCATTTAGGGCTGGGAAATAAATGCTGGACCTGCCTTTGGTGCTCACATCCCGAGAACAAATAATAATTTTTTAAAAATCCACTGGCACAAAGAATAGAAAACCTGGTGGTCATCAGATTTTAAATAGACCAGCTGTAGGGCAGCACGGTGGCCTAGTGGTTAGCACAACCGCCTCACGGCGCTGAGGTCCCAGGTTCGATCCCGGCTCTGGGTCACAGTCCGTGTGGAGTTTGCACATTCTCCCCGTGTCTGCGTGGGTTTCGCCCCCACAACCCAAACATGTGCAGAGTAGGTGGATTGGCCATGCTAAATTGCCCCTTAATTGGAAAAAATAATTGGGTAATCTAAATTTTAAAACAAAAATAGACCAGCTGTGGGATTCTCCATCGACAGGATCCCCCCTCTTTGCCAGCAGCGCACCCATGCCCGCAGGTTTCCTGAGGGCATGGGGTGGCCATGATGGGTAACCCCATTGGCCGGCTGCAGGAACAGAGAATCTCGCGCCGCGCTGGACAACGGGGCTGGTGGGCCGGAAAATCCTGCCCCAGGTACCTGACACAGATCTCAATACAATGGAAGGACTAAAGGCAGATAAAATGGTTACCAAGGCATCTGTAGCAATCTCTGTGATATCAGTTGCAACAGGGAGGTTCCAATGTTTCCTCGACATGCACCTGGCCAAGTGGTTGCTGTGGGAGCTGTTGGCTGGGTCTCCATCAGGAAATGGTGATGGCCAGGGAGAGCGGTGAGGAGGGAAACTTTATTGACACACATAGATCCTTTTGAGGGAGGGAGCATTTTCCTTGGTAGGCTCGTAGGATAGAGCCAGAGGCCATCGGGGTTGGGTTGCAGCACGGGCCGGGGGTGAAGGAGCCTCCTGCATACCTGCTTCTTATTATTTGGCAAACAAGTCTGCAAATCTGCTAATTCTAAAAAAGGAGTTGCACCTCTCAAATGTCCTTTTGGATTCTGCTTGTTGAAAAATGGTCGTCCACTGTGAGGAATTTATTTTTTTATGCCAAGTTTCTTTCATGTGGGTACTATTAAGCTTGGTGCCAGTGGAAAAGAATGTCACTGAACCCAAACGGCCACACGTTCAGTGTGTTTTTGTTTTCTTGTTTTACAAAGAGAAGGCAAAATTAGAACAGTGATAATGGATGAGTGAATCTCAGGATTAGCCAAGGAAATGTTAATGGGTTCTAGGCAAATTATTCAAAGTATCGTTATATTGGGAACTGCCCAGAGTGAAGAAGCAGGGGTTTTGAAATGACACATGATGAAGATAGTTCTGAGTTCAAGGCTGAAGGTCATTTTGAACCTGAACAAATTATACTGATCAAAAGGAGTTTAGTTCTGGGATGAATATATTGGTAATTGACTCCTGTAAATGTGCCATGTTAAGTATTGTAAAGATCCTTCCCGTTGATTCCCATATTCCCCCTATCTTTATTTTTGCCATTATCATTTGTGACCCATGGATGCTTAATGGACATGTATCTTTAAGTCAAGCAGCAGAGAGAATAAGGAATTCAAAAAGTTACAACAAAGTATATGGTGCTGCCAGCTTTAGACAGCAAGACCCAGACTTTGTGGCATTCAAGAGAAGCGATTGGTTCCTGGTGGCCAATGAATTGGCCAAAAGGCCATATTCTGATTGGTAACAGGTGATGATTGGACCCTGCCTGAGTGGAATGATTGCCAGAGAACCTACAGATGATTTGAATGAATGGATTTACCATGAAACCATTACAGGCTGGAAACAGAAACCTAAATCTGAAAGCTTTCTTTGAAGGAAGGTCTGCTTAAAGACAACCATCTGTAACAAATATTATTTTTTCCTTTTACGTATTATTTTCACCTCTACCTCCCCTCTGTGTTTGTCAGCTTAATATATCAGTTTGTATGTGGGTGGGGGGAAAGTTAAAGTGGGGGATTAGGAATTAGATAATAGTTAATCAGTTGTATTTGCTGCATATTTTGTTGCAGTTCTTGTTATAAATAAACAGTAATTGTGTTTAAATTTACAAGCCTGGTGACTGTAACGATTCGGCATCCAAGGGCCAAAGAGTTTGGGTATTATTCTAAGAATTATTTGTGAATTCAATTGTGTTGTGTCACCGGGTCAAGGGGGGCTGGAATTGACTGTGTCCTTGCCCAGGGTGTCGTAATAATAGTACATGTACTTCAATGCTACAGTGGGTATTTTGCTAAACTGATGACTTAATTCACTAAGTAGTGATGATTGATACACGGTTAATATTTATGGGTAGCACGGTAGCCTTGTGGATAGCACAATTGCTTTACAGCTCCAGGGTCCCAGGTTCGATTTTGGCTTGGGTCACTGTCTGTGCGGAGTCTGCACGTCCTCTCCGTGTGTGCGTGGGTTTCCTCCGGGTGCTCCGGTTTCCTCCCACAGTCCAAAGATGTGCAGCTTAGGTGGATTGGCCATGATAAATTGCCCTTAGTGTCCAAAATTGCCCTTAGTGTTGGGTGGGGTTACTGGGTTATGGCGATAAGATGGAGGTGTCGACCTTGGGTAGGGTGCTCTTTCCAAGAGCCGGTGCAGACTCAATGGGCCGAATGGCCTCCTTCTGCACTGTAAATTCTATGATTAATGAATCTAAGAGTATGACTTGCTTTCGCTTTGGTATTGAGACCACCTTGAGATCCCGAAAAAATGCCGTATTGAACAGCCAAAGGATGCCACTTTACAATTTCTGATGCAGTCTCCAGTGAGACGAAGAAACTGATGAAGAAGGCATACATTAATTTTTACATGGTCCACAATGTCGCAATTTCTTTGCAGCAATCAGTTGACCTGCAGTTTAACCAGCCAGGACTTTGTTCTATCCCGTTCACAAAATCTGATGTTTCTCAACCGTGTCAGACAGGTATTAATGACATCAGATGATAGAGAGAGAGAAAAATAAATTGTCTCGAAGATACAAAGACAATTTGTTCACTCCACTTGTCAACAGTTAGAAACCCTGCTGAAAGATGAAGGTGTAGTTGATGAGGAGTGTTCGAGGCGGATAAAAGAGATTAGCAAGAATTGTGAAATTTGACAGAAGTATTGATGTCCTCACCTTCTATTGTAAGCCTTCCATTGGCATGTGACCCGAACAGGGTAGTTACCATGGATCTAATCTATCGGACAAGGACAGTAAATCATACAATGTATTGATCTGACTGTGAATGGTTAATTCTGCATTAATATATAGTTATGACAGGATGGAAGTGCATTAATCTGAGATATTACCTTCGTTTTACTCTCTCCAAAGATGTTGCGTGTGTCTTACATTTTTTGTTTTCAGTTTGATTTAGTCAGATAGAATTGAAAAGCTTCGGTATGTTAATAAGTCATGAAGGTCAGTATTTATTAAACACGGTAATCAAGGTCTAAGGTTCATTCTGCATGATTAATTGCAATTCATTTTAAAATCTGGGATTCTGCGCAGTTGATAGAATTAAACAAGGTGCCTTGCACATCAAGTACTCATGTTTTGTGTGATGATAATTCTGGGGCTGGACTTTACACTGGGGCTGGTTTTGGAGGCGGGGGCAGGGGGGATTTCTCATAAAATCAGCGGGAGGCTTTCCTGCTGTTTACCTGCCCACCCCCTACCTGTCTGAAATGTAGGTGAGGGAGGCATTAAGCAGCTCACCTATTCTTGGGCTTATTGAGCCTCTTAAGTGGCCAATTATTGGTCACTCAAGTACCACATTCCACTGTCACTGGTATTTACCCACAACAGGGGCGGTGTTGTGAAGTAGTTGTGTTGACGGAGGCCTGCACCATGCTGGAAGCCAGGAAACTTTAGCTGCGTGGGTTGGTGTCGGGTGAGGGGTGCATTCTTTGGGCGCCCACTTGGCCCACAGCAGGCATCTCTCTGGCCATTCGGCCCCTAAACTCTTGAACACAGACCCCACATTCCCGTCGCTAAGACACTCACCTTTGGGCACTGCCTGTAGCCCCAGGAGTGGATAGCACTACTGGAACAATAGATCGTCTAGCTATGGGAGGCATGGTGGCACAGTGGTTAGCATTGCTGTCTCACAATACCAGGGATCTAGGTTCATTTCCCGCCTCGAATGACTAACTGTATGGAGTTTGCACTTTCTCCCCGTGTCTGCGTGGGTTTCCTGTGAGTGCCCCTGTTTCCTCCCACAGTCCAAAGATGTGCAGATTATGTGGATCGGCCATCCTAAAATTACCCGTAGTATCCAAAAGGTTAGATGGGGTTACTGGGTTACGGAGATAGGGTTGGGCTCTTTCAGAGGGTCGGTATAGATTTGATGGGCTGCATGGCCTCCTTCTGCACTGTAGGAAGTCCATGATCTAATTAGTGGGCAGCTCTCTAACGCAGGACGTCCTCCCGAGAAAGGTAGGCAGACTTGCACTAAAGCAATGAATGCTGTTCTTGTTTTAGGTCATTTTTCATAGATTATAGAGGTGGACAGCAAAGAAGAGGCCTTTCAGCCCATCGCATCTGTGCCAGACAAAAAAAAAACACCTAAGTATTCTCACCCCATTTTCCAACATTTGGTCCTTGCCTTGTATGCCTTGGTATCACAAGTGACATCTCGGCCTTGATCTACAAAATACAGAAAGAGTCCATTGTGGCAGGATTAGCAGGGTTGTTCCCGGTGCTACAAGCTGCTAAGACGCCGCTATCTAACTGCACTCTGTCACAGTGGGGAACTACCCCCGCCCCTCCAAGTGAGGCCGCACAGTATCATTTTCTGCCCCAACTCATCTGTCCTCGAGTATTCTCCCACACCCCACAACATGCTAGCAGGGCACCTCTGAGTCCGATCCCTGGCGTGGGACAAATGCCAGCTTGGCACTTTGGTGCTGCCAGTCTGGCACCCTGGCAGTACCGCTGCTAGCCTGGCAGTGCCTCGTGTACACCATGGCAGTGTGCCATGGTACCCAGGTGGTACTGCCAGGTTGCAGGCTGGCATTGCCAAGGAGCCTGGGTGGCACCAGTAGTATCAGGGTGCCACCTTGCCCAGAGTCCGACCATCCAGGTTCCTTCCCCTGTTAATTATTGGACGTTGCCTATTTCTGAGATAAATTCACCCTCAGTCTTTAATGATTTACCTTGCATTTCCATAACACCTGTTTTATGATTAACTTCAACTTCTACTCTTCCCCCTCTCCAAGCCACAGTCTTCAGGGATTCAATTTCTCACAATACTCGTAGCCCGTAGGGACGATGTCTTGCTGACATGTGAGCTTTCACCTTCATCTTGGAAGACATCTTGGTGGCACAGTGGCACAGTGATTAGCACTGCTGCCTCACAGTCCAGGTTCGATTCCGACCTTGGGTGCCTGTCTGTGTGGAGTTTGCACATTCTATCCGTGTCTTGTGGGTCCCCTCTGGATGCTCCGGTCCAAAGATGTGCAGGTTAGGTGGATTGGCCATTCTAAATTGTCCCTTCGTGTCCAAATATATGTAAATTAGATTACAGGGTTGCAGGGATGGGGCACGGGAGTGGGCCTCGTTAGGGTGCTCTTTCGGAGGGCCAGCGCAGACTCGATGGGCCAAGTGGCCTCCTTCTGCGCTGTAGGAATTCTATGATTGCATGATCATCAATAGCAGTTTGGGAGAGCAATTTTGCAGCATCGTTGGTAAACCAAGTATAGGAATACTGAACTGTCAGGCCAATAAGGGTGTTGCAATGAAAGATTGATCCAAGAGAGACATTTGCCTTCAAACTCTCAGGTACTAGAATAGAAGAAATCGGGTCTCTCCGCGAAACACAAGGAGAAACCTTTCGAAGACGAATGATCTTCAACTCCAATGAAGACTCTTATAGAATCATAGAATGAAAGTTACATTGCAGAATAGGCCATTCGGGCCAATGAGTCTGCACCAGCATTTGGAAAGAGCACTCTACTTAAGCCCACACCTCCACCCTATCCCCATAACCCAACCTAACCTTTTTTTGGACACGAAGGGCAATTTAACATGGCCAATCCACCGAACCTGCACCTCTTTGGACTGTAGGAGGAAATTGGAGCAGCCGGAGGAAACCCATGCAGACACAGGGAGAAAGTGCAAACTCCACACAGCCACCCGAGGCCACAATTGAACTCGGCACAGCTGTATCATTCAGTGTTGTATCAAAGATGGAGAAGGTATTGAAAATCTGAGATTCTATTTATCTGGCCAATGAAGGAAAATTGGCCAAATTCCAGTAAGCCATTTAGAAAAGAAGAAGAGATGATTTCCCAATGGTATTTTGGAAGGAATGTCTACTTTCTGCAGGCAGTAGTAAGACAGCCATATTTCTCTCTGTGTGAGGCTGCTCCTGCCTGGAAAATAGGAAAAGATGCTGAGGATATGGAGACCTCCTTCTGTAATGGGATGAATTCCAACAACACTATGAAGATAAATTTCCTGCAACCAAATAACCTGGAGACAAATGTGTCTGAATTCAAGGCTTTCGATGTGTTAAAGATTCTGCTGCAATATCTGTGCTGATATTCAGAAGATTTGAAGAAGATCTAAAGAAGATTTTAAAAGATTTGAAGCCAGGACTGAAATATGGATTTCGATTGACGTCCACTGCTGGAAATAGGTGATGCTCTGCAGCCTCAGACATGGTGTCAGGCAAATGATCCCCTCTGGAAGATTCCTCATGGACAATGAGTGGTACATTAGGTATTACATAGGTTCAGTGAAATTAATATCTGAATGATGTTCATGCTCGAGAAACACAGCTCAAAATAACCATCAAGGACTTCTTAAGGTGAGTTTATTAATTGCAGACCCGATTGTCCGAATTGCCTCCTTTCGCATTGTGGGTTCTATGATTCTATGTTCTATGATTCTATGGTCACCATCTCCTGCAATGCCTTCTATATCCATAATCTATGGCTTGGCCTCATTAGAACTGAGAAATTCATGAGCACAATCTCTGCCCGGAGTCTAGTGATTGGTGATTCTGAAAGAAAGGAACTTACTGCCGATTGTATGAACTTCCTTGGCAGCTGGAGGTTGACGTCCCACTAGCTTGAGAATAAAGTTGGAAATTTGTTCCATGGAGACAAAGTGCTCAGGAGTGGAGCCAGCGGGGCCAAAGACCAGGAGAGAGAGAGAGAGAACCGCCACTCCCCCCACCCCCCCTCCGACTGGACAGGTGCAGACCATGTGGTGAGCGGCGAGACGGAGAGGGACTCCGGACTGCACCAGGAAACTCCTCTCCCCAATCATCCTGACCCAGTCAGAACGAAGTGGAAAGAAAAGACAAGGAGGAAAAATAAAAGTAAAGAAATAAATAAAGAGATAAAGAAACAAGAAAAGAGAGAAAGGAATAAAGGGAACTAACCACAACACCACCCCCCCCCCCCCCCCCCCCCCCCCCCGCCCGTCCCGCTCCCAACAAAATAAAGGAAGCCCAAAGCCCAAGACAGACCCAGCGAGAGCAGAGGGACGGGGGAAGTGACAGCAACCCCAGGGGAAGGAACAGCAGCGAGGAAAGGAAGAGAGACAGACAGCTGGCTGGAGGAAAGAAAAACACCAAGGTGAAGGGACAGGGTGACACGAGCAGTAGCAGCAGCGAGGGTACGGCGCATGAGCGGTGGACGCGCAGGCAGACGGCCCCACAAGACAAGATGGAGGAGCCTGAAAGGGAAAACGCTGGAGGACCAAGCAGCGGAGCGTGAGCAGGACGCAGCGACCAGCATAAAGGAGGAGCTCTGGTCGGAGCTCCAAGCAACAATGGAGACCAAGCAGACCATCGAAGGCCTGGAAAGGGAAGTGAAGGAGCAGGAAAAAAACGATTCTGGAGTTGGAGAGGGCCGCCTCGGACCAGAGCGCCAGGATGATAACCCGAGAAGCTGAGGTCATAAGGTTAGTAGCGGCCCAGGGGAGCCGAAGAGGGAAAGTGGAGGACCAGGAAAATAGATCCAGACGGCAGAACATTAAAATAGTGGGTCTGCCAGAGGGGATAGAGAGCAGAGACCCAATAAGCTACATCACCCAAATGATGGGTAAGCTAGTGGGAAAGGAGGTATTCCCAAACCCACCGGAAATAGACAGGGTGCACAGGTCGCCCTGACCCAAGCCCAAAGCCGGGGACCAGCCCAGAGCAATTATTGTGAAACTGCGCCAGTTCCAAAACCAGGAGAGAATCCGAAAGTGGGCCCGGCAAACGAAACAGAGTGGTCCATAGGTGGAGCCCTCATGGGCAACAGCATGTTACAGTTACATACATGGTGAATGGTTAATGCAATAGGTTCACCACATTCACCCCCTGTTTAAAAAATGTAGTCCGGCGGGAGTGAAGGATTCACAAGTTCAGCCTGTCCGGCGCCCGGATCGTCGCTGTGATTGCCGAGCAGGTATTGATGCAGTCTGTCGCTGGTGCCAGGTCCCTGAGGGAGACTGTGTCTTGGCGGCCATCAGGGTACGCTACGTAGATGGACTGCGGGTTTGCGTGGAGTAGCTGTACCCTCTCAACCAATGGGTCCGCTTTGTGGAGCCGCACGTGCTTGCGGAGGAGAACCAGTCCTGGAGCTGCCAGCCATGTTGGGAGCGAAACCCCGGAGGTGGACTTCCTGGGGAAGGCAAAGAGACGTTCATGGGGGGGTTTTCGTTAGTCGCAGTACACAGGAATGACCGAATGGAGTGAAGTGCGACGGGAAGGACCTCCTGCCATCGGGAGGCCGGGAGATCTCTGGACCATAGGGCCAGCTGGACGGCTCTCCAGACCGTCCCATTCTCCCGCTCCACCTGCCATTTCCCCTGGGGTTGTAGCTGGTCGTCCTGCTTGAGGCAGGACTGCTGTTGAGCAGGTATTGGCGCAGCTCATCCCTCATAAATGAGGATCCCCGGTCGCTGTGGACGTAGGCGGGGAAACCGAACAGAGCGAAGATAGTGTTGAGGGCTTTGATGACAGTGGCAGACGTCATATTGGGGCATGGGACGGCGAAGGGAAATCGGGAATACTCGTCGACCACATTGAGGAAATACGTGTTGTGGTCGGTGGAGGGGAGGGGCCCTTTGAAGTCCACGCTGAGGCTTTCAAAGGGTCGGGAGGCCTTCACGAGGTGAGCCCAGTCTGGCTGATAGTACTGCGGTTTACACTCCGCGCAGACCTGCCAGTCTCTGGTGATAGCCCTGACTTCCTCGATGGAGTAGGGCAGATTGCAGGCCTTAATGAAGTGGTAAAGGCGAGTGACTCCTGGGTGACAGAGATCGTCGTGTAGGCTCCGGAGTTGGTCCGCTTGTGCGCTGGCACATGTACCTCAGGACAGGGCATCGGGGGGCTCGTTGAGCTTACCGGGGCGATACAAAATCTCATAATTAAAGGTGGAGCGCTCGATCCTCCACCTCAAAATCTTATCATTTTTGATCATACCCCGCTGTGTGTTGTTAAACATGAAGGCAACCGACCGTTGGTCAGTGAGGAGAGTGAATCTCCTGCCGGCCAGGTAATGCCTCCAATGGCGCACAGCTTCAACGATCGCTTGTGCTTCCTTTTCGATGGAGGGATGCCGATTTTCGGAGGCATGGTGCAGGAAAAGAATGCCACGGGCCTGCCTGCCTGGTTGAGGGTGGCGGCCAGAGCGACGTCTGATGCATCGCTCTCTACTTGGAAGGGGAGCGTCTCGTCGACTGCGTGCATCGCGGCCTTGGCGATGTCGGCCTTGATCAGGTGAAGGCCTGGAGAGCCTCGGCCGTCAGTGGGAAACCGGTGGAGTGAATGAGTGGGCGGGCCTTGTCCGCATAGTTAGGGACCCACTGGGCGTAGTACGAAAAGAACCCCAGGCATCGTTTAATGGCCTTGGGGCAGTGGGGAAGGGGGAGTTCCATGCGGGGGCGCATGAGATTGGGGTTGGGCCCTAGAACTCTGTTCTGAACCACATAGCCGAGGATGGCTAATCGGTTCGTGCTGAACACACACTTCTCCTTGTTGTAAGTTAGGTTGAGGAGTTTGGCGGTGTGGAGAAATTTGGAAAGGTTACCGTCGTGGTCCTGCTGGTCGTGGCCGCAGATGGTGACATTGTCCAAGTACGGGAAGGTGGCTTGCCGTCCGTACCGGTCAACCATTCAGTCCATCTCCCGTTGGAAGACCGAGCCCCCATTGGTGACGCTGAAGGGAACCCTAAGGAAATGGTAAAGGGGGCCGTCTGCTTCAAACGCAGTGTATGGGCTGTCCACCTTGCGGATGGGGAGCTGGTGATAGGCAAATTTCTGGCCCACTGTTGAAGATCCGGTACTGTGCAATCTGATTGACCATATCAGATATGCGTGGGGGGGGGGTTACGCGTTGAGCTGCGTGTACCGATTTGTGGTCTGACTGTAGTCAACGACCATCCTGTGTTTCTCCCCAGTTTTAACTACTACCACTTGGGCTCTCCAGGGGCTGTTGCTGGCCTCGATGATGCCTTCCCGCAGCAGCCGCTGGACCTCCGACCTGATGAAGATCCTGTCCTGGGCACTGTACCGTCTGCCCCTGGTGGAGACGGGTTTGCAATCCGGGGTGAGGTTTGCAAACAGGGAAGGCGGATCGACCTTAAGGGTCGTGAGGCCGCAAACAGTAAGGGGTGGTAGGGGCCCGCCAAATTTAAGGGTTAGGCTCTGGAGGTTGCACTGGAAGTCCAGGCCAAGTAGCAAGGCAGCGCAGAGGTTGGGGAGGACGTAGAGCCGGAAGCCACTGAACTTTACGCCCTGGATGGTGAGTGTGGCGATGCAGTAACCCCGGATCTCCACAGAGTGGGATTCAGAGGCCAGGGAGATTCGTTGGTTAACGGGGTGTACCACGAGGGAGCAGCGCCTTACCATATCGCAATGGATGAAGCTCTCAGTGCACCTGGAGTCCAGAAGGCAGGATATCTCGTGCCCGTCGACCTTCACCTTTGTTGACGCAGTCGCGAGGTTGTGTGGTCGAGACTGGTCGATCATGACAGAGGTGAGACGCGGCTGGTCATCGGCAGTTGCAGGCGATGAGCAGCCCGATGAGGTGCCTGACAGGCAGGGGTCCTGAGGTGGGTAAGATGGCGGCGCCCGCGGGCCGCATGTGTCCTGGGACAGTCAAGATGGCGGCGCCCATTGGTTCTGAGGCAAGCAAGATGGCGGCACCCACGGGCCGCACAAGTTGTGGGTGGAGCAAGATGGCAGCGTCCACGGGCCGCACGTGGTCTGTGGAGAGGAAGATGGCGGCGCCCACTGGCCACACATGGGGGGTGCAGGGACAATATCAGTGATTTAACGGCCCTGGCACACTGCAACGAAATGTCCTTGCTTGCCACAGGCCTTGCAGAGGGCGCTCCACACCAGGCAGCGCTGCCGGGGTAGTTTTGTCTGTCCGCAGAAGTAGCACTTGGGTCCCCCGGGGTTGGTTGGCTGCCGCGCGACGCAGGCGTGGGGTTGGCTTGGGGCGGTCACTGATGGGGTCCACAATGGGTTGGTCGCTGGTGGGGTCCACAATGCACAGGAGGGGTGAGCCGTGTGGTCGGGGGCATAAGCCTGTACGTTGCGTGAGGCGACTGAGCAAGAGTGCTAGTTTCTTGTTCACCGCGTGGTCAAGCGTGGCAGTTTCTAAGAGGCGTTGGCGAATGTAGTCAGACGCCATGCCCGTAACAAATGCGTCTCTCATTAGCAGGTTTGAATGTTCAGAGGCCAAAACGGCCTGGCAATCACAATCACCAGGGCGAGCAGGACACGCCAGAAATCTTCCACAGACTCACCGGGAAGTTGGTGCCATGTGGACATGAAGTGCCTGGCGTAGATCTTGTTGGTCTGCTGAGCGTAGTTCTCCTTCAGTAGCGCCATGGCCTCTGCGTCAGTAGGTGCGTCCCGGACGAGTGGAAAGATGTTGGAGCTCAGCCGTCTTCACAGAATCTGGAGCTTCTGTGCCTCTGAGATTGGATCTGTCACAGACCCAATGTATGTTTCAAAGCAAGTTTGCCAATGTTCAAAGTCCTTTTTGGCATTGTCTGCTTGAGGATGCAGCTGCAGGTGTTCCGGCTTGATGCAGAGGTCCATCTTTGAAAAGTCTCTGTGTAATAAATTGATGCACTATCAATTACTACGAGACGAGAGTAGAGAGTAATCGAGGCTTTATTGCACAGAGATGTGTGGCCTCCTACAGCAGCTGGCGAAATGGCTGCAGTTCGGAGAGCACCCACATTTATACTCCGCCTACTGGGCGGAGTCAGCAGGCAGGGATCTACCCCCGTATCTGTAGTACAGGGGCCTTCCCGTAATATCAGTATATACAATATAATACAACAGTGGTGACTACCACAATATTTTACAATGGTCCATAGGTGGAGCCCTCATGGGCAACAGCATGATACAGTTACATACATGGTGAATGGTTAATGCAATGCGCTCACCACACAGAGCACGTGGGAAGGGAAGACCATAAGGGTATTTCAGGACATTGGGGCGGACCTGGCCAAAAAAAGGGCTGAATTCAACAAGGCGAAATCAGCACTGCACAAAAGCAAGGTAAAATTTGGGATGTTATTCCCGGCCAAACTCTGGGTAACATTTGAGAGGAAAGAGCTGTATTTTAACAACCCAGCGACGGCTGATGAGTTCGTTAGAGTGAACAAACTGGGGGAGGGGAGAGCACATGTAACCGCAATGAAAGATATGATGATGGAAAGGGAAAGGAAAACCAGAACAAAGAGCGGAGGACAGAGGACAATGGACTCATGAACTGTACACATGTGTGTTATGCCTTGCGCGGGACTGTGCTGTCTTGTCTCAGAGCTTGTCTCCTCCCTCAATGCAATGGGGGGGAGGGGGGAGTGGAGCGAGGGAAATGAGGGTGAGGATAGCAAACAGGAGGGCGAGACAAGGGCCAGTAGGAGAAAGGTTAAACAGGGCCAGAACTGGGCGAATACTGGGAGGAGGGCCACCGTACTAGCGAGGAGGGCCAGCACGGGAGGGCAGGAAGGAAAGAAGGAGGGCCGCGGCACCCCTGTCAGAGGAGAGGGAGTGCCTGACACAAGGAGGGGATGGCAGAAGGGGGAGAGAATGCAGGGGGGGAAACAAAGGTACAGGGCCGGGGAGGGGGGGGGGGGGGGTCTGGGGGAGAACGCAGAACAAAAGAGAAGCAAAGAGAAGGGTGAGATAGTGAAACAGTACAGACATAGGCCTCGGCGGGCAGGGAGCAGGGCGAGGAACCAAGAGGGCGCCGCAAACAGCCACTCGTGAGGGCATCAGGGCAGAAGGAGACCCCGGAGCGCAGGGGCGCACCCGTGTGGTGTACACACAGCTGGTGGCCGCATTGGGTGCCCCCTAGCAAAGGAAAACCCCTGATGCTGGGGCCCGACCCCATGGTGAGAGCGGTGACCCTGGCCATTTTGAGGGGCCCCCTAGCAAAGGAAAGCCCTGGAATGCAGGTGCACGTCCACCAGGTACGTATGGGTAATCCCACAGGTCTGGGGGGGGGGGGGTCAGAAAATCCCCACCAGGATTGTTACCTGGAATTTTTTTTAAAATAAATTTAGAGTACTCAATTATTTTTTCCAATTAAGGGGCAATTTAGCATAGCCAATCCACCTATCCTGCACATCTTTGGGTTGTGGGAGTGAAACCCACGCAGACACGGGGAGAATGTGCAAACTCCTCACGGACAGTGACCGGGCCGGGATTCGAACCCGGGTCCTCAGCACCGTAGGCAGCAATGCTAACCACTGTGCCACCGTGCCGCCTAATTGTTACCTGGAATGTAAGGGGAATCAACGGCCCAGTGAAAAGATCCAGAGTGTTCACCCACTGAAGAAGCCTAAAAGCAGACATAATCTACCAACAAGAGGCGCACCTGAGGGAGAAGGACCGACTGCTGGTAAGGAAGGGCTGGGTGGGACAGACGTACCACCCATGCTGCGGGACGAGGGCTAGGGGGGTAGCAAAAGGACGAGGTTTACGGGAACCAAGACAGTTACGGACCCAGGGGGACGGTATGTCATGGTCAGCGGTGCCCTGGAAGGGGCACCGATCATACTGGTAAATGTGACGCTCTCAACTGGGACGACTCAGAATTCATAAAGAAGACCATGGCGGAAATCCCCGACCTTGACACACACCGACTGATAATGGGGGGGGGGGGGCACGACTTTAACTGCATGCAGGACCCACTGACCGACCAATCAAACCCCAGAACAGGGAAAACAGTTGGCATGTCTAGGGAGCTAGGGGCCTTCATGGAACAGATGGGGGTGGTGGACCCATGGAGGTTCCTGCACCCGGGAGAAAAGGAGTTCTTCACCTTTTCACAGATGCACAAGGAATACACCCATATCGACTTCTTTGCAGTGGGGTAATCAGTGGTTCCAGGGATCACGGGAACGGGCTACTCCGCGATCGTTATCTCCGACCACGCTCCACACTATATGGATGTGAGGTTGGAGACAGGCCAGGCCCAGCGCCCCACGTGGAGGGTGGACGCGGACCTCCTGGCCGACAAGCCCTTCTGTCAAAAAATATCGCAGGCCATAGGCGACTACGTTAGCAATAACCAAAACGGGGAGGTCTCACCCGCCATGTTTTGGGAGACACTGAAGGCCGTGATTAGAGGAGAGATCATAGCCGACAAGGCAAATAGAGATAAGGAAGAGAGGGTTGCCAGGCAACAGCTAGTGGACTCCATTCTAGAAGTCGATAGAAAGTACTCTGAGGCCCCGACCATAGAGCTGCTGGCGGAGAGGAAAAGGCTGCAAATGGACTTTAACCTGCTATCCACTAGGAAAGCAGTGTACCAACTCCGCCAGACACGGGGGACCTTCTACCAACACGGAGACAAGGCTGGCCTCCTATTGGCTCACCAGCTGAGAAAGCAGGCAGTCACGAGGGAAATAGCACAGGCTAAGGATAGCAAAGGCAGACTGGTAACAGAGCCAATGGAGGTCAATCAGACATTCGAGACCTTCTACCGGAGACTGTCCACCTCCGAGCCCCCCGTCGGGGATGCGGGAATGAAACAGTTCCTAGACAGACTGGAACTACCAGTGGTGGGGGAAGACAGACAGAGGGAGCTGGAAGCATCACTATACCTGGGAGAAATCATGGAGAGCATCAGCTCCATGGAGGCGGGGAAGGCACCAGGACCCGACGGGTTTCCGGCAGACAAAACATGTGCACCAGTCCTGGCCCCATACCTAAAGGACATGTCTGCGGACTCACTGGCAGGGGACACCCTGCTCCCCACGCTAGCGCAGGCCACAATTTCACTGATACTCAAAAAAGATAAAGACCTGACGGAATGTGGATCATACAGACCATTTCACTGCTAAACGTGGATGCGCAAATACTCGCAAAGGTCGTGGCCAAAAGGCTGGAGGGCTGTGTACCAGAGATGGTCGCAGAGGACCAAACGGGCTTTGTCAAGGGTAGGCAGCTCACAGCGAACATCAGGTGGTTGCTGAATGTGATAATGACCCACCCCCCCTCCCCCATTGGGAGAGAACACCAGAGGTGATCGTCCCCCTGGACGCAGAAAAGGCCTTTGACAGAGTCGAATGGAGCTACCTCCTCGAGGTACTGGAACGGTTAGGGCTAGGAGCGGGATTCACCACCTGGGTAAGGCTCCTGTACAACGCTCCCAAAGCGAGTGACCAAACTAACACCACCAGCTCTGAATACTTCCAGCTACAGAGAAGAGCAAGACAGGGCTGCCCCTTGCCCCCAATCTTGTTCGCGCTTGCGATCGAACCCCTGGCTTTAGCCCTGCAGGACGCAAAAAGCTGGAAGGGAATCCGGAGAGGAGACAGAGAGCACAGAGTCTCACTCATTGCAGGTGACCTGCTCCTCTATGTCTCAAAGCCACAGGAGGGACTGAAGGCAAACTGCGAATACTGAAAGAGTTTGGAACCATCTCGGGCTACAAACTTAACCTGGGCAAAAGCGAGGCATTCGCAGTGAACCCAAAAGCGGGAGGGACGGAGCTGGAGGGGCTCCCGTTGAAAAGGGCCCAGAACAGATTCCGTTACCTGGGGATCCAGATAGCCAGAGACTGGACACAGATCCACAAGTGGAACCTGACCAGCCTGGTGGAGGAAGTAAGAAAAGACCTTCAACGGTGGGGCTCACTCCCACTCTCCCTGGCGGGAAGAGTGCAGACGATCTAGATGAACGTACTGCTAAGGTTCCTCTTCCTGTTTAGATCCATCCCTATCTTCATCCCCAAGACCTTTTCCCAAAACATATTCAGGCTAATCATGGTGTTTGTGTGTGTGTGTGTGTTGAGGGGGGGGGAGGGGGGGCAAGAACTCGAGAATTCCCAAGCCGACACTGCAAAGAGGGAAAGTCAGAGGGGGCCTGGCTCTACTGAACCTACAATACTACCACTGGGCAGTAACGGCAGAAAAAGTGAGGGGATGGGTACAAGAACCCGACACAGATTGGGAACAAATGGAGGAGGCACCCTGTAAAGGAACAACCCTCCGTGCCCTAGCTACAGCAGCACTCCCATCCTTCTCAACAAGATACACAACAAGCCCAGTGCCAGCGGCCATGCTGAGAACATGGGCCCAGCTGAGACAGCACTTCAGGATAACCAAAATGTCCCTTATGGTTCCCATCTGTGGCAATCACAGACTCCCCCCAGCCATGCTAAATACCACCTTCAAAAGATGGAGGTAGGATGGGGGCACACTGAGGGTCGGGGACTTCTTCGTAGGGCGCAGACTGGTGACACTGGACGAACTGACGAGGAAGTGGAAACTATCAAGAGGACAGGAATGGAGACACCTCCAAATAAAGCACTTCCTCCGCAATGCGACAGCAGGGTACCCCAGGGCCCCAGAAAGCACACTATTAGGGGACCTGACAGGCACAAGCAGCGAGAAGGGGGGCTATGTGGGAAAATATACAGACAGCTACTGGACAGAGCTCGAACACCACTGGACGGGACCAGACAAAAATGGGAGGACAAACTGGGGACAGAGGTAGGATGGGGACTCTGGAGCGAAGCACTGAGCAGGGTGAGCTCCACCTCCTCCTGCCTAATGCACCTCAAAGTGGCCAGAGTTACACATGGGGAAGGGGGCCAATGCCCTTGCTTTCGTTTCCCTAATCGCACGCAGGAGAATCCTGCTCGGCTGGCAATCCGCAGCACTGCCCAAAACTGCAGACTGGCTTGCTGACCTCTCGGAATTTCTCCACCTGGAGAAGATTAAATTCGCCATCCGAAGGTCAGAGGAAGGCTTCCTGGATACTTGGGGGCAGTTCGTTGGCCTGTTCCAAAACCTGTCCGGCACTTAGCCTCAGGAACAGAGAATACAGCCCATTGAGTTGTTCAAATGTTAGCATCATCTGTTTTTATCCAGAATTCCTGGAAATATGCCAACGTCTCCGCTCAATAAGGATGTGCGTTACTTGTGGACAACATAGAGAGAATCAACGATCTGTGGCCACTGGTAAAGAAGAGGAACAATTATGGTTAAACATATTTTGCACATGCAAATCAAGTTTATTTGAAATTTGGTATTTCCCCATCAATTTTAAAAATGTAATTGAAATTTTATTCCACAGGAGTTCTGTAACTCTCAACATCAACTCTTTTATGTAAATGTCACTACAGACCCAAATGACCATAGACTGCTCTCTTGGTTGAGAACTGACTGAGTGGTGGTGATTTAACCTGAGGTTCACCATATCTTAGGCGAGGGGCAAGATTGAGAAGTCAAGGCCTTTGTGAATAACCTCATCTGGTACAGGAATTGAACCAGCATTGTTGGCATTGTTCCGCATCACGGACCAGCCGTCCAGCCAACAGAAGGAAGAGTAAGATATTTCTGCATCTGATATAAATATTTGGGCAGCACGGTAGCATGGTGGTTAGCATAAATGCTTCACAGCTCTAGGGTCCCAGGTTCGATTCCCGGCTGGGTCACTGTCTGTGTGGAGTCTGCACGTCCTCCCTGTGTGTGCGTGGGTTTCCTCCGGGTGCTCCGGTTTCCTCCCACAGTCTAAAGATGTGCGGGTTAGGTGGATTGGCCATACTAAATTGCCCGTAGTGTCCTAAAAAGTAAGGTTAAGGAGGGGGTTGTTGGGTTACGGGTATAGGGTGAATACGTGGGTTTGAGTAAGATGATCATTGCTCGGCACAACATCGAGGGCCGAAGGGCCTGTTCTGTGCTGTACTGTTCTATGTTCTATGTTCTATAGCTCATATATTTTCAAGTGTCAAGTAATGTATCCTGGTGCAGATAATGACAAGGTTATCATTGAATTATCAAAGAACAGACAGAAGTTAAAATTTGGAAGCAAGACTACATGCACCCAATGAGGTTTAACATAGAACATAGAACAGTACAGCACAGAACAGGCCCTTCGGCCCTCAATGTTGTGCCGAACAATGATCACCCTACTCAAACCCACGTATCCACCCTGTACCCATAATCCAAGAACCCCTTCCCCCCCCCACCTTTACTTTTTAGGACACTACGGGCAATTTAGCATAGCCAATCCACCTAACCCGCACATCTTTGGACTGTGGGAGGAAACCGGAGCACCCGGAGGAAACCCACGCACACACGGGGAGGACGTGCAGACTCCGCACAGACAGTGACCCAGCCGGGAATCGAACCGGGGACCCTGGAGCTGTGAAGCATTTATGCTAACCACCATGCTACCGTGTTGCCCTTAGTTCTGGTTTGGTTTGGTAGTAATGGACTAAGTTACAGTGGGGTAGCTGGGTATAGGTAAACTAAAGTGGCAATCACATTGCTGGAGAGTGAAGGGTTTGAACAATATGGTCAGCAAGTAGCTTGATCACTGAAAAAAGTACATTCTTGAAATACTTCCAACAAAAATTGTTTTTTCATAGGAATTCACTGTTGTATTGCAGTCATGTGGTTTTTGTGCATCTGGGTAAAAGATGAGAATTAAACCATGACATGCACTTGAGATTGGTGCCAACTGTTATACCTGAATGAGGTGGATGAGCTGAAGATTCAGCTTCCAATGATGTGATTCAGAGAGCAAGATGAATTATGTTGGTGGCAGAACAGCTGGTACTCAGCTGTCTGGCATTATACAGGTGCAGCAGCTGTATAAGTGAGTTACATCTGGGCTACATCTGCTGTAGCATCTCCTAAACAGATGGAAGGAATAATCTGTACTGCACCACATTGTCAGTATTCCCAGTCTACTCTCAATTCATTTGGAATGATGGACAATCCCCCACCTCTCGATTGGTGATTGTTTGCCTTCAACCGGCAGTCTCTTGCATCTACAATAGTGGGCTGGCCAAGAAAAGTGATGTAGTTAACGTATGACTGTGGTGAAAGAAGAAGTAAGAGAATCAAAGCCTCCTTTGTAACCTAGTTGTGGTGGATGAAATGTTGTTTCTACCTGCCATATGCACCCAAAGCTACACCATACCATAGAATCACAGTGAGGGAACAGTTCAATGCACGCACAAACTATGTATATTCAGAGAGGGAACATTTAAATATGCATTACAGTGGGAAAGATTTTTCGCACAATCTTCTGAAAGTTACAAGTAACTCTTGAGGTCCTGTCAAAAAGTCATGATGTGTGGTGAGAGGCATGTATGTACTGCCTGTAACCTTGTTGGCCAACTCCAATAGCTCTCTGTAATTGAAAAGCATCAATGTGCCTCTTTTGGAGTGTGAGCTCTGTCCATAAATACGCTTGGTTCCTGCACACTCTGTATAATTCACCATTGTTGCTGAAAACCTATTGATGGGGTAACATCATTGGGTTTCCTATATATAGCACCCTTCCATATTGATGGTTAATTTTCAGAGGGCCAATTGAATTAGGACAGCAAATCAAGAAACCGATATTCATCAACTCCTTCAAACGGGTGCAATGACGATGTCAGGATGATCGTTACAGCACTACAGAATTATAACTGTGATCTTTCATTTCACTGAGACTTTCAAGGTCAGCCCAAGGACAACCAGATCCTCCTTATATTGCATTCAGCTTTAAGTTTGCATATTACCCACAAATCATTATTACGTATGTTGTCTGCTTTTATTCATAATCTATAAATTAGACTGATGTGGGGAGTTGGGATAATAAAATACTTTTTCAAAGATCATTAGTCATTTATTTTGAATTAAAGTTGTCAGTTTCCATCCCGACTATATTATTTACATCAAAGCCAAGAGTGCATTTATATGTAATTGCTACAATTTGCTAGCACAGTCAGAACCGATTAAGCAAATTCCTAGAATTTGGATCATACATATAGTAGGATTAAAAAGAAATGTGCAATAACAACTGGGCCACGAGAGTTTCTGTTTGCTCCAATCCAGCCAGTGTAAAGTGTAATTGAACTAAACAGAGGTTAATCATAAAACCTGGTGAATCTTAAGGGCCAATGTTCCTGACTAAAATCTCTTCATTGTGGAATTACTGTTAAATTTGCCCGTACCTCCAATGAACCATGATTGCATTGCATCCTATCCACAGGATGCACTGCAACAAATAATAAAGCATTTAACATCCCAAACCTGCAACCTGCACTGGTGTAAGGAAAGATCATCACCTTCAAGTTTCCCTCCAAGTCAGGCTCCATCCTGTTAGGAAATGGAGCTGGTTTAAACAATTTATATTCTGGCTATTGGAATGGGCAGGATTTTCCGCAAACCAGACATTGCCCGTTGACGGGATACTCTGCTCCCACCACTGTCAACAGGGTTCACCGTTGAATGAACGACTCGCCGCCAAGCAACCTACGATGGGGGTGCTCTGTCAATGGGACCGGAAGATCCCACCGGCCCGAAAGTCCGGAATGTTCCGGCCCAGGTATAAGAATAAGTTTAAGCTTAATTTGCTTTCATGTAATTGTGTCGTGAGTTAAAAACTTCATTGAGGAATCCTCCGTACTTCTGACGGCGAGGCCGGCACTGGAGAGATTGGCGCCACGCCAATCTGCGCCAAAGGGCCGCCGCCAGCCGGCGCGAGTTGGCGCATGTGCAGGACTGCCAGCATGTTCTGGCGCATGCGCAAAACCGCTGGTGTGTTTCCTACGCATGCGCAGGGGGTTTCTTCTCTGCGCCAGCCATGGCGGAGCCTTACAGAGGACAGCGCGGAGGGAAAGAGTGCCCCCATGGCACAGGCCCGCCTGCAGGTTGGTGGGCCCTGATCGCGGGCCAGGTCACCACGGGGGCCCCCCTCTGGGGCCGGATCCCGCCGCACCCTCCCCCGAGGACCCCGCTAACCGCCCTCCAAGCCAGGTCCTGCCGGGATGGACCATGTCCATTTCACGCCGGCGGGACTGGCCAAAAACGGGCGGCCACTCGGCCCATTGGGGCCCAGAGAATTGCCGGGGGAGGGCCGCTGCCAACGGCCCCCGACTGTCATGACGCGATCCCCGCCCCTACTCGAAAACTGGCGCCGGAGAATTTGGCAGCCGGCGTCGGAGCGGTGAGGCGGGATTCACGCCACCCTCCCGGCGATTCTCCGACCCGTGGGGGGGGGGGGGGTGTCAGAGAATCCCGCCCCAGGTATTTGAGAAGAAAGTAGTCACAAAGAAACTGACAGCAGAGGCAAGCCAATGGAGAAAGGAACGGAAACAAGTCTGAGAAGTTAAAGAACAGATAGTTCCAGAGACACGGGGATGAAAAGAGAAGTCCCAGGAAGACTGAAGCCAAAGGGTCAATGAACTGGAATCTGAACATGGTACTGTTCACTGAAGTTAAAGAAAGGGGCAGAAAGAGGCACCTTGTTAAAGACAGAGCTGGGAATTGTAGATCTAACAAAGTCGGCTCACGACCAGCCAGATGTTTTGAGTAATCCTAAGGTCGGTGATACCTTAATACAGCCTGTGAAGCAATGGTATTCTGTTGGGTATTCTGAGAAGCTTGAATGCACTTAGCAGCACAGTAGCATGGTGGTTAGCACAATTGCTTCACAGCTCCAGGGTCTCAGGTTCGATTCCCAGCTTGGTTCACTGTCTGTGCGGAGTCTGCACATTCTCACCATGTGTGCGTGGGTTTCCTCCGGGTGCTCCAGTTTCCTCCCACAGTCCAAAGATGTGCAGGTTAGGTAGATTGGCCATGCTAAATTGGCCTTAATGTTCAAAATTGCCCTTAGTGCTGGGTGGGATTACTGGGTTATGGGGATAGGGTGGAGATGTGGGCTTGGGTTGGGTGCTCTTTCAAAGAGCCGGTGCAGACTTGATGGGCCGAACGGCCTCCTTCTGCACTGTAAATTCTATGATTCTTGATTCTAATCCAGGACACAGGAATACTGAGAGGACAATTTGAAATCCTGGATGTGGCTCCTTGGTGAAGGCGCCTGAGAGAAAGCCTTAAGTGGGAAAGGATTTCCAAGTCTGTTCTGTGAGAGTGGACTTTGGAAACCCTCATGTGGAAGTCAGAGTTCCAGTTGGACCAGAGGGTTCACAGTGTGACAAGCATCTGGGGGAATTTGATAAGAAATTCACAGAAGTTATATTGGGTGGCATCTGCCACCTGATTTCAGAGTGTAATGTGTCTGACCACATTTCACCTATTGGTTTACATGGACTGTGTACATGCTCAGAACATTAGAACACAAGATTTTGTAACTTATGTCATGCTTCCAGATCTATGTGTATCTGTGAAGGTGCAGTGGGAATGAAGGAATAAGGTATTATCGTTAATCTCATTTGTTGAATAAATGTTTTATACTTTTGTTACAATTTAATCGGCAGTCCTGTGACTCTGTTCATCCATGTGTTCAAATAAAAGAATAAAAGTTGCATCCATCTGAGCCAGGGTTCTGCTTGGGCTCCAACTACCCAGTAGTAACATCAGCTAGGATCGTAACAATTCCAACTTGAACATATATCACCTCCATTCTTTCATTGTTGCTGGTTTAAAATCCTGGAATATCCTAACAGCACTAACCCTTTCCCATATGGACTGCAGCGGTTCAGAAACAAGCTCACCACCACCTTCTGCAGAACAATAAGTACTGATCTTGCTTGAGGCACCCATACCCCAAGAAAGAGTTTTTTTTAATTCATGAAGAAGCAGAGATGTGACAACGTAGTGTAAAAATGTAAGCACATTTAATAATTTAACCATGTCTCAAAAAAAGTGTGTTTAATTTAATTAAAATATCCTGGCCATGAATTCGTCCAAACAACAGAATAGGCACCTCATGTGAAATGTCCACCTACTCTTATGCCAATATTCTCAGCAGGCATTTAGACTGACGTTTCCAGTCAAATTGCCTTAGCTGTGTACCGGAACATATCAACAGCATTAACCAGAAGAAATCAGCATAAACAGTCAAGGCCCGAGGACAGGATGCTTATTCCTTAACTTAAAGTTCCGCCTTTAGAAAATAAAACTTTAGACCATTTTCAGCATGAAGCCATCATTTATACATATTTAGCACAACATGTTGAGGATAATGTAATCATAAAGCCTGTTCGCTTAAATCTAAGGCTTTGCCAATATTTTCAAAGATACAGAAAATGCAGTGTAGATCCCAGTGAGAAGAATTTTTAAAAAATATTTAAAATATATTGGTTCAAAAGGTGTATAACTGCAGGAGGCATGCATTCTCCTTCCGAGTTGGGGTGTCGGGCTGTGCTAATAGGCAAAATGAGTTCAGGGGGTGGGTTCACTGAATCAGTGCAATTATCGAGGAAAGTCAGGCAGAGCATACAAATGAGTGTACCCAAATCTCCGTGTTCTCTTACACAGAAAAATGACCTGCTTCCATTTATAAGTTGAGAGGAAATTACATGTCAGGATGAACTTAAGATTTCTTCAGAGACAACCTTTTGAGAGAAAAAGGTAAATCTGATTCAAATATATTATCCCCATATATCTGTGCTTATTTTCAGAAATACAAGCTTGTGACTGTATATTTTGATGAGGCTACTTTCAGAATCTGCTTTGGATTAAACCTGAGACTTTAGTGCATTATAACTAGCACACCAATAATGTCAATTATAAGTGCCAAGATGTTACTTTCTACAATTTTATGTGTGATAAACATGTAGATTTAGATTGAAACAAGGTGTAATATTTTTTAAGACCGAGATTTAGTCTTAAATTGCCAGTGTGTTACAAAGGAGGATGCAATTTCAAAGACATTTCAGAATTTAAAATGAATATCTGTTTCATTCAAATGACCAATGATTAAATGGCATGGTGCAATTTACATGAAAGCTCAATACCAAATAAGGCATCAATGGAAAATAGCCGCTATTCACTTGCTTTTATGTATTCAGGCACACTCCAGAGATAATGAAGAAGGATAATAAGGAAGGAGGACTTATCTATCTATCTCTTATCATTGATGTAGGCATACTTTTCAAATGCTGTATCCCTTGCTCATAATATAGCCTATAGAGCAGTTACACAATTGTGTCTTAGATTTTCTTACATTTCAGGACTTCTGCTACTTACAAAGACACCAGTCCTATGGATGCAATCAATGAACAGTGTGAAGAATGTAGGAAATTGATGTTTATTATATTTTATATTTTGGTGTAGTAATACTGTTGAAACCCTGGGTTAAAATATATATGTCTGCAAAGTGGTCATTAAGGGGTTGTAAAGGTGTGGTAATCATTGATTTTACCATTTACTTGTTTACAGAGAGGTAGCAAATGGAATATTATTTATGTTGAGGAGGCTCCCTGGGGCATAGATAATTCATGAGGGATTGTGTTTAGTCCTAGCTAAACAGGTCAAAGGACAACTTTGTGGGAGGAGACTGGAGAATACCTCATGCTTCGGCTACAGACAATGTAATTAACGGGAGGAACCAGGGTTGCCTGTAATTTGCAGACAGAAGGATTTTCAGGTCGCTTCTAAAAAGGTCTCTCTCTAAGGGTCTGCACAGAAATGCAAGTAACCATGATGGTTGACTTTATTTACAAGTGGCATTTGAACTGTATTAGGTTGCTTCATTGGAATATAGAGTGGCAGGTGTATTTTGTGAGTTAAAGTTTTTTTTCCTTTTATTTAAGAACCATTTTAACTGTAATTTTAAAGCTATTTCTTTGCTGTTGATATTGTTTGTTTTAACATCAAATATACCTCTTGGTCATCCAGGCTCGAAACATTAGCTCCCTTCTCTCTCCAGAGATGCTGTCAGACCTGCTGAGATTGTCCAGTATTTTTATGTTTCTGTTTCAGAGTCCAGCATCCACAGTGTGACAAACAGTCTTTAGTGTTTTAACCAAATAAAAATGACATTTTTTAAAATTTACCATTCAAAGGCATAAAGGTATAGATACAGAAGAGCACTTTTTACCAGGGGTAACTTTGACCCAAAGGCAGCACGATGACACAGTGGTTAGCATTGCTGCATCACAGCACCAGGGACCCGGGTTTGATTCTGATCTCGGGTAACTGCCTGTATGGAGTCTGTACATTCTTCTGATGTCTGCTCCAGGTACTCCAGTTTCCTCCCACAGTCCAAAGGTGTGTAGGTTGGGTAGATTGACCATGCTAAATTGATAACATATTATGACTGAGCAATTTCCACTGAAGTCTTTGAAATCTGATTGTGCAATTTTATAGATATCGAACAGACAGTAATTCAAAAATATCCCTGCATAGCAAATTCACATCAATAAGAACACAAGAACATAAGAACTAGGAGCAGGAGTAGGCCATCTGGCCCCTCGAGCCTACTCCGCCATTCAATTAGATCATGGCTGATCTTTTGTGGACTCAGCTCCACTTTCCGGCCCGAACACCATAACCCTTAATCCCTTTATTCTTCAAAAAACTATCTATCTTTACCTTAAAAACATGTAATGAAGGAGCCGCAACTGCTTCACTGGGCAAGGAATTCCATAGATTCACAACCCTTTGGGTGAAGAAGTTCCTCCTAAACTCAGTCCTAAATCTACTTCCCCTTATTTTGAGGCTATGTCCCCTAGTTCTGCTGTCACCCGCCAGTGGAAACAACCTGCCCGCATCTATCCTATCTATTCCCTTCATAATTTTAAATGTTTCTATAAGATCCCCCCTCATCCTTCTAAATTCCAATGAGTACAGTCCCAGTCTACTCAACCTCTCCTCATAATCCAACCCCTTCAGCTCTGGGATTAACCTAGTGAATCTCCTCTGCACACCCTCCAGCGCCAGTACGTCCTTTCTCAAGTAAGGAGACCAAAACTGAACACAATACTCCAGGTGTGGCCGCACTAACACCTTATACAATTGCAACATAACCTCCCTAGTCTTAAACTCCATCCCTCTAGCAATGAAGGACAAAATTCCATTTGCCTTCTTAATCACCTGTTGCACTTGTAAACCAACCTTCTGTGACTCATGCACTAGCACACCCAAGTCTCTCTGAACAGCGGCATGCTTTAATATTTTATCGTTTAAATAATAATCCCGTTTGCTGTTATTCCTACCAAAATGGATAACCTCACATTTGTCAACATTGTATTCCATCTGCCAGACCCTTTTCACATTTTGCTTTGGCAACGTTCACAATTCCCATTTGTAATCTTTTTGAAATTAACATTAAACTGTAAAAGAGCAATTTCATGTTTCAGTATTTACTGGTCGAAAAATAAATTACGTGGATCAAAAAAGTATTGCCAAAATACTGGAGAGTTGAGAGGTGTGATGGCGCAGTACGTTTGTTTGCCAATGCTTAGGATGTGACTGTGTGCCTGTAATTCCACAGTAGTTGCTGGTTTTGGCTAGGCAATTGGAATTTCTCTGTGTGGTAGAGTAAGAAGAAATTGGAAGGGGTGTTTCCTTGGACTTTTCAATGTTTAATTCTACGGTGTTCTATGTCACTCAATGAATGCGAAGGGGAGGAGACGGGAGGAGCCTGAGAGATGGTGAAAATAAATTTAATATGAGATGAGTGTAAAAAGAAGCTAAATGCAAATTGACCTGGAACTGGACCAAAGGAGGAAATTAAGGAGCATTACTGAAAGACGTTTCTTCTTTCCAATTCCAATTAATCTTGTAAACCAAAAGTGTACTGGGAGGTAGACTGTTGAAAGAAATGATAAAGGGCAATAGACTTAACTGCTTTATTCACAAAGAAGACAAAAATACTCTCTGTACAAAGTGTGCCAAGCTGTACTCATGTACTCGAGACCAAGCTCAGGGTCGTGGGAAGGCTTTGTACGAATGGGCGGCCAATTACCTCTAAAAGGAGACGCATTCAGCAACTAGAGTCCATGATGGTTCCTGGTCTGCAGTAGTTGGGAATGCCAGGCAAGGAACTGATTTAATAGCACTGCAATATGCGCTCCCCAAGTACAGAGGTGACAGACGTAGTCCCTGTTTTATATTTGTTGTAAAAGGAAGTGATGTGTGCAATAGCATCTGATTCCCTTCAGATCCTTCCTTTCCCCGCGTAGCTTTACCTGAGATCAAGAATACAAAGTGTATAAATTCAAATATTTGGGAAGAGAGTAGAGACAGTTACTTGGCTAGGTCAGGCAATGAGTCAAAAAAAATTTAAAAAATTTAGAGTACCCAATTATTTTTTTTCCAATTAAGGGGCAATTTAGCGTGGCCAATCCACCTAACCTGCACATCTTTGGATTGTGTGGGTGAAACACACGCAGACATGGGGAGAATGTGAAAACTCCACACAGTGACCCAGAGCCGGGATTCGAACCCGGGTCCTCAGCGCCGTGGTCCCAGTGCTAACCACTGTGCCACGTGCCGCCCTCGGTCAGGCAATGATGATAGCTAATGATTCAATGGTCTAATCCAAGAGGTTTTCTCCTTTTGTATTGCTTCAACCTTTGCTGAATATAAACAGTAAGTTGGGGAGATCCTTAATTCACCTCAACACCTTGTCTATTTTAAATTGTAATCGTGCAGATTTCTTCTGAAAATAAATTGATCGTAGGAGACTTTGTATATATTAAACCAATCAAAATATGTGGAAAGAATGGGCGGAAATTAATGCTGGCCAAAGGAAGAGGAGTGACATTGATGGCGGGGGGGGGGGGGGGGGGGGTGGTTAACAGGAAGCGGCATTGAATCTCTTGGGAGGCGCTATGTCTGATTGCTGGTGTCTGGATTGATGGTCCAAATTATTCTGACGGTGAGGAGAAAGCAGAACGGCAATGCCGGATGAATGCAATGAGTACATACTTTTAATCATTTAGGATATTGTTATTGTGCTTTTACAAAGAACATTTTGCAACCAATGAATACCTCACGGATTCAATGTGCACAGCAGGGGACTCACGGGCCATCAATTGTCTGACCATTTCATGCGGATGGTGAGCAGGCGAGTCAGTCTATGAAGAGAGTGTGAGCCATTTGACCTGCCTTCCATAACACTACAATTTCCTTCAGAGAGGGTAGAGAAAGTAATGGTTCACTGGGGAAGGACAGGTGCATTTCAGGAAGGCCAATCACTGCAGGGAGGTTGCTAGTCATCGGAGTGAGTTCTCCCAGTGAACCAGAGAAGACATAGCCAGAGTGAGCCACAGCAAAGAGTGAGTTTGGGAATTTGAAGCTAGGTGGGAATTGAATCAGTAAGACTGTTCCTTTTTAAATTTCAGGAATTTAAATTAATCTAGAATTGTGCAGCGAAGGTTAACAAGGGGCTGCCCCACCCACTCGCATAACTGGTTGGCAGTTAAGCTACTTTGATCTAAAAGCAGGTTGGGGGGGGGGGGAGTTAACTCAGGCCAATTTAGAAAAAGCAACTTTAACTCAATCCCAGTGAGCCAGAGAAGACACAGCCAGAGTGAGACACAGCAAAGAGTGAGTTTGGGAAATGGAAGCTGGGTGGGGATGAGGTGCTTTTTATCCCTGGTAAGTGACTGGTGAGGAGTTTTTCGTTTCATTCGTCTATTTCTTTATTTTTTCTTTCGATTTTGGAATTGCAGTTGAAGAAGTTAACCTAAGGTTTAAGACATCGCAGGAGATCCCAGACCCGTGTCATGCTTCTCGTGCACGATGTGAGAGCTCAGGGACACATCCACTGATCCTGGCTCCTTCACGTGTAAGAAGTGTGTCCAGCTGCAGCACCTGTTAGACCGCTTGACGGCTCTGGAGCTGCGGATGGACTCACTTTTAAGCACCCGCGATGCTGAGGATGTCGTGGATAGCACTTTTAGCGAGTTGGTCACACTGCAGGTGAAAATTACTCAGGGAGATAGAAAATGGGTGACCAAAAGACAGAGCAAGAGTCGGAAGGCAATGCAGGTGTTCCCTGCGGTCATCTTCCTGCAAAACAGATATACCGCTTTGGATACTGTTGAGGGAGATGGCTCACCAGGGGAATGCAGCAGCAGCCAGGTTCATGGCACCATGGCTGGCTCTGCTGCGCAGGAGGGCAGGAAGAAGAATGGCAGGGCTATAGTGATAGGTGACTCAATCGTAAGGGGAATAGACAGGCGGTTCTGCGGACGCAAACGGGTCTCCAGAATGGTATGTTGCCTCCCAATGCAAGGGTCAAGAATGTCTCGGAGCGGCTGCAGGACATTCTGGGGGGGGGGGGGTGAACAGCCAGCTGTTGTGGTGCACATAGGCACCAACGATATAGATAAAAACGGGATGAGGTCCAACAAGTTAAATTCAGGGAGTTAGGAGTTAAACTAAAAAGTAGGACCTCAAAGGTAGTAATGCCAGGATTGCTAACAGTGCCATGAGCTAGTCAGAGTAGGAATGTCAGGATAGATAGGAAGAATGCGTGGCTTGATAGATGGTGCACGAGGGAGGGATTCAAATTCCTGGGGCATTGGAACCGGTTCTGGGTGAGGTGGGACCAGTACGAACTGGACGGTCTACACCTGGGCAGGATTGGAACCAATGTCCTCGGGGGGGGGGGGGGGGGGGAGGGGGCTAGTGCTGTTGGGGAGAGTTTAAACTAATATGGCAGGGGGATAGGAACCGATGCAGGAAGTCGGAGGTAAGTAAAACGGGGCCAGAAATAAAAAGCAGTAAGGGGGAAAGTGGAAGGCAGAGAAGCCATAGTCAAAACTCATAAAGGGCCACAGTACAGGGTACAGTGACTGAGGAGAGTGTGAAAAGGGAGGTGGCCAATGCAGGATTGAGGGTGCTGTCCCTAAATGTGCGCAGTATACGGAACAAGGTAAATGAGCTTGTTCCGCACATTGAAATTGGCCAGTATGATGTTGTGCGCATCACAAAGACGTGGCTGCAAGGGGATCAGGGCTGGGATCTAAATATCCAAGGATGTATGTCCTATCGAAAGGACAAGCAGATGGCAAAGGGGCAGGGTTGCATTATTGGGAAGGAATTAAGTTAAATCGATAGCAAGGAGCGATACAGGTTCAGAAGGCTAAAATCACTGTGGGTAGAGTTGAGGAATCGCAAAGGTAAAACGACCCTGATGGGATAAGTACAGGCCCCCTAGCAGTAGTCAGGATGTGGTGCCGAAAACAAATCAGGAGATAGAAAAGGCAATATTACAATAATCATGGGGGACTTCAATATGCAGGTGGACTGGGAAAATCAGGTTGGTAGTGGATCCCAAGAAAAGGAATTTGTGGAATGTCTAAGAGATGTTTTTTTGGAGCAGCGTGTGTTTCAGAGGTTGCTAGGGAACAGGCAATTCTGGATTTGGTGATATATAATGAAGCAGACTTGATTAGGGTACTTAAGGTGAAGGAACCCTTAGGGAGCAGTGACCACAATGTGATCGAATTTACCCTGCAGTCTGAGAGGGAGAAGCTGCAATCAGATGTAACGGTATTACAATTAAATATGGGTAACTACAAAGACACGAGGGAGGAGCTGGCCAGAGTTGATTGGAAAAGGAGCCTAGCAGGGAAGACAGTGGAACAGCAATGGCAGGAGTTTCTGGGGGTTATTAGGGAGACACAACAGAAATTCATCCCAAGGAGGAGGAAACATGCTAAGGGGAGGACAAGAAAGCCATGGCTGACGTGGGATGTTAAGGACAACATAAAGGCTAAAGAAAAAGCATAAAAAGTGGCGAGGATTAGTGGGAAACCAGAGGATTGGGAAGCCTTTAAAAGTGAGCAGAGGACAACTAAAAAAGCAATAAGGGGGAAGAAGGTGAAGTATGAGTGCAAGTTAGCTAGTAATATAAAGGAAGACAGGAAGAGATTTTTTCAATATATAAAAGGTAAGAGAGAGGCAAAAATAGACATTGGACCAGTAGAAAATGTGGCTGGAGAAGTAATAATACTTCTCCAGCCACAGCAACTTCCTTTGGAGCCTACTTGTGACAATAAGCGATTTTCATTTCTTTTTTCATTTCATTTCAATAATAGGAAACAAAGAAATGGTAGACAAACTGAATAGTTACTTTGCATCAGTCTTCACGGTGGAAGATACCAGTGGGATGCCAGAGCTCCAGGAGAACCAGGGGGCAGAGGTGAGTGCAGTGGCCATCACAAAGGAGAAGGTTCTGGGGAAACTGAAAGGTCTGAGGGTGGATAAGTCACCTGGACCGGGCGGACTGCACCCCAGGGTTCTAAAAGAGATAGCAGCGGAAATTGTGGAGGCATTAGTGATGATCTTTCAGGATTCACTGGAGGCAGGAAGGGTCCCAGAGGACTGGAAGGTGGCTTATGCAACACCACTGTTTAAGAAGGTAGGGAGGCAGAAGACGGGAAAATATAGGTCGGTTAGCCTGACTTCGGTCATTGGTAAGATTTTAGAGTCTGTTATTAAAGATGAGATCGCAAAACACTTGGAAGTGCACGGTAAAATAGGACTGAGTCAGCACGGCTTTGTCAAAGGGAGGTCATGTCTGACAAATCTGTTAGAGTTCTTTGAGGAGGAGGTAACAAGCAAGTTAGACAATGAAGAGAACCAGTGGATGTGATTTATTTCGATTTCCAGAAGGCCTTTGACAAGGTGCCGCATAGGAGACTGTTAAATAAGTTAAGAGCTCATGGTGTTCAGGGTAAGATCCTGGCATGGATAGATGTTTGGCTGACTGGCAGAAGGCAGGGAGTGGGGACAAAGGGGTCTTTTTCAGAATGGCAGCCGGTGACTAGTGGTGTGCCTCCGGGGTCTGTGCTGGGACCACAACTTTTTACAATATACATTAATGATTTGGAAGAAGGTACTGAAGGCACTGTTGCTAAGTTTGTAGATGATACAAAGATCTGTAGAGGGACAGGTAGTATTGAGGAAGCAAGGGGGCTGCAGAAGGACTTGGACATGCTTGGAGAATGGGCAATAAAGTGGCAAATGAAATACTATGTCGAAAAGTGTGAGGTCATGCACTTTGGAAGGAGGAATTTAGATATAGACTATTTTCTAAATGTAAAATGCTTTGGAAAGCAGAAGCACAAAGGGACTTGGGAGTCATTGTTCATGATTCTCTTAAGGTTAATGTGCAGGTTCAGTCAGCAGTTAATAAGGCAAATGCAATGTTAGCATTCATGTCAAGAAGTCTAGAATACAAGACCAGGGATGTACTTCTGAGGCTGTATAAGGCTCTGGTCAGACCTCATTTGGAGTAATGTGAGCAGTTTTGGGCCCCATATCTAAGGAAGGATGTGCTGGACTTGGAAAGAGTCCAGAGGAGGTTCACAAGAATGATCCCTGGAATGACGAACTTGTCATATGAGGAACGTTTGAGGACTCTGGGTCTGTACCCGTTGGAGTTTAGAAGGATGAGAGGAGATTTTAGTGAAACTTACAAGATACTGCGAGGCGTGGATAGAGTGGACGTGGAGAAGATGTTTCTACTTGTAGAAAAAACTAGAACCAGAAGACACCATCTCAGACTAAAGGGACGATGCTTTAAACCCGAGATGAGGAGGAATTTCTTCAGCCAGAGGGTGGTGAATCTGTGGAACTCTTTGCTGCAGAAGGCTGTGGAGGCCAATTCACTTGAGTGTCTTTAAGACAGAGATAGATAGATTCTTAGTTAATGAGGAGATCAGGGGTTATGGGGAGAAGGCAGGAGAATGGGGATGAGAAAATATCAGCCATGATTGAATGGCGGAGCAGACACAATGGGCCAAGTGGGCTAATTCTGCTCCTATGTCCTATGGCCTTATGGAGGGAGGTCGGGAGTCATTTCAAGGAGAACAAGGGTCACTCCTGGGAGGTTCAGGATCATTGCATGGAAGGACAGGATCACTGCAGGAAAGGACATGGGCAGCTTTATCTGGATGCCAGAGTTTGGCGAGGATAGAAGAGGCACTTTGCCCACAAGTGTTCGGAATATTATCAAGGGTACCATTGGAGCTAACCAATGTTCCTCAGGTCCCAAGCAGAGGAGAGGAGGCACAGAGGGAGGCTGGAATGGGGTCCGCAGGCAGAAAATGGCAGGAGAGCATCATCAAGGAGCTCAACTTGTCTCAGGTAAAAACACTGAACAGGGTCAAGAGGGAGAAAACCAAGAGTCAGTCAAACAAAAAACTGTGTGACCCTTCATAACCCTGTGCACTATGTTTCAGGATAACCTTTAACCCCTGAATTTCAGAGGGACCCCAATGGCTCCGGCTCTATCAGTGACAACAGCTTTCAACTTCAATGCACAATGATCCTTCCAGGGCTCCACTGTGCGTTTGGTGTGATCTCTCAGGCAGCCGCTCATTCTCTGTATCAAGGAAGTGACCAGTGCCCTGTTCAAGAGGACTGGAGAGTTTGTGTGATACAGACCACCCTTAATTTTACCACGTTTGAGTTACGATGAGCGACACTTGCGACGCTCGTTAATTAGTTAACCCGTTTCAACTTTACAACATTGGTTTAAATTTTATGGTGCCATGCTAGCACGTTTATAAGTGCGTATTGACGTTCTGTGCTGACCGTCTGTCTGAATGTACAATGTCCCTCTAGCCACTGTACTGTCTTGTATTAGGTCGGAATAAGTGCTTTATTCTATTAATTCACTTACCAGGGAACTTGCGCTAATGTTTGCAGCCATCAATAATCACCTCAGCTACTTGATAGGGCAAGAGATGAGAGCATTTAACTCCATTGGACACCCCATGAATGATTTCCGGCCTTGGTTCAGGAACAAATCCCTCATTTATACCATTATTCCTCTGGGAAAATCGGTTCTGATGTATAACGTTTCAACTTGCAATTCAGTTTTCAGGAACCAATTGTGTTTGTGTCTGAGGACTTCTGTATGGGACTGACCCAGAGAGCCAAGTAGCGTGATTTGTGGGTTTTAGAGCCATTGCGGAATTCCCATTCTGCCAAGTGTGAGCGTAGTCTATTGAACCATTGTTGCAATCAAGACTCTCTGGGAGCAACCCACAGCGTTTATTAAAAGGAAAGGGTTCCACTTTATTCTCCTTCAATTGGTATGCCACCAAGGAAGATGTATCCTTCAACTGTGGGCTCCGTTCCCAGTGAGCTCTGATAATATTACACCACTCCCCAGTGTCACAGCTCTTTAAGGCCCTACCGTGCCTACATGGGTAGATTCTAGGAGATAGGAGTAATCTGCTCAAGGCATGGCTGATGACACCAGTGCAGAGGCATGGGGAGGCAGTGGCGTGGAAATATTGTCACTGGACTAGTGACCCAGACACCCAGTGTAATGCTCTGGGGACCCAGGTTCACACCCCACCATGAGAGATGGTGAAATTTGAATTCAATAAAAATCTGGAATTAAACGTTTACTGAAACAATTGTCGTAAAAACCCATCTGGTTCGATAATATCTGTCAGGGAGGAAAATCTGCCGTTCTTACCCGGTCTGGCCTACATGTGCCTCCAGATCCACAGCAATGTGGTTGACCCTTAAAATGCCACTCAGTTCGAGAGTAATTAGGGATGGGCAACAAATGCTAACCTTGTCTGCAAAGAGCACATCCCATGAAAGAATAAAGAAAATAAAAAATACCCTTTGGATTCTAACCGAGGAGCGTGTAACAAATGCCAGAGGTCAACACCTGCTGAAAGTTAAGTTTTCCACTGCTTGGATTGCTCTATCAGAGCTTTGCAATTGCATCTCAGAGGGTCTACCAGATAATCATTGTCTGCTGTGCACTGTGAAACATTGTGCAGTAGAGATGGGGCAGGTTAGCAGGTTAAGGTTTCTGCTGCAGATACGAGAGCCATGCAAGGATACGTGAGGGAAGTAGTCCCTTATTCCCACCTAACTCTTGCAGGCATTATGCCTTTAATAAACCCTCTATGTCAGAATTCAAACTCAGAGGAACTCTACATCTCCTAAGAATAGTTATTCATAGTTCAATTGACAAGCCACTCCATGCGTGCAATCACAATCACAGAGAGGACAGTAATCTCACTTTCCTAAATAGGTTCCACAGTTAGCCAGGAGAACACATTAACACCATACATCAATCAGGGATAAAGGATGCAAGATTATTTACTTACAGTGTCATCAATTACTATATTAAATTTTACCATCTGTGGAAATTGCCGACATTCTTTCTTGTGTATTTAGGAATACCAACAATATATTGTGTCCTGTCTCCTTTCGTTGAGGTGGAAGCAGGCTGCTTAGTGTGATGTCCTGTTGACTTGGATGGCGTTGTCTGCCGTCTCCTGGTTGCCTGAGACATGGCAGGCCCCAGAAACCTGAGCTGCTCAAGATCAGGAGCCTTCTCTGTGGCCACAGTTACTGGGAGCACTGGGATCAATGGCAGCGGGGCTGAGGAACAGTTTCTCATCCTTGGAGTTTGCTGAGGGGGAACCCCAGGAGCAACAGGCTGTGCACCTCCTCACTCTGGGTATGCAACAGCACCTCCCAATGGAGGAGAGGCACCTAGAGGTGCAAGCACATATTCAGCACCCCGCGAGTGATTTGCTGAATCTGGCTCTGCATGATGACCAGCAACCGAGTCACGGAGGAAGATATGCTCTCGCACACCTGAGACATGGATGAACACATGGGTCGAATGGACTTCTCCATCATCCATGCATGACTGCACATATCTCTGTCAACTCTGAAAAAATTCCCCTGTCAGTCACTGCATCTCCAGAAGGTCTCATGTGACCATGGCCAGAGGCCTGCTATCAGCCTGAAACTCAGCTTGGGACTGGTCTCAAATACCTTTCCAACAGTCAGGGACCTTCGCTGATACAGCCTCCATCAACTGCTCGGACGTGTCTGATATGTGCTGACCACATATCAGATCCCAAACCTAATCTCAAGCGCCTGCCCCTGAGGTGATGTGTCTGCGCTGATGGAGGGTGGGAAGGAAAGATGTACTCTTTGTGTTTTGCTGTCTTGTTCCTCCGAGATGGACCAGCAGTATTCTGGACAATGTAGCTGGCTATCCCTCTGGAATGTGAAGACCTGAATTGGGGAACACAAGAATTAGATTTTCAGCATCAACTATCCCTCTTTCCATTCCTCTCTGATATACGTCTCCTTTCTGCCCAGTGATCAACAGAAAGCTTGAGTTCTGCTCACTCTCTTCTCTCTGTAGTCCTGCTTCCACTGCCCATGATCCCCCTGCTATCCATCAAGTTCCACAGTGGTTTCCTCTGCAGGAGTGATCAATCTTCATCGATATTTTTCCTTTTTCTGATGCTGCTGGTCACTTTTTCCTGCAGAAAGAACATGCAATTGTTCTGGAGACTCTCTGCTCAATGCACAACCAGCATCTTTATCAGCTGCATTCCTCTGACACATAATAGGTCCTCCCAGTTGTCTCTTCCACACTTACCCACTCATGTCATTTTTACAACACTGACCACCAGGAGGCTGCTACTTGTTGCTCATTTGCTTGATGCATTTGCTTCTGAGGATTACAATTCCTTTGCTCACCTACCTGCTCAATCCCCTTGCTGATACCTATTGCCTTTTGCCTGCATGAGAGCTACATCATTCTAATTATTCTGCTGTACTCATCTTGGTGGTACGAAGGATGTCATTAACCCTCTTTCTGCACGAGATCCACGTGGGTCTGTGGATTCCATATCTGCTAACCTCTCCTGCAATCTCTCAGCTTCTTTTGTCAGGTGGGACAGTCTCTTGATGCTGTTGGTGGGGACTGCCTGGAGAAGGAGAAACTGCTGGGAGGCATCGCTGAACTGTGGGCCGGTGTTTTTTATGATCTCAGTCCTTTGCTTATTAGTTGGTTCGTGATCCACCTCATTGACAGATCTGAAAAACACGGATAAGGCTGGAGGTCTGGAGAAGTAGAGCAGGGTGAGGCTGGAGGCCTGGCTCGAATGGTGATCTTCAGCTCCGACAAAACTGATGTTACTGGCTTGCAGGCACTGCAAGTAGGCCTGGGCGCCATCTAAAAATGGTGGCTGGAACGCATTTGCTATTAGCTGATACCAGGCTTTTGAGACTTCCTTCCCATTTCAATTACATAACTGACTGTGCCTCTGCAGTAATTGGCTGTCACCACATGAATGGAATCGATGAGCTATTCAACCTATTAGCAGCAATTTGTGGATCTGCCATCAGGACGTGCACAAGCATGGCTAAATTCTGTTCATTGTACAAGACTTCTGAGAGAATGGGGGCGATTCTCCAATATTGGGCCCAAGAGTTTGCGCCGTCATGAACGCCGTCATGAACCAGGCCCGGTTACGTATGATTCAGCACAACGCTGGAGTGGTTCAAGCCACTCCAACCTCCTTACGTGGCGCCAAATGGGCGCCGTGCTAACCCGCGCATGCACAGTTGTGCAGCGCCAACCTGCGCATGCGCGGGGGGCTTCTTTTGCGCGCTGGCCCCGACAAACATGGGGTGGGTGTTCAGGGGCCGGCCACGCCAGGAATTAGGCCCTGGTGGGGGGAGAGGCCAGCCCACCGATCGGTGGGCCCCGATTGCGGGCCAGACACCATCGGAGGCCCCCCCCCCCAGTTAATGAGCCCCCCCCCACAAGTTCCCGCAGAGTTCCCGCAGAGTTCCCGCAGACAGCGACCAGGAGTGAACGGCGGCGGCGGGACTCTGTCGTATCGGAGCGGCCGCTCGCATTTGGGCCGGAGAATCGGCGGCCCCGCCGATTCCAGCGGCCCGAGGCCGGCGCCACGGCAACCGCGCCGGCGCAAATGGCTCCGATTCTCCGCACCACTGTAAATCGCGCGCCGACGTCGGGGCGGCGTGGCGCGGCTGCGGCGATTCACCTGCCCGACGCGGGGCTCAGAGAATCGCCAATGTTTTGGCAATTGTTTTCCAGCAAGCGGTGAATCAAAATCCTAGGGTTGGATTTTCAAGTTGAGCTGGGAATGCAGTATACGTGTCGAAGAATACAAACCACTACAACTGTCATACTGGAACTATTTTTCACTGAGAAAAGTGGAGATTGGATCATTGGATATATTCAAGGTTGAGTTGATCAGATTTTTGATTGAAAGGTGATTGGCCACAGGCAGGAATGTTGAGTTAAAGCCATCACCAGATCAGATCTCAGTGAATGGCAGAGCAGGTTTGATGGGCAGAATGGCCTACTTGTGCTCCTATTTCTTCTGATCTTTAATTAAAGCGAGTGCATCATGTGGAAGAGAGATGGAAAGAATAATAACTTCTGAGAAGATTATTCAAGTTGAGAAGTTGCATTTATTCATTTAACTAGAACATTTTAATAACACCAAGTGTGGCGGCAAAGGTATGTGATAGGAATGAGGAGATGTAAATTATTTGAAACTTTTCCGCAGTTTCACATACTTGGATCCTCACTGCAGAATCTTCCACTCGAAACACTGGGTCAGGTAAACTGCTTAATACCACAGGTAGGACTTTTCATAAATAATTTGGGTCCTGTATGTTCCTTTAGTTGTACTGTTACTAAGAAAGATTGAAAGGAATTATAATGTCAAATCTTAGTGCTGAAAGGTTTGTTTGGATTATTTTGCAGGATGTGGGTGTCGTTGGCTGGGCCAGCATTTATTGTGCATCCTTAATTGCCCACCATAATAATAATCTTTATTGTCACAAGTAGACTTCCATTAACACCGCAATAAAGTGACTGTGAAAAGCTCCAAGTCGCAACATTCCGGTGCCTGTTTGGGTACACAGAGGGAAATTCAGAATGTCCAATTCACCTAACAGCACGTCTTTCGGGCTTTGTAGGAGGAAACCCACGCAGACACGGGCTGCAGGTGCAGACTCCGCCCAGGCATTGACCCAAGCCGGGAATCGAACCTGGGACCCTGGCGATGTGAAACAACAGTGCTGCCCACTGCGCTACCATGCTGCCCGGTAGTGGTGAGCTGCCTTCTTGCACCGATGCAGTCCCTGAGGTATCGGTCCACCCACAGTGTTGTTAGGAAGGGAGACAGGTGTTATTGGCAGGTTCGCTAAGTGGGTGAGGTATTACTTGGGCCCGGGGACAGTTGGATCGGGTCAAGAGGTATAGTCAGGTCGGGGACTAGTCAGGTTGGGTCAGAGGGTATAGCTCAGTAGTGGGAAGTAATCAGGCCTGGCCAGGCAGGTGGTTGGGAGAGGATGGGAAGCACAATATAAGAGGGTTGAATGGAGTACATTGTTCCTTAGATATCATGCTCACCACTGGTTCAGGTGAACTGGAACATCTGGAGATTTTGGATGCTACCCTGAAATGGTTATAGAGCCATAACCCCTGAGAGTTAAGAAAAGAAAGTGCGACTTTTTCAAGTCACCCTAAATTTTCTTGGTCATATTATTAATTAAGTATAAGGATTCTTCCCACTGGTTACAGTTTATTCTCTTATTTCCCCTTTATTTTATTTTTGCCATAGCATTTTTGATCCATGGATAAGTTGTGGACATGGACATGTGTCTTTAAGGCAGCTGTGACTTTAATTCAAACAGAAGGATCCAGAAGGCTGTGTTGTTTTATATTGCCTGACACCAGTGATGACGAGGCTTAGATTTGGCTGGTGGCCAATGAATTGGCCCAAAAGGGCTGTGCTCTGCCCGGTAACTGGTGCCGGTGGATTTGATACCATGGAATGCTTTCAAGTCACTGGGGCTAGGACCTTGCTGGAGTGGTTGGCGTTCCGCCGGCTGGCGTGAACGGCCTTTGGCACCACACCAGCCGGGGCCGAAAGGACTTCGCCGACCGGCGTACGTCCGCGCATGCGCCAGAGCGTCAGCGGCTGCTGACGTCATCCCGGCGCATGAGCAGGGGAGGGGGTCTCTTCCACCTCCGCCATGGTGAAGACCTGGTGAAGGCGGAAGAAAAAGAGTGCCCCCACGGCACAGGCCCGCCCGCCAATCGGTGGGCCCCGAACGCGGGCCAGGCCACCTCAAAATCTCTTGAGCGGGATTCTCCGTCCTGCCGCACCCTTTTTCTGATGCAGCCATCCCCGCTGGCAGTGGAATCCTCTCTCCCGGCAGCCAGCCAATGGGGTATACCACTGTGAGCACCTCCATACTGTCGGGAAATCCGCGGGCGTGAGTGCGCTGCCGACGAAGCGGAGGATCCCTCCGACAGGGAATCCAGGTGCTTATCATTTGACCTTCATTCTTACTATTTTCACCCCTTCCCCCTCTGTGTTTGTCTGTCCTGTGGGTGTATTGGTCGAGGGTGGGCCTTTTAAAGGGAGTAATAGGTTCGCTTCTTGCTATCGCATTGTATTTATTGCATATTTCATCATTATTACTGTTATAAATGAACTATAATTTTGTTTCAACTTACAAACCTGGTGACTGTAATTATTGGAAAGCCAAGGCCAAAGACTTTTTATCAGAATTATTGGTTCATTCACTTGTGAACCCTGGGGCTGAAATTGATGGCGTGCTTGCCCATGGTGGTGTAACACAAAGATAGTTTTTGCAAAGAACCAAAGAAAATGGCAACAATCCTGGAAGCACCATGTCATCAAAACGTGACACAATTTTTTTGTATTGATTAATTATTATGGTAAATGTGTGCCAAGTTTAACAACATACTTGCTGCCTTACACAGGCATGGCACTGGTCAGAGGAATATGAGAATGCATGCAATGAAGTGAAAGAAACTTTACTGAAGTCAGGACTGCTGGTTTATTATATGAAGTTGCAAATTAGCTTGCAATGTTTCACACTATGGAGTTGGTGCAGTCATCTTTCACATTAGGCTGTCAGGAGAGGAATGTCTGTTTGCATTTGCTTCATATACCATTACTAACACAGAAATTAATTACGGACACCTATAAAAAGAAGATTTGAGCATCATTTTCGTGTAAGGCACTATCATTAGCTTTATGGGCTTCATTTTACCCTTCTGATACATCGACCCTCAACTATAATCTTTGGGCCACATGAAGATATACCTTCTTTGGAAGCGTGTAGATTGCAAACATGGCCATTAATATTGTCGGCACACACTTACAATATCCTGTATCGTAAGTCTGAGCAGCATGCAAATGCTGATGCTTTATCACGATTACCGTTAGAAGTCTAACATGACCCAAAAGAAAATGAAATCAATATTTTGTATTCTCCCCCATAGATAGTGTACCTGTGTTTTCATCAAAAGTTCAAAGATACACAAGAACCAATCCAGTGATGGGGAAGTTGGTGAACTTGGCCCAAAAAGGAATACTGTCAGAAGTTCAGAGAACAAATCCAGTCCTCAAAACGAAAACTTGAGTTTACAGTGCAGAATGGAGTTCTATTATCTGTGTGATTACTCCTCCATGCCTGCGTAGTGGAGTCCTTGACCAACTGAGGGACATCCTGGTATGGTGAGGATGAAGGAATTGGTCCGCAGTTATTGTTGGTGGCTAAGATTAGATGGTCAAATTGAAAAGAAAGTTGAGTAATGCCAATCAACTGGTCCACTGGTGAGTCACTTGGGCGCGATTCTCCGCCCCCCACGACGGGTCGGAGAATAGCGGGAGGGCCTTCCCGACATTTTTCCCGACCTCCTATTCTCCCCCCCCCCCCCCCCCACGACCGCCCCATGACACAAATCGCTGCTTGCCGTTTTTTACGGCGAGCAGTGATTCTCCCCTAGCCGATGGGCCGATTTCCCAGGCCTTTACGGCCGTTTTCACGAACTCCAACACACCTGCTCTCACCGTTTGTGAAAACGGCCGCAAAGTTGGTACCGATCGTGGGCAGCGGGTCCGAACCCGCGCACTCTTTGTTCCTCCGCCGCCCCACTGGATCAGTCCGCGGGGCGGCTGAGGGGCATATGCATGATGACATCATCTGCGCATGCGCGGATTGGAGCTGTCCTATCCGCGCATGCGCGGCTGACGTCATCGTTTGCATCAGCCGCCATTAACCTTGGCACCCGGGCTTAGCGAAGTTCGCTAAGCCTGCGATGCCGAGGTTCACGGGGCCCCGCTGCTAGCCCCGACCGGGGAGCAGAATCGGCTCCCGGGACGGGGCACGGAGTCTGCCGTGAAACACGGCCAGTTTCACGGCAGCCTTCACGACTCTCCGCATTTGCGGAGAATCGCGCCCATGATCTTAGTGATTGTGGGCGTGCACTCAAAATGGGCAGAAGTCGCGATAATGCAACCAAAGATGACCGAGCAAACCATTGAGAAGCTAGACAAAGTATTCACAAGATTTTGGAACACCGGAGCAGATTGTCAGTGATAATGGTGTGCAGTTTGCTTCAAAGGAGTTTGAGGACAGCTTGAAAGTGAATGGTACATAACATTTAAAGCCAGCCCCATATCATCCAGCAATGAATGTATTGGCCGAACATTGTGTGCAATCATTATAGCATTCCATCAAAGCATTGAAGGACCAGAGAACATTATCAAGACGAGTAACTTTTGAATATCTTATCGGAACACTGTACATGCTACCATACAAAGTTCACTGGCAATGTTATTGTTTAAGAGGACACGATGGACACAGTTTGATTTGTTAATGCCACCTGATGCTTCAGTGATTGTCAACAA